>NC_140508.1:55990565-56413065 GCF_964339955.1 Pipistrellus hanaki
ATTTTGCTGTCTTCCTGTCCTAACTATACTTTCAAATGGCATGGAGACTTGTAAATATTCATTGGCTTAATCTATTCTATTCCCCAAAACTAATCTGGACACATTAGTCTCTTTCAATACCAAATATTTGTTTTATGATAAATATTACCCAACATTTTACATTCTAATTAACAAGTGAGAAAGAGAACAGCCATTATGCATTGTGGTGAGATTATTACTATAGATAGGAAAAATGCCTGAATACTGTTAATTAATTTGAAAGTGGACACGTCAAAAAGGAGAAAACATACATTGTTGTCCCTGAAAATTTTCAAAATAAAATATATTATAATGCAACAAACTATGTGAGTTTAGGCATGTTATTACCGGTATTTGATACTTATCTATCTTCTCTGTAGAAACACTATTGCTCATGTTAAAAATGGAACACAATCCGAGAGGTTATTGGGAAAAAAGAATGATGTTTATACAGCCTACATATAAATCAATCCACTGAGGCATCAGTGACTGTAAGCAGCATACGAATTTCTGAAAGTTACAGAACAATCAATACAGCCTATTAAACTATCATTTCTTGGAATACTATACACTTGCATGTTTAAATTGACATCTTGAAAAGTTTTATAAAGATCAATTTACAATAACAGCTGGATGAATAATCTTTATGTTTCCGAGGCCTCAGGACCTAGACCAGCCTGAAGCATGTCTTCTTGCCTAGTTATTTAATGTTATTTAAATTTTTTCTAGTATGATATGAGAAAAAAAATTATGATCTTTATTCTCAGGCACCCACAAACTCTGTTTTCCCATCGGATTTTCAAAACTGCAGACACTTGGGGTGCTTGATTCACTCCCCAGCTTGTGAGGCACTCATCTGTGGGAGGGAGCCTTCACTGGCTTTGAACACTGCTGGAGATTCTAGCAGTGTGGGATGGCACCCGTCTCTCCCGCCTATGTTAGGTTTGGAATAATTTCTCCTGTTAAAAATAACACACTGAACCAATTAGCTTTTCTAAATTGAATTAACCTAATAGCATTCAAAAACTGACAAACATAATCTGCTTGTTTTAAGACAGAAGTGGATTAGTCAACAGAATCATACCTCTAGTCAGATTTAAATCAAGTTATAAATTCTAACCAAACAGTGAGTGCTGGAATAAGTCATATTATTATTAGTATGCACAGTCATACTGATCTCAATTGTAAGCGACATGGGCTCTTTCAGTAGGCAGACGCAAAAGTTTGTAGTTGAAGAACGTTTTTTCACACTGCGATAAAGTGATTGTTTTCCTTTGACATACATGGCTCCCTGAAGTCCTAGCCCATTTTGTTATATCTCTTGTAGTAAGAGGAAGAAATAAATCACTGTCTTCATTTTTCTATACCATCTTTTAGGCATTATTATTTGATGCTTTTTTGTTGTTGTTGTTGCCTGCATTCTGCTTGTTTGCCTGTGCCAAAGCAAAGGAGACAGAATTCATATGCATACAATGCTTTTTAAAGAACATCTTTTTATTGAAGCATGCAACAAATGTTTCTTAGTCTTTATAAAGTCAGTTTTAAAGGAATAGTGATTAATGAAACTGACATAAGTGAGAATTTAATGATTATCTATAAATTTTATTTATTTGAACTATTTGCAAATACAGAAAATTAAAAGACAAGTAGGTTTTAATTTGCTAATATGAATGATCATTTAAGATGTTATTTTATAAAAATATATCGAGTTTTCTGTTTGCTTATATTCTCTGTCAGCTCTTTGAGCACTGCGAGTAGGATGTGGCAGAAGGAATGTTGCCTGACTTCTGAGGCAAGGTCACACGATGCCTTGCAGCTTTTCACTAGGCCTCTTAGAGCAAGCGCTCTGGGAGAAGCCATCGGCCCACGTGCTATGAACAAATGTCTAAGAGAGTCAAGCAGTGAGGCCACTTGGAGGGCTAGAGGTGCATGATCAGTAAAGTATTTCAGCCAACCCTGCCGAGGTGAAGGCACCATGAGTGCAGATGTTACCTGGGGTGTCTAGGCCAGTGAAGCCTCACGTTAGCTCCAGCCTGATTGCTGTTTAATTGAATTCAGTGAGAGACCACCTGTTCAATTCCATCAACACATAGAACTATTGAAAGAATACTAATGTACTGGTTTAAGAAACTGAGTTTTGGAGTACTTTGTTACAGCAATAGTTAACCAGAACACAGATATAGGCTATTTGCTTTTTGATTTCCTTTTTATTTATTACTAGAGGCCTGATGCACGAGATTTGTGGAAGGGGCTCAGCCCTCACAGCCCTGGCTTGGTCCAGAAGGTTGCCTGGAAGGATATCCGGTTAATTAGCATATTACAGTTTTATTATTATAGATTTTTTCCTTTATTTATTTTTATTTTTAAATATATTTTATTGATTTTTTACATAGAGGAAGGGAGAAGGGTAGAGAGCTAGAAACATCGATGAGAGAGAAACATCAATCAGCTGCCTCTTGCACACCCCCCACTGGGCATGTGCCCACAACCAAGGTACATGCCCTTGACCAGAATCGAACCTGGGACCTTTCAGTCCCCAGACCGATGCTCTATCCACTGAGCCAAACCGGTTTCGGTGATTTTTTCCTTTATTTAATTTTATTTCCCCCCAGCACCATTTATCCTCCTATACATTCTTTCACCCCCTGACCCATCCCACAATCACCACACTGTTGTCTATGTGCATGAGTTCTTTTTCTCTCTATTTTTTTTCTTTTTAGCTCAATCCCTACAACCTCATCCAGAGCTGTCTACCTATTCTCTCGGAGTCTGTCTCTTATTTTGCTTATTAGGTTTCATTTTTAATTGTATCATTTTATTGCTTCTACATGAATTTTGCATTTAACATTTCGTGAATTGATTGACATTCCTGCTCTTTTTGTTTTGTATATACAATTATTCTGCTTAGAGAATCTGAATAAAGCTGTGTGTTTTACCAATGATATAAATGGTCTTGAAGAGCAACTCTAAAAGAGGGGGAAATACTTCTGAATATTTTAAGTAAATATTTTGACCTGCAACAACTTTGCTATAAATTGGGTAATTTAATATAATTTTGAGACAGCATGCACTAAAATGCCTAAAGATAAAAAAAAACACACCAAAACTAAGCTTTCAAAGAAAAAAAGAGTAGCAAAAAAACCCCCCCAAAAAAACAAAACAAAACAACAACAACAACAAAAAACAACAACAAAAAAAAACTAAAAGAGGACTCCATAAGAAAAACATTTAGCAAAAGAGAGAGTTGGTGAGAGGGTATTGCTTTAGTATTAAAATTTCTTATCTCTCAATCAGTAGATAATTTAGGGCAGGTAATAATCTAGTTTACAGGAAAAATTGGAAATTCCTGTGTGTTAGTAAGCCTAACAGATGTATAGTGTGAGAGCATGGAAAGATTTTCAACTTTAAAGTCCACCGAGCTGGAAAAACGCAACATGTAGCATTAACCTCAGAAGTCCCTGATGTGTTCATTTAGAAGCTCACCAGGCAAAATGTTCCAGCAGTGAACTGGTTTTATTTCCTCGTTATACTAAGAGTGGTTCCCTAGTAAATTGGAAATAAGTTGTACCTATGTCAGATTTCATTTATGTAGTTTTGGCATAGTGAAGAATTAAATTTAATAACTACTAAATGTCAGTGTCCACGTAGGGTTAGTAGCCAACATTTCTTGATTTTTCAAGGAGAAGGATACAGGTACTAGAAAAAGCAAATGCTACAGTAAAGTAGCAGCATTTTTACTGCAAAATTATTCCTTAAAAAAGCTACAGATATCCTATTTTTAAAACATTAGGACAGGTGTATAAGACATAGAGCAGCTCAATTTTCCTGCAGTGTGTAGCAAAGGTGGTATCAGGGAAGCTGAGAATTGCGTTTAGTTCTTTGGAGTGAATAAATTATCATGATGACAAGGGAGTATGTGTATAAAGTAAGAGGTGAAGAATGCATTTCAAGTAGAGGAATTATCCAGGCAAGGGCCAACATATTTTATGTGTTGTCAGATATTCTATCTGATCATCTAATTTAGTACTTACCATATGATGATGTAAAGTCAGTTTAGAATTGTTTGCTTCCTTCAATAGATTGTAAGTTTGGAGGGTAGAGACAATATGGCACTTATGTTTGAGTCCCTATATCTAGTACAGTCTCTGGCATATAGCAAGCACTTAATAATGACAATAAATAAATGAAGAAATTAGCAAGTGCAAAATTTTCTCTTCTATAACACTTATTTTAAAATATATGTATATTCACACACATACACATGTATATGTACATGTATATTATAACACACACATTCAATTAAATTGTAAGATCTTTTAGGGAAGGGATTTTGTGTAATTTGTCTTCTTTTGAATAGTGCTTGACACATTTATAGAGTTAGGACCCTATAAATGCTGATTGAATGGCAAATAAACTATAGTTCTTTACCTTTGAATATCAACTAAGGCCTAATTTAAGTCTATAAGCTCATCTGAAATGCTGAAATATTACAATAAATGATCCTGAAGCCAGCATAATTCTATATTATAAATATGAGTTGTCATATCTATGCATTTCTAGTTGCCTAGAAACAAAGATGTGGAGTTACATGAGGTTATAAGAGCTTATGCCAATAAGATTATGCATGCATAGTTCAGCCTGCCTTTCTGGATTTGGAAGACATAAATTCTGAAGAACTTCAGACAACAATGTAGTCTTCATTGTTTCAAGTCTGCAAAGTTTTACCTTCTTTCATTGCAGTACCAGCATATATGTACACTTAGCTAAAAAAAGTAATTTTTCATATAAAGTAACCATAGCAGACCAATAATACACTGTTCTACATTTATTGATACATAGTAAATATTTTCAGACTTTCAACAATGACCTTATACATTGGAATATAGAGGAAAGGGGAAAGATTAGGAGAAAGTTAATATTTGGCAAATTAGTATTGTCAATATAATGGAAATAAGATAATTTTGACCTCTTGACAAGAAACCAACGGGTGAGCAGAGGCAGTGTGGCCATTCTGGGCTTATTTAATTTCTATGTGGAAATACCTTTTTCCTGCTCTAGTCATTTGTGAGTAGACAGATATAGAGAGTCATGGGCTGGGAGTCAGGAGTCCTAGACTGTGTTTCTGGCCTTAGACATTTACACACACATAAGCAGTTATAATTCTGTCCCCATGGAAAGAAAGGCAATTCTGATGATTTTATATTGTTTTTTGAAACTTCTGCAAGAGAAGAGTAAGCTAGAAGGAAGAGAGAAGAAGGTTAAAATCAACTTCTGAAGTGAAAGGAGGAACATTGGAGGATCCATTCTGGGAAATCAATGAACATTTAGTGACTGTGTTGGATGCAGCTGGGAACAGCTCCCCAGCGTGAGTCTGTTTTCTTCAAGAGCAGTTTCTCAGGTGCCAACCCATTTTAACATTCTCAGCAGCACCTGAGGTGGTCAGGCCACATGGTGCATTGTGAGTGAACTACTTGATGCTCACAGAGATTAAGTGATAACATAACCTGGTCCTCCAAAGAGCTGGTTTGTAAACCAGGGCTCTTGACACGAATTCTCGTGCTATTTCCATTGCAACATCCTCCTGCATTTGCTGTGGTAGAGATCTTCACGATAATTCTCAAGGACAAGACTAAGTCTGAAGACGGTCATTTGGAACTTACCATGAACTGCATGGTATGCACTTTTTGTGTATATGCTACTATATCCTAAGAAACTGGAAGACACTATTTCATAGCATTCAGCATTTAGTATTTGCTTAATATGAATTTATTAATTGCTTGTTATAGGCACTTATGCTATAATACAATAGCAGAGTCTTTTTGAAACAGTTAAGATTTGTCACAGAACCACATACTTATGACATCGAGGAAGCAAGGGTTAATTGTTTGTGCTTTTTTGATGAAAGGCCCCTTGAATGATTTTTATAGTTATTTCACAAATTTGATATCAAAATGATCCACCCATAGCTTACGCTGGCTATATTTTATAAGCCTAGATAATAAAGCTTGAATCTCTTTTTATTGTTTTCTAAATTTCTGTTTTTGAGCTAATATAAATGGGTGTACCTCAGGTTCCAACTTTATCTCAACTTAACAAAAAGAAATAGGGTTTTGCAAAAAAAAAAAAAACAAACCCACAACTATCATTAATTTAGATTAGGTGCCAGAAACTATTATATACTGCATCCTTTTTTTTTTTGTAAATATATTTTATTGATTTTGTACAGAGAGGAAGGGATAAAGATAGAGAGTTTAGAAACATCGATGAGAGAGAGTCATCGATCAGCTGCCTCTTGCACATCCCCTACTGGGGATATGCCCACAACCAAGGTACATGCCCTTGACCAGAATCGAACCCGGGACCTTTCAGTCCCCAAGCAGACGCTCTATCTATTGAGCCAAACCGGTTTCTGCATATACTGCATCCTTTAAATATTCAATCTCATTTAATTCTCACAGCAGGGCTGTCATAGATCAGGATGATGGCAGAGTGAAGATGTCCTAAGTCACACAGCTGGTTACTTCAGGGGTTCATGTGGGTCTGATTAAGTCTTTTTGACTTCATAAAACGATTTTTTTGGTGAGTAAAACTCTAGAGAAATACAAAGCATAGTGCATTTATATATTTACCATTGAGATTTAGTAAGTGTTATCTGTTGGTCTTTTTTTCTCTCAGAGCTTTGACCTCATTATTATAATTTGTTTAAATAAAGCATTTTCCCCCCAATACTATCCACATTGCTAAGTAATATTCCTGGAGACAATGAGGTAATAACCAATTTTCACTAAATAAAACACTGATGTTTTTGTATTATGAACAAATGCTCCCATTGATCTGCTGCTTGCCCTATTCATTTTAGTTCTCTATTATGTAGTGTTTTGTGATATTACCTATACTATCTTTACATTTTGTGTCTCTAAGCTACAATTGATTACATTTTCTCAACACCCACAAAATAATTTTTCATATGCTGTTAATGATCACCAGTTCTTTTTTCTAATAAAAATGATAATAGGTATAATTAATGATCCCCTTCTAATTTCCAGTCATTTTATATTTACTGTTTAATACGGTCTTCATGAACTTTATGTATTCATTGTTGATTATTATTTCCATTTACATTTTGGGAAACAGACTCTGAACTAAGAAGTAACTTGTTCAAAACTACACTGCTAGTGAATGGCAGGCCCAGATTTTGAATTAAGTCTAACTAATGTCAGAATTTTTAGTGTTTCAATTATATATTACTACAGGGAATGTTTGTAAGTTAAAATGTTATAGATTTAAATTTCACATAGCTCTGCTTATTCTTGGATGGATTGTAATAATGTAACTCTAAACACAGCTTACAACAGCCAAATTTAAAATGTGGAATATAAGAAAAGCCTTAGAGAATTTGTGCGCTCTTGGAAAGATAGCTTTAGCAATCCTTGCCATGTGTTAAGTAATTATAAAATGCCTGTCTTTGGAAAGGTTTTATTCTTCCTTCTCTGTTTATTGCAAGCATTTCTCCTCTGCTATAAAGGCTCCATAGCTTTGGCAAAATATATTAGAGCAAAATTTTAAAAGTGTTTCTAAAAACATGTTCATCCTGCTGTAGGAAGTAAAATTTTAGAAATTAGACAGTTGGGCATCCAGATTTGGAGAAGCCGAAGAAGAAAAAAACAGTAAGCATGCCAACATCTCACTTTGAAATAGAAAACATAATCCAAAATTAGGAAAAGATGATAATTTGGAAAATCACTATGAGCTGATATGTAATAAATTGTTTGAATTCCATTTTTAATATGTAACATTTTACAAGGTTCTAAGTTAGGATCTGAAGTAGATATAACCACCCAAGTTATCTCCACCTTACTTGCCAAAAATATTTCAAACTGGGACACATTTAGCCAATATTCCCAGAGAAAATATTTCTGATACTACTGAGGAATTAATGTATTGGTGAGTTGAATTAATGAAATAATCTGAGTTTTAGATATACTTTAACCTAAAAAAGAAGAGAAAACACACTATTTGTTTATATCGTATTTGAAGTTTGAGACTTTACATTAATTTTTACTCTTCCTGAAAATCTCTCCCTGTTTCCCTTCCCTTCCCTTCCCTTCCCTTCCCTTCCCTTCCCTTCCCTTCCCTTCCCTTCCCTTCCCTTCCCTTCCCTTCCCTTCCCTTCCCTTCCCTTCCCTTCCCTTCCCTTCCCTTCCCTTCCCTTCTCTCTTCTCTTTGCCAGTACAGTTCTTTATAATCCTCTGACTCAACTAACATCACTCATGTGCTTATCCTATGTATGTCCGGCATTACGTTCATGGACCATAAATGTTATTATTACAGTGGCAATACTCCAAAAATTGATCTATAGATTTCAGGTTTATCACAATCCTTATGAAAATTACAGTGGCATAGGTGGCTTTTTGCAGAAATTGACAAGATGATCTAAAATTCATATGGAAATGCAAGGGATCCAGAATATCCCAAAATATCTTTGAGATAAAATAAATATGGAGGAGTCATATTCCTTGATTTTAAAAACAAGTATAAAAGTAGAGTAGTCAAGACTGTGGTGCTGGAACATAGACACATACATAAATGGAATATAATTGAGAGTTTACAAATCTTCACATTTGAAGTTAATAGATTCCAACAAGGGTGCCGACAATATTTATTGTGGGAAAGAATGGTGCTGGGACAACTGAATATCACCTTCATAATAACAAAGATGGGTTCATTCTTTATACCATGTATAAAAAATTAACTTCAAATAAATCACAGACCTACATATAAGAGCTAAAATTATAAAATCCTTGAAGGGAAGAGAGGAGTGACTGTACAGCCAAAGCATAAACAACAAAAGAAAAAAAATGATAAATTGAACTACAATATTAAAAGCTTTTATACTTTAATGGAAATTATTAAGAAAGGAAAGAGACAATCCATAGAATGAAAGAAAATACTTGCAAAATATACTTTTGATAAGGGACTTGTATCCACAATATAAAAAGTATTCTTTCTTTTTTTATTTCTTCTGCCAATACTTTTAAAAATTGAATTTATTGGGGGGAGGTGACATCTATAATAATAAAAGCATAATATACTAATTAGCCTGGACAGCCGAACAACCTTCCAGACGACCTTCTGGATAAAGCCGGAGCTGCAAGGGCCGAGCCCCTTGCATAAATTTTGTGCACCAGCCTCTTTTGGTTAACAAAACTACAACTTTCAGGTATACTGTTCTATAATACATCATCTATGTGTTGTTTTATGTGTTCACCAGCAAAGTCTAGTCTCTTTCCATCACCATCTATTTACCCTTTACTCTCTTCTACCTTTCCCCTCCCTCTTTTCATCTTATAATCACCATACTGTTGTCTATGTTTATGAGGTTTTTTTCCTTTGCTTAACCCCTTCACCATTTTCTCCAAGTCTTAAAATTATTGCATCTTACTTGTATACATGCGTATAAGTACAACCAATGGACACAGAACTCTGGGGAGGGAGGGTATGTATGGGAGGGGGGGCAATGTTAAAATATATACACAGATAATAATTTAATAAAAAAATTATTGCATCTTAAGAATAAGAAAAAAATTACATAAAAATGAGAAAAGGATCTGAAAAGACATTTCTCCAAAAGAGATGTACAGATGGACAGAAGAACATCTGAAATGATGCTCAACATCATTAGCCACGAGGTAAACGCAAATCAAAACCACGTTGTGATCAACAGTAAACTTAAAGAGATAGAAAATAAAAAGTATTGGCGAATCTGCAGGGAAATTATAAGCTCATCAATTGCAGGTGGAAATGTAAAAATGGGACATATGCTTAGAGTACAACACAGCAGTTCTCAACATGTTAAATATAGAATAGCAGATGCCCCAGTAATTCCACTTCTAGGTATATAGTCAAGAGAAACATAAACATGTTTACACAGAAACTTGTACAATAATGTTTATAGAAGAATTATTAATAATAACCTAAAAGTAGAAACAACCAAATGTCAGTCAATTGATGAATAAATAAATGGAGTGTTTTGTCATTACTATGAAGTACAGCAGGTTCTCAAATAACAGAATGTTTGTTCAACATGGTTTTAACATGGAGGAGATGCTGTAGGAACTCAATTCTTGTTTATGTCAATTAGCTTATGATAAAGTTGGTTTCATTTTACGTCATTTTACCACACTTCCAAGAACCCATCTATAGTGTTAAGGTGAGGACTTACTGTATTATTAAGCAATACAAAGGAATGATGTTTTTTGGCATGCTATAACATGGATAACTTTGAAAACATGTTAACTGAAACCAGTCACCAATGAGCACATATTGTAAGATTTCACTTTTATGAAAATACAGAGTAAGCAAATATATAAAAACAGGAGGTAGATTAGTGGGTGCCTAGGGTTGAGGAGGTGATGGCTGGGTAGTGGGTACATGGCTTCTTGAGTGGTGACAAATGTTCTACAATTAGATTGAAGTTATGGTTGCACAACTCTGGGAACATATTAAAAAATATTGAACTCTACCCTTTCAATACATTAGTTATATGATATGTGAATATACCTCAAAGCTGTTTTTCTTAAAGGCCATCATCCTCAAAGGGAAATTTGTAATTAAAAGCCAAGTTTTTATTTCAAAGGAAATAACTTCTCTAAAAAATGTTAACAAGACAGATTGAAACCAAATACAATGAAGACAGCAGACTGGGTCAGAATAAATTCTAGGAGCTTAAAGGGAATCTCCTAGAAATGGACCAAGATTGAAATTTCAAATACTAGAACTGCTAGACACACAGAAAATAGTGGGCTTACTTCGCACTGGGTTTTACTAATGATTAGTACAGAAGATACGTCACAAGCAACTGTTTATCTGGGAGGCCTGACTCAGACATAGCTCTTAGGGATTCTTTTTTTTTTTAAATATACTTTTTTTTTTTTTTAAATTTATTGATTAAGGTATTACATATGTGTCTTTATTCTCCCATTACCCTCCAAACCCTGCTCCCCCTCCTTTTTCCATTCTGAGATGCCCTTGCCTAAGAGGATCTTTCCTTCTATTCCAATCTTAACTAATCCCTGTAATTTTGTTTTCTGGAAATATACAGTATGCTGTACGCCACAAAGAAAGCAAAGCTCAGACCTCTACTAATATAATTACAATAGGGAAAAACCAAAACATAAATTGTCATATTTTTTTTTCTAATTCTGTCTACATGCTTTATTTTATTTTATTTTATTTTATTTTATTTTATTTATTTTATTTTTCAAAGAGTTCCTTTCAACTCTCCAAAAAACCTAATGACATTTTTAAGCCTAGATTTTTTCTTATGAAGTGGAAAGTAGATTTTATAAAGGTTTTATTTTCATTGGTAAAATTTTAGTCCATAAAGATTTCTAAAGTACACTTAACACTTATCCTTTAATGAGATAATTATTTTGTCAAGGGTTGGGCTAGGAAGTTTACCATGTGTGCAACACTGTATTAAACTGGTGCATTGGAGATACGGCACTTATTTAGCTTTCTTACTAGTTTATTACATTTGATCCTCTGAAATATTTACCACTTAGTTATACACCTTTAAGTTCACTTTAAGAAGTCTAGCCCTTTATCAGCTACTTCTTAAAAATGGTTTCTTTTTCTCCCTATTGTTTAAAGAATTACATATGTCTCTCCCCCGCCCACACTCCGACTGGTTTCATTTCTTACCCTGGCCATCAGATGATTGTGAGCTACATACTAATAATGCATTTTTTTCTTTTGGTCATTCCTAGGATGAAAAATAAAACCCACTCAGTCAACTGTATACACAGAATTTTGTTTTCAATGATAAAAATGTATGATAAAGTTTGGAAAAAATTATGTATAAACCCAAGACTTGACATTTTTAGAGATAAAATTCATCAAAGATTTCTAAAATGTAGAGCAGGAGTATATTTCTTATTAATATTACTTTACACATATTGTAAGTGATATGTAGTATCTCTTTGTGGTTTCATTAGAATATATTATTGATGGTTAAAATTATTGAAATTTAAAAGAAAATTAAATAATTAAAACAAAATTAAAGAAGATTAACTATTGTGTCTGGTTTCCCATCATGCTCGGGAATCATTGTTTTCTAATCTGGAATATTGAAAATAGAATATGGAACATAGAATAGTAAAGAACCCTTCACTTATTAACATTTTGCTGGAAAAATGGGAAATTCAATAGTAAGAGAGAAAAACTCTACTTTGAGTTCCTGGTAAAAATTAGTTGTTCCTGCCATTAGACATGGCGGGCAGCTGTCACTCCTCATTTTCTTTCTCAATATGGTCTAATGTTCTTCACTTCCCCCACTGTCTCAGAAAACACGTAAGCAGACTGGTCATACAACACTATAACCATTTAAAGAAACAGAACAAATATAGTCACCAAAATAACTGAAAATTTCACATAGGAAATGGGTTTCATTCATATTTGTATTTCAGACATCTCATTCTTTTCTTGCTCCCTCTGGCTCATCTGATGACAGAGTGGATCTTTTCCTAGAAAAGAGACAAAAAGACTGGATAACTGGGTGAAACAGATTGAAATGAATCATGTCCACAGTAAAATTCCTTCTTGCTATTTTGTCCAAACCAGCTGCTATAAATTTTGTGCTTAATATATTTATGTCTGGTCTTTTTAGAAAAACAAAATTAGTATGACCAGAAAGATTGCGTATATTTATGATTATTTCAGTTGGTTGAATAATATTCAATCAGTTTTTTGGTTTCAAGAACTTCTGGCAAGCAACTCAACATGCTTTTGTTTAGAAATATTTTAAAAGTGGAACCCCATTTCTTTTGAACTAATGCTGGAGTAGTAAATGCCATTCTCGATTCCTACTGATATCAATTTTCACAACCTGCTCTGAGAATTTTCCCTGACATAGAAAAATAGATGACCCATATATAATAACCTTTAAGAATTTTCCTTTTCAGTTTTCCAGCCAACCCTTTTGTGTTTATGTATGTGTGTATGCAGTGCCACAGTTATTTATTTTACCCCCACCTTATTCTAGAATGGATAAAAGTTAGCTTGTGAGAATACAGATAACATACTAAAATTATAAAAGTTAATAATGGCAGTGAAAGCTTAAATTAAAAAGGTATGGAATGCAATTTGGAGATATCAATGTGGCCATGGCATTCATGGCCTATTAACCTATACCTTTGTTAATGAGTGAGATATTAATTCTACCCTAAATCGTCAACCTAAAAAGATAAACATGGTTATTTGCACAATTCACAGGGAACATGTGATTAAATTTAACCAATTCCTCAGGAGATGCAAAACTTTGCTATTGAGCCCAATCAATCAATTCATCTTAGTTTTTCTTAAAGTTAATATCCAGGGATGGCTTGCTTGGGTGCTGATTTGAGAGACTTTTAAATGAAGGTGTGAAGAGTTGTGTTGGCTACAATTCATGGGACAGGGAGTTTTAAAGGATTAAGAATTCACATTTGGAGAAGCACAGGCAGAACTTCATTTAGCTGATGACTTCGAGGGCATTCACCGCAGTGGCAGTCATGCAGCTTACCAGGTGAAAGGCAACAGAGGAGATGCTCTTGGGAGAGAATATGAAATAACTTCCAATTAAATGAATTCATGTAAGCCATCTGATTGAGTATACTTATTTCAATTTAATAGGATGAAAGAAGGAAGGAAAATAAGACACATCTTAGTGATTTATCAATCTTTTAAAATGGGAATAGAGTATGAACAAGTCATTCAGACTCCATGCCATTAGTTTCATTAGTAATACGGCCAATTGACATTTTCATTTGTATTTTACAAGATATCTCAGGCTTGAAAATACAAGTTATGCCAAGGAATAAACTGCAGCCCTATCATATTAAAACAAATGGTTATGGTGTAATCTCATAAATAATATTATTGGACATTGCATCCAGTATTTTATTTCTTAAATCAAGAAATTTTTGGCTATTGATTTATAATGTAGTTGTTTTTATTGATAGTGATACTTCAACATATTTTAATAATACAGTTGATGATTATTATTCATATTTCCATGTGTAAATTAAATTGCCAATATATGAAGATTAAGGAAGACTCAAATACAATATATTGGGTCGGCAACCAAGTAATTGCGGATTTTTTAAAGAAAATCAAAGACAATTTTTTCATGCAACTAAATAACTTTATTCTGTAATGTATTGCCCATTTTGATCAATGACCTTTTGCCATCTTTCAGGCAGCATCATAATCCCACGTTCAAAAAACTTCTGGTTTTTATTAGCAAAAAACTGAATCAGGTACGATTTGACATCATCATCATTATTGAAATTTTTACCATTCAAGGAGTTTTGTAAAGATCGAAACAAAAAGTAATCAGATGGTGCAAGGTCAGGACTATATGGTGGATGTGGCAAAACATCCCAACCAAGCTCCATTAATTTTTGCCGAGTGACCAAATATGTGTGTGGCCTTGCATTGTCATGATGGAATACAACACCTTTTCGATTTGTCAATTCGGGCCGCTTTTCTTCAACTGCATTGTTTAATTTCATTAGTTGTTCAATGTAGACATCAGAATTGATCGTTCGGTTGGGTGGTAAGAGTTCAAAGTAGACAATTCCTTTGTAATCCCACCAAACTGATAATAAAACCTTCTTTTGATGAATATCAGCTTTTGATGTTGTTTGAGTTGGTTCACCTGGCCTGCTCCACGATCTTTTCCGCTTGATATTGTTGTAAACAACCCATTTTTCATCGCCAGTTATCAGTCGTTTTAAAAATGGATCATTTTCATTACGTTTCTTTAGCAAATCGCAGCTGCTAATGCGTTGCGTTAACTGTGATTCTTTCAGTTCGTGAGGAACCCATGTATCGAGTTTTTGAACATAGCCAAGTTGTTTTAAGTGATTTTCAATGCATGTATGTGATACATGAAGCTTCTCTGGAATCTCACGTGTTGTACTGTGACAGTCCGAATTGATTATTGCTTTGATTAGGGCGTCATCAACTTCAACTGGACGACCAGAGCGTTTTTCATCTTTGAGTGAAAAATCACCAGAACGAAATTTGGCAAACCAATTTTGACACTGCCGTTCTTTTAAGGCTTCGTCACCATAAACAGCACATAACTTTTTATGAGCTTGCGATGCGTTTTTCCCTTTGAGGAAATAAAAAAGCAAAATATGACGAAAATGTTCCTTTTGATTTTCCATTTTTCAACGAACGCCAAACGAAAACTACAAAACAGATCAAAAAACTTTTTTTTTACTGATTAACAGCTGAATAGCCAACTATCAAATAACAAAATGTGTTTTACATTTGTACTACGTCTGCAAACCTAAAAATTCAACTGAAGCCATATATGTGTGAAACCCGCAATTACTTAGTTGCCGACCCAATATATGTGGCAGCTTTTAGGTCAAGGCGAGTTCTTTTCATACTATCCATATGCTCAAGAGCCCTGTCTACTTTTGTAGACCATTTTCTTGGTCCAAGATACAAAGTGCAACATATCTCATGAAATGGACACCTTCTGTAAGGGTTAAGATGTATATAAAGAAACATTTAGTGGAACCTTGTAGAAAAAACATTCATTCAACAAATATTTGAGGCACCTGGGACCTAGGCTTCCCTCGCAGCCCAGGCTTCATCGGTCTAATTAGCATATTCTGCTTTTATTATTATAGATATATGCTCTAATCCATAAGACTCTATAAATTTATTATCATAATTTTAAAGATGTCGGAATTAAATTCGAAAAGGGGAGTAAATTGACCAAGGTTACATGATAGTAAATAGCATAACGGATGTTTTATCTATATTCTCTGAGTCTAAAGTGCAGACCCTTTCCATTATCTCTTGGAAGGCTTCTGAGAGGTAATTGCATTTGAGTTAACAGAAGGCTTGAGTAGTGTTGGGTGCTTGGCAAGGAGACAAGGGGATTCCAGGATGTGCCAAAAACATAGGGTATGAAAGAGAATGGTTTGTTTGAGTTCCATGTAGCTACCTAGAGTGGTCACTAATATGTCCTGGGGATATTTCTTGGCCATTTTGAAGATAGGCTACTATCTTCTCCAATCATATCATTTCATGATTCTTATCAGGTCTTATTTGTCATTTTCTGACTCTGATGCACTGACCTCTCTTCATTGGCTCAGGAGTGTACCTTTGACAATTCAAGTCCTTTCCTAAGGTTTTTGACTTGGATATGAGGAAGAATGTCCCTTTTAACTGACAGATGCTGTGGAATATGAAGCCCAGGAGCTGCTGGCGACCATTTTGCTGTTTAATGAAGAAAAAGACAAAAAACCCATATTCATGGAAAAGAAGAGATGGGAGCTGAGATACAGAGTCCCCGATTCTGACTCTCTTGAGGTGCATATGTATTTCTAGTTGTAATAATTAGGATGGCCTATGTTATTTTGGTTTAGGTAGCAGCTCCCAAATCTCAGTGGTTTACCATTTGGGACAACATGGATGAACCTATAGGGTATTATGCTAAGTGAAATAAGCCAGAAAGAGAAAAACAAATACCATATGATTTCACTTATCATGATGTGAAATCTAAAGAACAAAACGGACTAACAAACAAAACTGAAACAGACTTATAGAGGCTAGAAGGGAAGGGTGTTGGTGAAATAAAGTGATGGGATTAAGGAGTGCTAATTCAGCCTGGCTGTTATGGTTCAGTGGTTGAGTGTCAACCTATGAACCAGGAGGTCACGGTTCAATTCCAGGTCAGGGCTCATGCCTGGGTTGTAGGCTCGATCCCCAGTAGGGGGCGTGTAAAAGATAGCCAATTAATGACTCTCTCTCATCATTGATGTTTCTAACTCTCCCTCTCCCTTTCTCTCTGAAATCAATAAAATATATTTTAACAACAGTACTAAGTGGTAATTACAAAATAGGCATGGGATGTAAGGTAAAGCATAGGGGAAATAGTTAAGCAATATAATGACTATCTATGGTGTCAGGTGGTGGGCACTTGAATTATCTGAGGAAACACTTTGTAACCTATATGTGCTGCACACCTGAAACTAATTCAAAATAGTGTTGAATAAAAAACTACAGAGCTGTTTCTTGACCATGCTCAGATCTGTCATGGGTAAGTGAAAGTTTGCTCATCATAGCATCTGGGGGTCCAGGTTTATGGAGCAGACCCATCTTAAATGTTGTTGCTCATCATACTAGAGGGAAATGAGCTAGCTCTGCAGTATCTCTTTCTAATAATTAAATTCTCAAGCCCAGAAATGCCATACATCACTTCTGTTTTTAACTCTGACAAGGAATAATGTTGTACCACTTGACCACAAGGAAACATTCATATATGCCATATGGCCAAGTTAGGGGAGAACCAGAAAATAATTGCTCTAACAGCATCAATGACTATCATATTAACTTTCCCACAAGATTATTATTATTAATTTTTAAATTCTTCACATTCTACGGGATGTGCTATTATGCTGTCTATAAATCCCCCTTTTAATTTTAATTTAGTGTAATAATTTTTACTTTCATGAAATAATGAATATCTATAAAGAAAATGAGGCTAAAGGCTTTTAAGTAAAGCAGTTCTCCCATCACTTTGGATTTTAATCTCAAGAGACAGTCACTATTATGTCTTTAAGATGCTGCTTCCCTTTGCTATGTTAATTACTTCTTGGTAGCTGCCTTCATTCTGCCCAAATGTGTAGATATCACTTATGTAAAATACTTTTATGGGCAATGCTTTGTTTTTAGTGTGGATATTCCTGGTAAAAAAAAAGTTGAAATGTTTGTTGTCTTCTTTCCTCTTATATTACCTTTGAGGGTTTATTAAAAATTATTTACTATTGTTTTTATGGAGTTTCAGAAGGAAATAGAAATTTGCCAAGCATGCTCACATTCCCTATTCCCTGATTTCCTCTACATTCTAATTGTGTTTCACTCAACTGAGATTAAGTGGGTCCCAACACATATGGAACTCTTTAAGTCTATGGGTCTTCCAATTGCACAGCAGTAACATAGTTCTGTGGACTGAAATTTTAAAAAAGTGATTATTACAAAATATATTCCCAAAACTATGGTATATTTTCTTGTTGCTCTAAGAAAGCCAAACTTGAATTTATAGGTAGAAAATATGGTTTGAAGAATCTATAGAGTAGTCTCAAATTATACTTATTTGTATTACATCATTTCTAAGATTCTTTCCACCTAGCTCATGAATTAAAATATAAATGTGAACCTAGCATTGGGACTCAAATGAGAGAAATGAAATCTTTAGTTTTGTCACTGATGACACTGATTTATTTTTCCCTAAGATTTTTCAGAATATTTCCAATTTCTATCCTTTTTCCTCCTCTATCTTGTTTTGAAAATGCTTTGGGGATCTATTAGATTGAAAAAAATATTAAAGGCCACTTGCGAATATTTCAAGAGCAGGTAAGAATGACAGAGTAAAGGACAGAGTTTTTCTCTTTATATATACAGAAACTGTAAGATTTTATAGCTATTTGTGAATATTCCACAGTTGATAATTCAAATAAATGTTATACTTTTCTGATAGTCACCGTGTCTCAGAGAGAGAGAAAAAAAGCACACCTCTGTGACTGTTTTCTCAATGCTCTGAGAAAATTTTATAGGCGTGGGAATATATTTTTATAATTTTACTTAGGAGATTTGTTATGTTGATATGGTATGTATGACTTTTCTGTTTCCATTAGGAGAATTGTATTAATGGTAGACTCGAGGCACCTCAAATATAAATATTTATTGCAAGGAAATGCTTCTAGCTTAGTAAAATTTACAGCATCCTACATGGAATTATATGCATGCCTACAGTTGCATATAAACTTTTATTATAGTACTGAGATACCGTTTTCCTTAAAAATGAAAATAGGATGAGTTAGAATTAGATGACAAGAATTTCTTTGGTCAGTAGACTAATCTCCCCCGCCCTCCTTCTCCTCCAACACCTTTGTTAGATCCTGTTATCCTAGTAGTGTATATTAAGAGAGTTAAGAAGATTTCTTAAGAATGATGAAATTACTTTTATTATTATTGGGTGAATACTGCTGAGACATTACAGAGGTATGATAAGTTTCAGAGTAAAGAAATTATACTTTAGGAAAGGTAAATATGGATAGTGAAATAACCCAACATGTATTTGTTAACTTAAAAAATCCCCACTTACCTATGTGAATAGAAAGTTTTGTGTGTGCTCCTTTGGGTCCTTTAATGATCATCTTCAAATAGATGTCATATTGTAGCAAACTAAATGGTTTTCTTTTTAAATAAAACCATTTTTATTTAAGTTTTATATATACAAAAGTAAGAATGAAAATTACCTATTCTCTTCATTTCTCACCCTAGCATTCAAAATAAAATACTCTGTTGGCTGGGAGTTCTCTTATAATGTATGATTGGTATTGGGTGTGACCTACCTGTTCTTGGACCCTGACTTGACTTCTGTTGCACCTCCCTAACCCCACTCACCATGTGTTCTCAGTAGTTTATTTGATGTTAAAGCTTTGAAGGTTTAAGTTGGAGCTCAGAATATTAGATAGCAAGCAGATGGGCATCATAACAGCTTACCTTTTTCAGAAACTCTACATAATTCTTCCTACTCATGTCCAAATGAAGTAGACCTCGCCTTCACTGTTCTACTTTTCCAAATCTGCTAAGTCATAATTAGTGGTTTCTTTTTTCTCATCGTTTTATTTATTATTAAGGTCTAGTTGTAGAAATGAAAAACTGAGTAATATATATTCTGTTACTTTAGCTTACTTAGTATAACAAAATTTGGCTAGTAGAGAAGACCAACATAAATTTCTGGCTAGGTCCTTACAACTAGTTCAAATATTTCTAGTGTGTTCATTTATTTAACAAATACTTATTTTAGGCTATCAATAGCTATCAGTGCTGGGATACAGCTCTGAACTATATTGATGAACTGGGGATACTGCTCTGAACTGGAGGTACATTTTAGGTGGGAGAGTTAATAAACAAAAATATTTAATATGTTGAGAGGTGATAAATACTAAGAATAAAAATAGAGCAGAACAATTGGATCAGGAAATGATTCTGTGTGTCACCTGGAAAGGGACACTTAATAATTTGTCATTTGAACCCAAACCCAAATGAAGTGAAGAAAAAGGTCATGAATATAAGTGGGGGAAATGCTTCTGATAGTGAGAACAGCAAGTGGAAAGGCCCTGAGATGGGTGTGTGGTTGTCATAGTGGAGATACAGCAAAGAGGCCAGTGTGGCTAAAATGAAGATAGAGAAGGATGATGGATGAGATAAGAGGAGAAGGGAAATGGGAAGACAGCAGGTATAATATTGTAGGCCATGATAGGGCTTTAGATTTTATTCTGACCATTCAAGTGAGACTAGTGAGACTTATGATACTAGTAAGGAAAATAGAATAGGAGCTGTATTAACTGCCTGTCACCCAATCTTCAGCTTGGCTTGGAACTCTGAAACACTACACACAGTTAGGAGGAGTAACAAAAGTGCTCATGTAGAAACTTAAGTCCAGCTTTAAATCACCTCAGTTTAAATATCTGTTATTACATTAATATTCTTGAGGGCTATCACTTATAAGAATTAAACTTAGATTGCAGAGAAAGTTCTCATTGTGTCTTACATTATTTCTACAATGTCATATAAAATGACTACCACTCAACCAAAATATTCAAGCACATGAAGAGATAAGATAATGTGGCTGAATTAAAAGAACGGTACACAATAGGAAAATTCAGAGATGATCAAAACCGGTTTGGCACAATGGATAGAGCATCGGCTGGTGGACTGAAAAGTCCCGGGTTCGATTCCAGTCAAGGGTATGTACCTTGGTTGCGGGCACATCCTCGGTGGGGAGTGTGCAGGAGGCAGCTGATTGATGTTTCTCTCTCATTGATGTTTCTAACTCTCTATCCCTTTCCTTTCCTCTATGCAAAAAATCAATAAGACATATTAAAAAAAAAACTACAGTGTTACTATAGTCAAACTTTAAGAAAACCATGCCAAATACATTCATTGAAATAAAAAATTTTGAGAATGCTTGCAGAAGACTGTAATAATCAACATGAAAAAGGCAATTCTAGAGTTTTATAATTTATTATTTGAAATTCAGAATTCAGTTGACTAGTTTATTAACAGAACTAGTGAAATAAATGATAGGTCAAAAGAAATAAAGAAACCATTAGTTTGAATCATAGAGAGATAAAAGAATGAAACACACACACACACAAATGTAAGAGATATAGGAAATATTGTGAGTAGAAACCCAGAAAGAGTTGAGAGCTTAATCAACACAATGGAACCTCAGTTATCTAGCTTAATTTGTTCCAGAAGGCTATTCTAGAAGAGATTTGTCAAAAATCTGAATCATTTTTCCCCCATTAGAAATAAAGTAAATTGAATCAATACATTTCAGACTCCCAAATGATTCCCTGTTTCAACCTTTCTTATATATAGTACATGTCTAATGTATTATTTAGTCTATAAGTAAACACTTTAAAAACAAAAAGGGCATGAAATGTAAGTGAGAATCTAACAAAAAGGAAGTAAAATATACAGTAAAACTGAAAATTATACTTACACACTAACTATTGATGACTGAATATGGAGAGGAGGGGTGGAGGGATTGAGGGTGGAAAGATTTTATTGTTTGGAAGGGGAGTCCTTTTCTAAAAACTTCAGGTAGCTCTTCTCCTCGAGTTCTTTCTCTCTTTTGTCTCTGCTCCACTAGAACTTGCTTCAGGCTGACTGGGCCTCTGTCTCACTAAAAACCTATCCGATGAGATTTGTTTCTTCCTGTGTTTTAACACTTGCCTGAAGTAAAACACTGCATTGTCACTGAATAAGTTTATTCCATGGCTTAGGTTTTCTACTTCTTTGTCAGGGTGATATTTCTTTTTTCTTTTAATCCTCACCCAAGGATATTTTTTTCCATTGCTTTTTAAAGAGAGTGGAAGAGGAGGGGAGGTCAATTGGGGGAAAAGAAGACATATGTAAAACTTTAGACAATTAAAAAAGATAAAAACAAAACAAAATAAAACAAACAAACAAACAAAAAAACAGTAAAGAGAGTGGATGAGAGGGAGGCAGGAAGAGAGAGGGAGAGAGAGGGAGAAACATCCATGTGAAAGACACACATTGGTTGGTTGTCTCCTGCATGAGCCTGACAAGGGCCAAGGATTGAACTTGCAACCCAAGTATGTGCCTTTGACTGGGAATCAAACCTGCAACCCCTTGGTGCATAGGCCGACACTCTAACTATTGAGCAATACTGGCCAGGGCTGTTAGGGTGATATTTCTTAATAAAACTTTGAATTTCTCCTCATTTTCCAAGCCCTTTCTTGTTCAGTAAGGTGGGAATATCCTCCTCCTTTCCTCTCCCACTGAAGAGACCTCTTCACCTGCCATCCTGTTGCTTCAGAGGGATCTGAAGCTTGAGGGTCTTGGAGTTCCTCGGCGATCAGCTCAGCATTGCGGTCCTCCACCAACTTCTCCACATTATCTTCATCCGCCTCCACAAGCCCATGGACTTTCCCAGAGACACAATAGCTTCCACAGCGGTCACGTGCTCACCCTCAAAGTCTCTTTCTTCAACAGACTCAGGTCACAATGATTGCATGGTCTTGGAAGACACTTCCTTCTGAGCTTTGTCTATGAGCCTCAATGTTTCTTCCAGAACTCCTTGAGGGTTATATTAGTTTCAGAGGTCATTTTGAAACACCTCTGAAACAGTGCCTTTGTGTAGAGTTTCTTAAAGTTAGAAAAGAACTCTGGCCCACGGGCTGCATACAGTGAGTTGTATTTGGTGGCAAGAACCTAGCAGTGATGAAGCTGTATTCCTCCGCAGCCTTCAAGCCTGGAGAGTGGGCAGGAGCCTTGTCCATGACAAAAAGTGCCCCAAGTGACAAGTGTTTTTCATGGAAGTATTTATTCACACTTGGAGAAACAGCTCGTGCATTACAGGGAACTGAAGAGGTAGAAAAATTGTTGTTGATTTGGATAAACAAAAAGCAGTTAGGCTGTGATAGCATTTTGGAGGCAATTATATATGAGAAAGTGAAGATGCTGCATCTGATATCCTGAAGGGCTCCTATGAGAGAGATACCCTCAGAGGACTGGAGTGGTATTTAAAGAGCCCCGGGATTTATATCGCATATTTTAGTTTATTAAAAACAAAACAAAATAAAAAACAAACAAAAAAGTGTGAATGTTTTCATGTTATATTTAAGTGATTTAAAATGTTTACAAAATCATTATTCTGTACACTGAAACTAATAAAACTAATATCAAATGTGAACCACAACATTCTTTAAGGATTCCAGAGGTACTAGATTCCTAAGGTCAAATGGAATGCAGATTTGGATTATTGTTATTCGGGCATTAAGACATGTGGAATGTTGGGGCAACCACTATCTGCTTTAAAGTACTTTGAACTTCAAAGACGTTTTCCTAGGATGGAAAGAATGGGCTACAGCAAAACATTGACCAAGAATGGGGAAATGGCCGAAACCGATTTGGCTCAGTGGATAGAGCATCGGCCTGTGGACTGAAAGGTTCCAGGTTCGTTTCCAGTCAAGGGCATGGACCTTGGTTGCGGGCACATCCCCAGTAGGGGGTGTGCAAGAGGCAGCTGATCGATGATTCTCTCTCATCAATGTTTCTAACTCTCTCATCAATGTGTCTAACTCTCTATCCCTCTCTGTAAAAAAATCAATAAAATATATTTAAAAAAAGAATGGGGAAATAATATCTATTGGTAATATGTTAGGGACATTCCATTCCTAGCCTGCCTCCCACACCTCCATATGAAAATGAAACCAGACAGGCCATTGTGTAGTATAAGTTGTTTCCTTTTTGTTCCAAAAAATAAGCTGGATCTCAGAGCCTGAATCCCTGACCCCTTCCATCTCTTCAAAAACCTTTGAAGCCATTAAAGAGTTAGATCTGTATTTATTGGCTCTATTCCTGAGATTCTTTTTTGTCTAGCCACTTAATGAAAGAAATAAAACATTTTGCCACCATCCTGGGCTACTAGATATAAAAGTTATTTAGAGTAAATTTATACCAATACCTAAATTCTGCTTTGCCATCTGCTAACCTTGCTCATAACCATTCTGGGCTCTAATAAAATGCTGTTGGGTAAATTATGTGGGATATTGAGAATGAGAGTAATGCCGGTGATACTGAGATACTACCCGCAGGACTCCAAAGTCTCTAAGAATCTCTTTGTGAGTGAGTGTGTAGCCTTGGGTGTGCCAGGATTTTAATTACAGAAACAGAAGCTAAGCTGGGAACTTCAAGAGGAATGGCTTTAGCCTTTTCAAATATGTCCCACCATTGATATGTAGAACTATGAGGTATTTCTGTCTTTAAGGCTAATTGGGTCAGTGAAAGGTGGTTTTATACCAAAAGCTCACAGATGGTCAGGAGGGTGGTATCTAAAAATGAAACGGACTGATATCCGGGTGCCCATGCTTTAGAATTTGAGTTCCTGTGTCAGTTGATACTTATATGACATTTAGGAATCTATGTTAGGATTATTGCAGCCAGAGTTAATTTACTTTCTGGTCTGAGGACAATTTTGTTTTTTTCTTTCTGAAATTTTGTTCCTAAATATGTTTATTTCAGAGATAGAGGAAGAGAGAGAAAGAAACATTGATGTGAAAGCAAAAGCATCGATAGGCTGCTTCCTGCACACCCTCACCTTGGTCAGACAGTGTAGCTGGGGTATATGCCCTGACCTACCAGCAACCTTGAGGTGCACAGGATGACACTTAATCAACTGAGCCACATTGGCCAGGGTTCTTTCTGAATCTTTAAGTGATATTTCCCTTCTACATTATTGCTTGGCATAATGGATTTTTATCTAAGATGGTTTGTGGAGATATAAATGTTTGCTGGAATCAATAAAATTTTGTTGTATTTTAAGATGATTTAAATGCCTGGTTTTCCTGGTTATCTACTATCAGCTGAAGATTATTGTATTTGACAAACTTATTTTTTATTTATAAAATAATATGAAATTGTTCTACCTTTAGGAGGAAAATGAATAGCATGCTCCTTTAGGAAATTTATGTGTTTTAACCCATAACAGGCTATAAAATCTAAAAATTTTAAATAGAGACACCCTGGAACAGAAGTGGTGGCCAGTTTACTTGAAAGAAATGTCTTTCTTACATTTTTTAATTGCCAGGATAATTAGGTGACAATGTTTTACTAAAACAGGGTAGGACTTGAAGTTTGCCCTCTAAAACTTTATCCAATGACAGTTTTGGTAACTTAGACACAATGTGATATTTTAAACTCAATATCTGGGGAGGAAGAATTGTCTGCTAAAACACTACTACCCTATTTCCCAGAAAATAAGACAGTGTCTTATATTAATTTTTGCTCCCAAAGATGCGCTAGTTCTTATTTTCAGGGGATGTCTTATTTTTCCATGAAGAAGAATACGGTACACATTTATTGTTAAATAAAAATAAAGGAAATGTATTACCTGTATATGGTACGGTAGTATGGTAGTTATCAACACAAACCAGACAAACTGTGAATCCTACAGTATCAAGAATTTACTCATTTATTCAGTGACAATCATGTCAGCATCTTCTGAAACTTCATCATAACAATCCAATTCCTGAATTTCCTGGTGAATTTCTTGTGACTCCATTTCTTTCAGAATCAGTGGACCAAATCTCTCATATTTAGCCTAGGGGGGCCTTATTTTCGGGGGATGCCTTATATTTCACTCAGAAGGAAACCTGTAAGTAGGTCTTATTTTCAGGGATGTCTTATTTTCGGGGAAACACGGTAGCTATTGAGGCTTTGAGAAAACAGAGTATTCAGCTTTACAAAGTCCAGAATTCCAATTTTAGATACTGGCTAGGTTTGGGAATATTTGGCTGTTTATAATGTCTCCATGGTGGTTTTTCAACACATTTCACACTTAATCTGAAAAATGAGTATTTTCTGCCATGTCTTCTTCCCATTCTTCTTTTTCTTGCAGAAACCGCTTGGGTGTTACATAATAGCTAAAATATTCATACATATTCTGGTAGTTATGTTTACAAACAGATATAATTGCCTAGTATTATGGTTTGTTATTTCTAGAATTAAATCTTACTAATTAAAAGTTGTTTTTAAAAACATAAAAAACACCAACAAATTTTCTCATCTCTCTCTCTCTCTCTCCCTCCCTCTCTCTCTCTCTCTCTCTCTCTCTCTCTCTCTCTAAATATATATATATATATATATATATATATATATATATATATATATATATCCACACACACAGTAATAAAAGAGAAAGATGCAAATTGACTGTATCTTTGTGATGTCCACCAGCCAATCAGGAGTGCATAAGCAAATTAACCCAACAAAGATGGAGGGTTAATTTGCATACATAGGCACTGAGCGTCTTGCACTGCCCCAGCTGCTCTGGGCCTCTGTGCAGCATGAGAAGGCAGAAAGGCGGCTCTGGGCTGGAGCAAAGGCAGTGCCAACAGTCAGGGGAAGGAAGTCCCATTCTTGCACAAATCTTTGTGCATTTGGCTTCATATATATATATATATATATATATATATATATATATATATATATCTCTGATTTCAGAGAGGAAGGGAGAAAGATAGAAACATTAATGATGAGAGAGAAGATAATCATTGCTTGGCTGCCTCCTGCATGTCTTCTACTGAGGGGTATGGAGCCCACAACCTGGGCATGTGCCCTTGGCTGGAATCGAACCTGGGACCCTTTAGTCCACAGGCTTATGCTCTATCCACTGAGCAACTTTACAAATGTTATTTGATTTAATTTTCACAATAACATTCTAAGATAGGCAATGTGCTCATTCCGAATATATAGATGAGATTAAAGTCTAGAGAGGTTAAGAAAATTGCTCAAAACCACACAGCCAATAAGTGATAGGTATGAAACTGGTATCCCAATCATTTTGCTCCCAATTCAACTATTAAACTCTGTGTGTTTTGTCACTTAGTAATTCTGTATATAGACAACATGTCTTTGGTTTTTAAGTGATCTTGAATCTGTGCATTAAATAAATCATTTGTGGACGAGAAAGGACTTTTGTAATTAAATTGTCTTATGCAGTATTCTTGATACGAGGATTACTGATGGTAGATACTTTTTTAATTGCCCTTTTCTCTAGAGAACTGCTCTGATAGGTGTTATATGAGGATTCACTCTGGCAGGTCATAGCTAGATGAGCAACTGGGACCTCCAACACCTGAATCCCTGACTCCAATGCCCTCAACTGCAGTACGTATTTTCCAGCATATAAGACAACTCCCTAATTTTACAGTTAAAACATAGGTTTAGGCCTATATTCTCTGTATAAGACTACCCCCACTTCAAAGAAAAGACTTACTTTGCCGTCAAGATCTGCAGGTAATTTTTGTGCAATTTTGGTCTTTTGCCCCTGATTTTCGTGTTTTTTTTTCATTTCAAAAGTCGTTTTATATGCCAGAAAATACGGTAATCTGTTTTGCTACCACGTTTCTCCGAAAATAAGGCAGCCTCCGAAAATAAGACCTAGCTCATGGAAAGATAAGACATCCCCTGAAAATAAGACATAGCGCAACTTTGGGAGAAAAAATTAATATAAGACACTGTCTTATTTTTGGGGAAACAGGGTAGTAGTCACAGGTGACATTCTTAGACACTCCTTCTTGCTATTCTTGGGGATACTTATGCTAAAGGCAGTATCTCATATTTTCTCTTGTATGTCGAGTGTTTTCCTTTACTACATTGTGCTAAAATTCAGGAATTGCACTCAGATCACTAATCAAGCAATTTATGGCAATCTTCTTAAATGCCACCTATTATACACAAAATCAGGCAGGACCAGAATTCAGCAAGCCCCACCAAGAGGAAAATTTTGCACAGGAGAGCTGTCTGCTGCTATTCCTGCTTCTAGCTTAGAATGAGGTAGAACACTGGCCCAGGAATTAAAGATGCAGTTTCAGCACCATGTCTGTCCAGAAATTCTCCAGGGACTCTAAGACAAATGTCCCTCTGAGCATCAGTTTCCTCATTTGTAAGAGAGCGAGAACAATTGCCTAACTATTTAGTCTTGTGATGAAGATTAAATATGGTAAAGTATTTTGAAAATTATAAGGAACCAAACAAATAAAAAGTAATTTGTTTCTAAGCATAGCTACAAGTGTAGCTGATGTAGGCTTGTAGAAAATGGAATCTATGTTCAGGAGCTGTGCCTTTGTGCATCCTTTCTGCATAAGCAGATTCTGAGGACTACAAGAAATGAGATTGAGGACAGGTTTCTGGGGAATTTGGCCTTTTTTCTCTGATCTCTAGCATGCCATTTTGTTTATAGGTTTGATTTTCAGCTCAGTTGATGACAGGCTTCGCTGCATAGACACAGTTACCAGGATAGAAGGGAAATATACCTGCCATGCTTCATGCAAATGAGAAGTGTGAGGCTTAAACTAATTATTTGTAAGGGCAGGAAAGAGATCCCAATGAGAGAACACTTGTAAATATTCTATTAGATAACTGTAGGTTAGAACAACTATTTTATGGTATGCAGAATTTTAAGATACAACTGCTCCCAACTCACCCCAAGATTTCCTGCCCTGATCTGTAGAATCATAAATACTGTATAATGAGCTATTATGGCAACAATTATGTATGTATTTAACATTGAATGAAAAGGAATATTATCAGGTGGGCCTAATCTAATCGCATAAGCCCTTTAAAAGCAGAAATTTCTAAGGCAGCAGAAGTGAATGAGAGTCTAAGCATTATATGGATCCAACCTGCCCTTACTGCCTTTGAAGTTGGAGGGGGCTACTTGACAAAAATGTAGGTGGCTTGTAGGACCTGAAAGCAGCCACCAGATCACAACCAGCAAGGAAATTTCTATTTCAGTCTTGCAATTGCAAGAAACTGAATTCTGCCAGCAGCCTGAATGAGCTTAGAAGTGAATTTTCTCCAGAACTGCCTGGCTGACAATTTGATTTTGGTTTTAAAGACCCTCAGCAGAGAATCTAGTCCAGCTTGCCTAGACTGACCTATAGAACTGTGCATGGGTGTAATAATTTGTTATGAAGCAGTAGAAAATTAATATGCTATTGTCTTTACATATGTTCCTACATTTCACTTTTTTCTACTTTTAACTCCTGAAAATGTCTTCTGTCTTTCTTACTGCTATGGCTAGGAGTTCTTTTTCTATTGACTTCATCTGCTGTGAATGCAGCTGACTTGAATATGGATGTAAAATAGTCATGCATTCTTTTATTCACCAAATATAGTAGTCATTAAGTGTCTATTATGTGCATAGGTTTTTCTAGATTTTATGGGTAGGATAATAAATAAACCTATATTTGTTCTCATGCAGCTTGTATACTGGTAGATAATAGGTAATAATAAATATCAAACTATAACACCAGATATTGTGATTTGTAAGAAAGTGTAATTGGAGAAGTAGTCAATGGCCACATATTGTTGGATGTGGTAAGGGATTTAGACTTTACTGGGAAGTTATTGAAAAGTTTTGAGAAGGGGAATGATCAGGTCAGGCTTTTCCGGTAAAGGCATTGCTTTGGCTGCTCTATGGATAATAGACCAAATTGGGAGATGTGGAGTTGGACCATAGGGTGGGGGGGAAAGGGGAAGTGAAGGGACTGGTTGAAAGGAGGAGATGTGATTGTGGCCACTGGGTGGAAGTGGTAGAGATGATGGGAAGTGATTAAATTGTGGATATATATGAAGGTCTAAGAGGATTAAAAAGAAAAAAATCTTCAATTCTTGAATATCAGCGTCTCTTGAGTGAGCTGCTGAACTCCTTCATTCCCACTTAATCAAGCACTAACTCCTAGAGTACTGGCATTCAGGAGATTAGTTTTGACTTGGCATTTCACATATATGATTTTGTTTACTCCTTAAATAGCCATATGAAGTAGGTATCCTTAACACCACTCAAAATTACACACACACACACACACACACACACACACACACATTATATTGCATGGTGGTATATGATTAGTATCATACTCCAACACATTAGGATAGTATATGCAGAACTCATTTTTATTATCTGAAGTGGCCATGTCGAGGTTCCTTTATCTCTATTTTTCAGTTCCCTGAATCTGACACGTTTGTTTTAGGCCTCTCAGTACATCATCTCTTTCTCCTTCATGCAAAAACCCGAATGATTATAAATTGAGTGTGGAGGGAGGGGGAGGGGAAACACTACTATATTTTGAAGTGTTCTCTGCTGAAATGTTTATCATGAGTATAAGAGACAGATTTGCAATCTAAAGTACTTTTTTTTTTAACCTTTTATTCTAATTTTCTCATGAGACTCTATTTGTGATTCAAGGCTGTTACAGTATATCAAACAGGTAAGCAATATCATTTTCCTGTTTTTAGCAGTAATGGCACATTAGATGACTCCACTCTTAATTTCACTGTTGATTTAGGGATGCTCGTGAAGGCCCATCTGGCAGGATCTTGTCAGCCAGTGCCAGCTGGTAAGGCAAATGGTGATGTGGCCTCGAACTGCATTTTTCCATCCTTGCATAAAATTTGGATAACTTTTTGGTGTGTACCATGCAGATATGCTCTCACAAGTAGTCTGTATTCATAGGCACATGAATTCAAACCCTACGATTAGGGTGGAGAAAAAAAGAATGGTAAACTACATTACTATTTTGCCATTTTGCAGAACTATTAAAAACCTCGTAAACTCACCATATATTAAAACCAATGTTGACAAAGTTAAAGTTATTGTTAATGACATGCCCACTTCTTTGTAATTGTCCTTGTCCTTCTGAATAAAGAATATGTGTTCCAAGACATAAAAGGACCATTGGATGTTCCAATCAGAGGCTTTCATGTTGAACTGGAATCTGCTATGTACATTTAGTTTTGGTCAAATCACTTATATTCTAAGACCATCATTCCCTCATTGGACAACTGGGGGAATAAGATAATCTGCCCTACTTCTCAGAGCTTTATAAAAAAAATAAGTAGTATACACAAAGGATGCTTTGTGACTGGTAACCTCCATACAGATATTAGTAAATTTTTTGCTGCTAACCAGTGCATTCCCGGAAATATGGAAATTGATTACATAGATACATGAATAACATTTTAATTGTAAATATAATTTATATGGAAGTTAAGAATCTCGCAAGATTTGATATTGGCAAGTGTTTTTGAATTCCCGTGTGTCACTTTCCTTTGGGCATTTGAGGATAATAGTACCTGGTTTGTTTGCTTTCTTGGGAATTAAAGAAAATTGGGGATGATGCCATTTTCTCCCATTTCCTCAGAAATGAGATGAAATAAAGAAAAAAGGTGTTTATCAGGACTGACTCCACAATTCACCTATAAATTTTTAGCTAAATCAAGAGTATTTACTTTTAGCTTTCCTAAGAATGTTAATTTATTGTGTATTTCTTTTAGTCAATTAGTCAATTCGTGGTTACAAAGGGACTTCAGTTTAGTGCCACTTGAAATGCCTATCCAAGATCTAGACCTCCCTGAGGAACTGACTGAGGTCTCTGTTGCAACTGCACTGTTTTCCAATTCTTCCCTTTGCCAAATTTGTTTCCCTTACTATCTCATAGGTATTATTATAGGGAATAAACCATTAAATGAACTGTCTGCAAGTCTACATCTCAGAGTCTATTTTTCAGAAAATCTGATCTGAGTTAGTACATGTGTAATACATAATTGTATTACATATCCATAGAAACACACCAGATTTTACCCAGGCTTGTCTTGAATGATGGGACTTTGGGTGATTTTAATTTTATAATTTAGATCATTACACTTCTATAAATATTCAACATTGGTCACTTATTACTGTCAAAATCAGTATAAATCAATAACTAATATAAAGTTTTAAAAAAGCTATGGAAGAATGCTATATTTGAAGCCAGAAAGTTTCGTTCTTGTGGCTAAAACACTGGCTGTATGGCATTGTCAAGTCACTTAAAGTTCTTCTGTTCCAATTTTGTTTTCTGTAAGATGTAGACAGTCATTATTATACAACCTGGATTTGTTTTGAGGAGAAATATAATGAATACAAAACACTTAAAATCCGAAATATTCTACAGATATGTTATTGGTTTTTATTTTATTATTCTTGAAACTGTTTCCTACTGTTTTTACTTTTAAATGCTGATACCAAGGGAAAGTGGTACTGACTTCAATGACCAAGTGGATCACAATGTACATTTTATTTATCTTTTAAGCAAAGATTACAGTTGTATTAGCCATTTCCTTTAGACAGACTACACCCAGATGAAAACTTTGACATCCTTTATTAAGGTAAAGAAAATCAATATATTGAGTGAGTTTTACAAAAATTCTGTGTGGCAAATTTATGATTACTTCAGGGATTCAATGCCAGAACATGCAATGCCTTCAAAATAAATGATTGCCGAGGCATTCCTCTAACTGTGGGGACATTATAAATGAATGCACTATGAAATTTCCTGGCTTTACTCTGCTTCCTGAAAGAATTCTGCTTGCTGTAAAATCGAGTAAGGTTGAGACACTTTGGATCTTATTTAAGGGAACCTTCAATTTCCCCCAAGCGTTTTTATAAATATTCAACACCGGCCACATATCACTGTCAGAATCAGTCTAAGCAGCAGTGCAAGTCCATGATGCTATTAAAATCCTGTCTGCTTTGCATGTGGAAAGCATCTGTTCACCATTGTTGAAGGAATTCTTCTCAAATAAAATTTGTGATCATTACCTGTAGAGTCAACCTTCTCTCATTGCCAAATTAGTCTGGTTTTGGTCAAAATTAATTTAAACAGATAGCATGCATTTCTATATCTAGTACGTGACTAAACAGTTTCCCCTTTTGTTGTGAATAATAAAAGGAGACAGAGCATATCTAATAAAGGGCTTGAGACTGAAGCTGATGAGGCTCTCTGTTTACACTAGTTGTTCATTACATTCAGGGGGATTTGTGTTCACAGAGAACTGTAACAAATTTAGAAATAGCATGCCCATGTTCAGGCATGCATGTTGAGCAAGTGTCCAGGTCCAAATTTATGTATTTGGGGATTATTCCTTGGAAAAATTTCACATAAGAAGTGCTACATAAGAGTTCTTAGACACAAGAAGTTATTTGTTGGTGGAGTTTTCTTCTTAGGAAAACTTTTAGAATGGGAAAAACAAATATCCTTTTCAGATTGGCAAACTCTTAAGACGAAGATCATAAGAGATCATCTCTATGGGTCTCCATTATTATAATAGGAAAGAAGATACTACCATTTTCTGATGGCAGGAACTATTTATTGCTCATGCTTTTGAAACTTCCTCTGGCAGTTAGTATATAGTTCTCTAAAATTAGGGAATTGGTTACAAGAAAAGAGAAATAACTTATTATTGTTAGTATAGTTAATATGGCCAGGCCAGATAAAAAAATATGAATGCTACTTTGATAAAGTTAAAAAATAAAAAAGGAAGAGATTTTAACACTCTGAAATTTTATTGAAAGTGTCCATTTCTTTAAAGAGTATTTTAATAAAACTTCAATTTGTTTTTTACACAGTTTTATTGACATATCACTGACATATAACGAACTGCACATATTTAAAGTGTATAATTTGATGCTTCAAAAAATAATTCTCACCTGAGGTATGTTTTTTGACTTTTAGAGAGAGAGAAAAGGAGGGAGGGAAGCAGGGAAGGGAGAGAGAGAGAGAGAGAAACATCCGTGCTCTTTTCTTTGGAGAAGTATTATCTTCAAACTGGAAACTGTTACATTTTTTCCTTTTTTTTTAAGTGTTAAATTTTTGATTGATAAAATTGAGAGGAAAGTTAAGATATTGAATAACATTACCAAGTTAAGTGGTGGTGGTGGTGGTGGTGACTTGATGGGTTGGATTTATTCCCTGGTAAAATCATATTTAATTAAAATATTATATTCAATTAGAATATATAAGATCTTAAAAATCTTGTTTTGGTGTTTGAATGACTTGCTACAAAGGTAGTAAAAAGACTAGTTATAATGCAAATTTCAGTAATAATTTACGTAAATACTATACTGCTGTAAAAAAGAAAGAACTCTTACTATTAGCAACAGAATGGATAGACATGGAGAGCATTAGGCTAAGCGAAATAAGCCAGTTGGAGAAAGATAAATATCACATGATCTCACTCATTTGTGGAATATAATGAACAACATAAACTGATGAACAAAAATAGATCCAGAGACAGAGAAGCATCTAATAGACCGTCAAACTGGGGAAAGGCAGGGGGGAGTGTGTGTGTGTGTGTGTGTGTGTGTGTGTGTGTGTGTTTTGCAGGGAGGGCTAAAATCAACCAAAGGACTTGTATACATGCATATAAGCATAATCAATGGACACAGACACTAGGGGATGAGGACATGTGCTGTGGGGTGGGGGTGGCTGGGGGAAATTTTTTTTTACCTAGTTAAGTTAGTTCATTACAAGTCTAATTTGAGTTGATGTATGTGAACTGGCTGCTAAAAATATAATATAGGTCTAAGCAGTGTTAACATAGGCAGAACTAAATTTGGGAAATAAATAGTTCTATTTCATAGTGCAATTCTGACCTCCTTTGGAATATTAGATCATAATTTACCAACAATTTAAAGAGCAAATTTGACAAATAGAAGAATAACCACATTGTTAAGAGGTCTAAAGATCATGTTTGTAGGAGAGAGAATTTTAGACTTGGGAACATTTATCGTCGAAACCTTTATGAAGTGGAACCTGATAACTTTAACAAGTATTTCAAAGGTGTTGAGAAGAGAGATTAGAATTATTCCCTAGGTAGATCTTTAGAATCTCAGCACTGCAGACATTTTTGTCTGAATAGGCATTGATATTGGGGTGGCAAGGTCTATTGCAGCATGGTTAGCAAATATCGTTGATCATTATCCACTATGTACCAACAGCACCCAGGACATAGTGTTCAATATTGTCAAATGTCCTGTGTGGACAAATCCCCATCTCTGTCTCTTTGGTTAAAAACAGTGGGATGGAACAATAAACAAATACTAAGTAGACATAAATATCAGTATATTTTCAATTACACAACTTTTTCTCAATTAGATGTCTCCACAGTGGTATCTCTGCCGTGTGCAGTGGTTGAGCATCTCATTACTGCATTTGCTTGAGCAGAAACTTCTTGATTATGCATCAAATATATTATTGAGTGAATGTATTTTTTATGTGAGGTTGTATTTATTATTTATAAATTCACATTCTGTGAATTTATAAATAATAAATTTATTTATAAATTGATGACTGAGCACGGATTATAATCTGGCTCTTAATCCCACATAAATGCTGAATATCTTTAAATATTTTAAGAAAATTAAATCATAGTTATTACATATTATTCAATATAAGAAAGATGGTATCAATGTAAATGTATGGAGTGGAAGGACCCTTTAATCATGAGAGCTTTAATTTTATCCTAATTATGTGACCCTGGCATTTAATTACTAACTGGGAAACTAATAATCTAGGTTCTTAATACTTGCCCAACTTTTTTGAGACTTACATGAGAAAACACTTTTGAAAACACATGGAGATACATGCCATGGTATATAAAATCATTAAAATAAAATGTTTCCATTGCTTCTGTTGTTTTGCTCAGTACTTTATTTGAATGTCTTATTTCTCCTCAATAATAATAAATGTCAGAGTACATCAGGTACTAAAATGATTTTTAAAGAAAATAGAAAATTTTTAAAGAAAATAGAAAATTTCTATGCACATTAAAAAATGACTACTGTATGCACAATATTATGCTGTAGTGAACCTGTTATTATTCATGAGGTGAATAAGATGCAAAACCAGAGGTTCTGAGGACACTCTTAATGGTCTCTGGGCTTACTACATCCTTCATATTTGCACATAATATGAACCTGATTACCTCACAGTTCTAAGATAACACATGGCAGTGTCAGCTCTTGCAAGGCCAGATGGCACACAGGTATTTTTATTGTCAAGTTAATTGCATTAGCCATTGAGCTGGTCAGCATGTTCCAGACCTTGCTGTAACTGACCTATGAGAAAGCACATACTTTGTTCTGTCTAGCCACTTATTTTTCATCTGGTTATAAATCGCTACTACTGCATGAGAAGAAATAGACTTTAGCTCTGCCTGTGTAATTTCCTTACTAATTTTTACTCTTGAGAGGTGTATATAATTTTGTTGGGGTGAAGAAGGGAACAACAGACAGATGGGCTACTGTGCTTAGTATATAAAAATGCACACAGAGACCTGACTAGTAATATTTTCTAGCCCAAGCCATGTTCTTGAATAAATTATTTAGAATTTACTTATCAAAAATCTCTCTTGGATAAGTTTTAAAAAGTATATATTTTATTGATTTTTTTACAGAGAAGAAGGGAGAAAGATAGAGTTAGAAACATCAATCAGATCTTTCAGAGAGAGAAACATCTATCAGCTGCCTCCTGCACACCTCACACTGGGATATGCCTACAACCAAGGTACATGCCCTTGACCGGAATCGAATCTGGCAACTTTCAGTTCACAGGCCGATGCTCTATCCACTGAGCCAAACCAGTTAGGGCTCTGAGATCAGTTTTGCACCTCTGACCTGACAACTTGTAGATGAACATTTAGTCTATTTTTTTAAAAGCCACTATTTTACACTTGATCCATGTGTGTGTCAAATGATAGTATAGATCTCTCCACTCTTTAATCTCCTCTAACCTCTCCTTACTAATGGATAATTGTGAGACTTCTCTGTGGCATCTGCTTTGTAAGAGGGATGATGGCAACTACTGAAGTGTCACTCAAAAATAATTTATCATTTGTTGATGGTTATTTGTTTACAATTGTGTATATCCTGCATGCCTGTGCATCTGACCTTCTTTCTCTATCTTTCTATTTCGTCTTTATCATAATGATCCTTGTTATCTGAAGATTATGTGATTTATGGTTATACTAAAGGCCCGGTGCACAGATTTGTGCACCTGTGGGGTCCCTTGGCCTGGCCTGCACCCTCTCATAATCAGGAACCCCTCAGAGGATGTCAGATAGCTGGTTTTGGCTCAATCCAGACAGGTGGGAGCCCGATTCCAGCAGGCCCAATCCAGAGAGGAGGGAGCCTGATCTTATGCATTGAGTGTCTTTCCCCTGGTTGTCAGTGCACGTTATAGGGATCAGTCAACTGGCTGTTCGGTTTTTCGCTGTTTTGGTCACTTAGGCTTTTATATATATATAGACTAGTGGCTGGGTGCATGACATTTGTGCATGGGGATGGGGAGGGGGTATCCCTCAGCCTGGCCTGCACCCTCTCCAATCTGGGACCACTGGCTCCTAACCACTCACCTGTCTGACTGATCACCCTTAGCCACTCTGCCTGCTGGCCTGATTGCCCCCAGCTGCCTCTTCTTCCCTAACTGCCTCTGCCTTGGCCCCACCACCATAGCTTTGTCTGGAAGGATGTCCGGAAGGACTACCTGTCTAATTAGTGTATTATCCTTTTATTACAGTATAAACCAGAAACCTGGTGCACAAAATTCATACATGGATATGGTCCCTAGGCCTAGCCTGTAATCAGGGACATCTTTCCCAGCTGCTGGCAGCTGGTCCCATTGCTCACCACCACCCACTCTAGTTCCTTGTTTGCCATTGGGTGATTGGAGCCTGATGGCTGGTGGGAGGGACCAAGAGGTTTGTCATTCCCACCTGCTTGCCGGCCCCACCCCTGCCGCAGGTCACACCCTGTGTGTGGGGGGCTACTGGCGGGATGGGGGCCTTGACTTGGTGCTGCCCGCATTCTCCGCCCCCCGCCCCCCTTGGTAGCCTGCCGACCAGGGAAAGGAACCAAGACGTGGTCAGTGCACCTCACAGTGACCGGCTGAGTGGTTGTTCCGGTCATTCTGCTGTTACGGTCGCTGGGTTTGTCTTATATAAGATTTTAATGTAAGCAAGAATTTTTGAATTGTGGAGATAGTATGGTTTATTTCTTTAGACATTTCTACTAGATAATTTCCCCCTTTCTATACACTTCTCCCAAAAGTAAGATGAAATTCAGTAAATGATTATGTCAAAATCATCAGGTTCATTTAATTCATTAGGCATGGGTGAAAAATTTTACTGAATTTTTCTATTCTTTCCAAAGCAAATCCCCCTCTCCCCCCAAGATGGCTCCCTTTTGTAAATCCATGTAGGGCATATCATTATTTTCATCTAAATTTTTATCCTCTTAATAATTTAATCACCGTGCGCATGCCAATTGAGAAAGAATCTCCTCAGATTCTGTGTTTCCATGCAAGGCCAACATAAAGACAACAGCACAGAGGAATTTGGTTTGTTCGGGTTATATTCTAATTAACATAATATAAATATTAGTATACTGGCTGCTTCACTGGTACTTGTATTTAATGCATCCATCCCCCGAGACTTACCTTAAAAGGGAATATTTCCTTTTTCACAATCTCCCTTCCTGAAAGGGAATGCAAATGTCTGAGCCAGACTCCAGCCCTGAAAGTGCTTCAGAAAATTTACTTTTAATACCCATTAGTATATATTAGTACTCCAACTTGAGAAAGATATTAGAGAAAAACAATATGGACTCATTTATAATGATTCCCTTGCTTTAGGAAATCATTAACATTGGAAACTAAGAGACTAGGGTGACTAAATTGCTCTTTTGAGTAGCACTCACATGTAGCAGGAATTATGAGCTGGATAAGCAGTATTAGTTCTAAGTGCAGAGGTCAATAGCGGATATTTAATATATTCATAATTAGGTCATAGAGCCAGGAATGGACGTAAATATGATTCATTTGAGGCTTTTTCTGATATATCACACAATGTTTTACAAACACACATAAATTAGAGCTTTGCCCCTTTCTAATTCTGGTCAGTTTTCTTGATTATGCCAGATTTGCAGCTTCCTCACTGACCTCCTGCTGCACTTTGCCTACCGTATCATTCTTCTAGGAGACACACCTGTGAACTGTCCTGGCCACTTGCTTTTTAGATAAACAAGACTTATTTTCTTTTTAAGAAACATTTTTTTAAAATTGTAGTTGAAAAAAAAAAATTTTGCCGAAACCGGTTTGGCTCAGCGGTAGAGCGTCGGTCTGCGGACTGAAAGGTCCCAGGTTCGATTCCGGCCAAGGGCATGTACATTGGTTGTGGGCACATCCCCGGTAGGGGGTGTGCAGGAGGCAGCTGGTCGATGTTTCTCTCTCATCGATGTTTCTAGCTCTCTATCTCTCTCCCTTCCTCTATGTAAGAAAATCAATAAAATATATTTTAAAAAAAATTGTAGTTGACTTTAATATTGTATTAGTTTCAGGTATATAGCATAGTGCTTAGACATTTATGTAACTTACAAAATGATTCCTCAATAAGTCTTGCACCCACCTGACAACATGTATAGTTTTTACAATATTTATTATTGACTATATTCCCTAAATTTTACTTTATATCCCCATAACTATTTTGTAATTGCTAATTTATATTTCTTAATCCCTTTGCCTTTTTCACTCAGATTCCCAACCCCTCGCCCATCTGGCAACCATCAACTTATTCTCTGCATCTATGAGTTTGCTTCTGTCTTGCTTGCTCAGTTTATTAGGTCCCACATATAAGTAAAATCATGTGGTATTTGTCTTTCTATGTCCGACTAATTTCACTTAACATACCAGTACTACCTTCTACGTTCATTCATGTTGTCTCAGGTGGTAATACTTTATTCTTTTTTATAGCCATCCATTATTCCATTGTACATACCACTTCTTTATCCATTTGTCTTTTCATTGGAGCATTTTATTCATTTACATTTAAAGTAATTATTGATAGGTATATAGTTATTGCCATTTTATTAATTGTTTTCTGCATGCTTTTCTAGTTCTTCTTTGTTTATTTCTTATTCTCTTGTTCTCTTGTATGTTTCTGACTCTGGTGTTGTGTTTGGATTCCTTTCTCTTCATTCTTGTATATTTCTTATATATTTTTGCTTATGATATGCTTCATATATACCATGCTATGCTTATAGCAATGTATTTTAACTTGATGGTTCCTGACTGGGAATTGAACCTGCAACCTAATTTGTAAACTGAGCAGGAATTGAACCTGAAACACTTTGATATATGGGATGGTGTCCCAATCAACTGAACCACCCGGCCAGGGCTAACATTTGTACATTTGACGCTATAGGAAACTTCCTATTACTGGCATTACCTTGCCTGAGGCACGAATTACAAATTTATTGGTTGAAATTCATAATTTTTTTGTGATGTGGTAATTATTTAAAGTTTCTTATGTAAAGATGATACATTCAATATAAAAATACTTAGAACTAAGTTTACCATTAAGACCTGTTGAAAAGACAATGAAAGAGAACCACTTTTAAAATTTAACAATTTGCTTTCTACTTTTAGATACCTAAGTGTTGTCACTTAACACAGCTCCTAATTTTCTCATGCCCTTTAAAGGTTGCTGAAACTTGCTGGCTCACTATTTGAAATAATACTAGAAGCTTTTGGTATAAAGGAGTTTTTTTCCATGAAGAGTGAAATATTAATAAACTTTGTCCTTGTTAGAACAAAATATAGTTAATATAATATATTGTGCTATTTTATAATTCCATAAGTTAGTAGGTGCCAGCTGATATTCACCACAGTAGGGTGAACTGAAAATTTAAAATGAGTGATTAGAATGACTAAACAGAAAACTGAATGGGAACCATGTGCAAATCTGACAAATTGAATCTGGCTATCCTCAAATAAGTCTTTCTATGTGTCTGTAAACAGGTATTTTCAATATTACAAGCATCATTGATAAAAGAGTTCATCACTGCAGGAACAGAAGAAAATTTAGAATATTCTTCAATCAATGTGACAAGCAGGACCAACTACTGTTTAGAGGATAGAGGTAATTAAGGTGGCACAAAATCAAAAGGCATTTTATTTTCAGTTAGTTGATGGAAAATTAAAGTAATTTCACCTATATAGTAACTTTATTAGTTATAAATGTTTAGTTTAGGAACAATAATTAGGAGGTAATACAGAGATAATAAGAAAGCTAGGGTAAAGATAATTGCACTAAATTCTTGTGCTTCAAAGGAAGTCATGGGTGAGAGCTTTTATATCAATCTTTAAAATAAAATATCAATACAGTAATATGAGACAGAAATTAGTGTTATATTATACATTATGGTAAAATAAAGCTTCAGGGACTGTAGGGAGATAGGTGGTTCTGAGAGAATTATGTTCAGTCATATAGCAGCAACTTACTAGCTATGTCATTTAAGGCAAGTCTATTAATATTTTTAACCCCATTTTCTCATCTTTGAAATTATAACAATAACATCGATCTGGGTACGTTTTATGGGAGTTATATGAATTGATGTATGTAAAATTATGTGCACAAGAAATGGTAGCAAAGAGTCAAAATTATTAAAGAAAGGTACAATATATGATTCTGAAATATAACTTTTGGGGATAGCATAATTTCTATCTAATAGGACAAATTCACCATTTTGATGAATTTGGACAAATGTATACAACTCAATCCAAAACCCAATTAGGATAAACATTTTGAACACCCGCAAATTTCTCTCACACTCCTATGGCATTAGTCTCTCAACATTTTCCATGCCTCATGGCACTGGGTGATTTGCTTCCTGAGGCTGTAGTTTCAATTAGCCCTTTTTAGAGTGTCATATAAATGGAATCATACGCTACGGAGTCTTTTGTGTCTGGCTTCTTCCATTCAGCCTAATGTTTTGTGACTCATTCATTTGTGTATCAGTTGTTTGCTGCCTTTTGTTGCCAAATAGTATTCCCCTTTATGAATGTGTGTGTTATGTCCTGGCCAGTTGGCTCCAACTCCAGGTCATCCTGTGAATGGGGCATGTCCATGGTGTCCAGTCATCAGCAGCCCTGCTCAGCTCTTGTAGACTCAGGCCTGTGGCTTTTCTTATGGAGACAATCCATTCCCATGTTTCATCTTTTTCTGCTGCTTTCTATTTGTCCCAATGAAATGCATATATAAATTTTTCAATTTTTTTTGTAAGCATGTATTTTCTTCTCTTGGTAAAGATCAAAAGATCAAGGAGTAGAGTTGCTGCGTTTCAGCTTATAAGAATATTTCAGTTTATAGGACACTAGAGGCCCACTGCATGAATATTTGTGCAATAGGCCTTCCTTCCCCTAGCTGCTGGCACTGGTTTTCCTCTGGCACCCAGGACCCCGGCCGCAGCAGAGCCAACTCTTCAGCCTCAGGCTTGGCTCCGGCTGCAGCAGAGCTTTCAGTCTTCAGTCTTCTGTCTTTGCTTGGGTGGAGCCTTCAGTCTTTGCTCCAGGCCTGCATATGCAAATGATCCTGCCATTTTGTTGGGTTAATTTGCATACTCCTGATTGACTGGTGAGCGTCATTGAGTTTCGGTCAATTTGCATCTTTCTCTTATATTAGTGTAGATGTTTCACCTTATGTGAAATGGTCAAACTATTTTTTCCTCAGTTGTTTATATAATTCTGTATTCCTACCATCAGTGTGTGAAAGCCCCAGCTGCTCCATATCTTATCAGTCTTTGGTATGGTCAGTTGTTTTGATTCTAGTCATTCTATTGATTGTGAAGTGGTATATTACTACAGTCTTAATTTTATTTCCCTGATGACTAATTATATGAGTATATTTTAAATATGTTGACTAGCCATTAATATATCTTTTTCAATTAAGTGGCTATTCAAATATTTTGTGCAGGAACCAAACCATGTAACCATGGTTCTATAGCTTGGTATCATATATTTTTGGTTTGATTTGCCTTCTAGGTGGAGTCTTTTGTATTAGTCCAAGATATGTGAAATTTCTATAAAAAGTGACAAGGAAAAAAGATAAACCTAAAGTTCCATCAATCAAGTAGGAGCATACCACATTTTACTGATGCTTAAAAACTTTAAATTGTAATGGATCTTAGGAAGATTAGAGACTGATTTTTTTTATCTATATTATTATGCTTGACTGCTATAATCAATGCAAAAAGTATACTTGGTGATTCCTTTATAAACACATTCTGTTGCAAAATCTTGCACATTTTTTACATGAGATCCAAGCAAAATCTAGGTAATGTAACTACCCATAGGACTTATCAGAATACAACATAACTAATATTCTGAGGAAAAAGAATACATGATTTAAATTCTCTCCCTTCCTTCCATATCTCCTGCAGCTCCTCCTCCTCAGCTTTTTCTTCCTCTTTCCTTCCCTCCCCAGTGTGTTTGGGGAAAATATATTGGAGTAACTGCAGTTAACTATTGACCTTCCTGCAACTTCTCTCAGCTGCTATTAACGCAATATTTTTTAGGGGGTTAGTTTTACATCCAAGGAGAACATTTTTCAGTAGACAATACTGTTTTCCATGTGTGATAAAGCTGACAAATTACAGCGGTGCAAAGCACCAGGTTGGCTGTACTATTTCTGTGAAGGCACTAAAGCAAGTTCGCATATTTTCCTGGGAATGTTAAGATGTCAGCACTGAGTGCTTTCTACAGTATTTATAGTTACTCAGGTGTATCTGTGCCACAGAAAATGTGAGAAGAGGTGGGTGTATTGTTTTCAGTTTGGTCATTATAACTGTTTTTATTTTTTATTTTTTTGGTGTCTGAGGGAAAATATATTCTTTAAGTAGAAACTTAGATACTCCTCACCCACTGCTGATAGGATGAATTGTCTCACATGGAAAGCTTAGTCACTGCTGCTGGGACTGGGGGAGTTTGAGAACAACTGGCATATTTGGAGGCTTTAATTATGCAGCAGTTAACTGGTCTAAAAATCACACTGACTAATTCCATCTCAAGAGAAACATATTATGTATTAAACCACTTTTAAATGAGTTCAGTCTCATTCTCAGCCTCCTTCCTAGCAAATTATAGTGGTTCACTCCTGTGTTTTACTTTATATAAAAATAGATGGGTGAATGAATTAAACTATTTGGCTCTTAGTTCAAAGATACAAGGTGCTAACTTAGGATCCCATTTATAGGCTGATCTACAACACTTAAATTCAAGGATATGAAGAGAACACAAAGAGAATGAAAAGAGAAATGTCCATGAAATTTTCCATTTTCATTATAATTAAAACCTGGTTGAAGTTGCCTGTACAACAACAGATTTTTACAAATGGCTTTGGCTGCAAATTGGCTGTATTATAAATAATTAGAAAATATAAATATCTTATGAAAACAGAACCACAAAAATATTTTAGGTCGAGCATAACTTCAAAAGAAAGTGACTAGAATGATTTTATTAGACATTTCATTTTGAATTTTTCCCCCCTAAGAATTCAAGGCATATTCTATTTCAGAGAAATATCTGAAATATGTTAGAAGATACATATTGACAACTCTCCTATAATGTTTTGTTATGAAAGATCTATTAGTTGAAAAAAATCATTGCCAGAAATTGGCATTAGGTTGAGAAGTGTGAACTCATTTCCCTGTGAACTGCATCTCCTAGATTTTCAAGACTTTTCTGAGTTCCAATTAGGAAGAGACTGTTCTTGTTCATTTTACTCAGTATGTTACTGAGTCAAAGTCTAGGCTTCCTTCACTTTGACCCCTGGTCCCTGGCTTTGATTTGTGCCTTTTAATCTCTGCTGGAGATCAAGATATCCGCAGAACAATGGCTAGCTTTTTATTCTCTCATATTAACAATTGGACTTACATGACATGAATTATATCTTGAGAAGTAATAATTTCAAATGACAGCCATTTCTGCATTTCTGGCAGATATTCAGCTTTTAGACATTTGATAATATTTATTGTTTCACTTGGATTTTGACTTTTAAATGCACCTTAAATTTTTCAATTGTAGTATTTATAGGCAAAATGATAGCTATCTGAGCCCTGGCTAGTTTGATTCAATGTTTTGAGTGTTAGCTCGTGGATCAGTCTCCAGTTCAATTCCTGGTCAAGAGCACATACCTCAGCCCTTGCCGGTTTGGTACAGTGGATGAAGTGTCGACCTACAGCCAGGTTCAATTCTGGTCAAGGGCACATGCCTGGGTTGCAGGCTGAATCCTGTGTGGGATGTGCAAGAGGCAGCTGATCAATGATTCTCATCTTTGATGTTCCCATCTCTCCCTCCCTCTCTCTTCCTTTCTGAAATCAATAAAAAATATGTTAAAAATAAAAAAAAGCACATACCTCCATTGTAGATTATAGGCAACCAATCAATGTGTCTTTCTCATGTTGATGTTTCTCTTTTTTCCCCTACACAGCCTTTCAACGCTCTAAAATTCAATGGAAAAAAAATCTCCCTGGGTTAAGTTTTTTTTTTTTTTTTTTTTTAAAGTGATAGATGTCTGATATTTAATTTAGAATACTTCAGTATGTCAGCAAAAGCTTGTTTGATTCAAATCTGTTTTTCTACCATCCCCCTGTTTTCTCTCTGTTAAGAAAATAGATTCCTCTGGCTCTCTTTTACTCCAAAAAGTTTTGGCCAATGGGAGATACTAGTGGAATATTGGGAGGCAGGAAGGATGGGAGAAGCCAGGGTTTCCCACTGCAAATCACTCTGCCTCTTATATCTCTGACTGCAATGATCTCTGAAGCTCCAAGCCTACTTGAGCAACTCCCACCAGAGTCCCCGCAGTGAATTTGCTGACATTCTAGCAGCTACCAGAGGTCCCTGACATATGGGCTCTGATAACACCTCTTTGTCTTTCAAACACTAGGGCTTGTTGGCAGTTGATCTATTTCTGTGTTGGTTTGCGATAACCTTTTAAGCCTCTCGGACCTTCTATCATTTGTGAAAGCAATCTATTTATATTTAAAGTCCTTGTGTTTGAAAAACCCCCAAAGTGGTTCTTATTTCCTGGTGGGGGCCTTGTTGACATATTCTCAAACAAACAAACAAACAAACAGAAAGGTGGGAGGAGCCTCTAGTTATTACAGATGGTGTAAATTTACTTCAGCTAGATTCACCTGCAGGTGTTTGACACAGCCATTCAACTACAGCCAAAGCCGAGGGAGCTTAACTGAAATTTGTATCACCAGAACAAATCTTCTAATACACGCATAGAACAGACTCAAATAAATGTAACAAAGGTTTAAAAAACTGAATATATATTTGAACTGCCTTACAGAAGGGTACACAGACCTTAAGTTATGAACCTAACCTGACTGAATGCCTTCTAGAACAGAAACATCAACATTCTCCAGAGGATTATAACAGGACCTATCACCTCTGCAGCATAATGTTCATAATGTCTAGAATACAATCCAAAATTACTCAAAATGCAAAAAACAAACAAACAGGGAAATATGATCAATTCCCAATAGAAAAGCAGGACACACACACACACACACACACACACACACACATACACACACCACACACATAGATACACCAGCCACTAGATGACCCAATGTTGTAATTAGACAATATTTTAACGCAGTTATTACAACTATGCTCTGTAAGGTCAAGAAAAGTCCACTTGCTAACACATAGTTATTACACATAATTGATTGGGGCAATGATAACTATCAAGATTATAGTTCCAAATTGCTTTTTTTTTATTGTAGTAAAGTATACATAATACAAAATTTACCGTTTTAATTATGTTCAAGTATGAAGTTCTGTGCCATTGAGATTGTTGTGTAACCATACTGTCCACCTCCAAAACATTTCATCAACCCAAACTAAAACTGTACTTATCACACAATTAAATAATAGAAATAACTAGGGTGTTTCTTTTTTTGTATAATTAAAAATATAAAGCTGACAAGTAGAAATTTGGTGTCAACAATTGCAATAGAAAATTGTGATCTTTCATTCAATTTTAGATCTTAGTTCACAAAGACCCTGATCCCACTGATTATAGGTGAGCTGAGGAGCTCTTCAGGAAGAAGTCTGCAATGCCGTTAGAAATATTTAAAACAAATGTTTCTTTGATCTTTCCTTAAAAAAGACCTGTTGCTGTTTGCGAGATTAACTTTGTGATAAGTAAACAGATTGGAGTCTGAATTGACATTGATTCTAGGGGACCTAAAACAATATTATCAACCCCAGATAGACTGCAGTTTTGGTCCAAGTTCATTTCAAAGTATATTCTACTGGTCTTTGGGCCCATTTAAATTATTTTAATATCTTGAAAGTATAATTGGGATAGATACACTTAGCAACTGGCAGGAACTTCTGAGTTGTATATGTCTGTCTATGGAATAATGACCATTTTATAATAGAAAGGACCCTTTCTGCTACATTAGACACTGTTGATCCCTCCCCTCTTTTCTCATTTCTTCATTTATTTGGCTTTTGCACTCTGATCTTGTGCTTTTATTTATTCTGGCTATTGGAGTAAACAAAATATGATAGTTGAATCCCTTGAAAATATCCTCCCTGTCCTGACCATGATGGTTAATGTGAAGGGCCTAGAGAAAGGGTTGGTCCTTCAAGCAGAGAGAACAGACAGTGTAAAAGGCTCTGAGATGGGAATCAGTATCTTCAAGAGACAGAAAGGAAAGCATTCTGCCTGGAGGTCAGGAGGGAAGACAGTATAGGAAAGTAAAGTTGTAAAGGCAGAACAATAAGATGAAGCATAAGGCTCATAACAGGCAATGTGTACATTATTTTAAATGCTACTTATTATCAGGATAGAAGTTCAAACAGGGATAGTTGATATTTAAAGGAAGGTAAAGCTACATCAAAAAAATCTTTAGGGAGTGGGCAAAATGTAAAAACCATGAATATTAGTTGAACGTGGGGCCTGAAGGTATAAAAGGATTCTAGTATGATACTTGGGTTTCTGGTTTGAATGACTATGGTTATATCATGGTAACATTATCTGAAAAAGAAAGGAGTAAGAACAGGTTTCAGGGAGACAGAATATGAGCAAGATTAGATAGAACATGCTGTTATAATGGAATATACTATTGATATATGGTATGTATTATAATATTTGGTTGCAAAAGTAAATATTGGACAGTAAATATTTGACTGAACATAACAGTAATTTAAGCAAGACAGAAGTATAGCTTTCTTATATCGATAAAGTTAAGAGATAAAAGGTGCTAGGATTGATTTGTGCCTAGCTCTTAATTTATAAAGGTGATTGAATGACACTATGGAGAGGTCAATGTCATTGGATAAAAAGATTATTGTTACTTATAGTTCCAGTAGAAATGAAAGGCATGGCATACATGGGGGAGTCACCAGAGTTGGTCAGAAGGCAGAGGAGCAAGGGGAAAGATTAGGTCTCAGGTTCACTGGGGTTTCTATGGGGAAGGAAAGGCAGGGCTTGGATCACTGGTTAGTATTGCCTAGAAAGAATAATTCTGGTGAGCTTTGGGGCAGAGGAGATGTCCTTAATTGTTTGGTACCTGGCCCTGGGTTGATTTGGGGCGGGAGAAATATTGGCATGGTGTGTGAGAATTAGTTAAGAAGGTGATTTGGTATGTGGGTTCAATTTGGTTGGTTTGCATTCTGAAATGGTTTTTAGAAGCCAAGTTGTTTATTATTTTTTAAGAATTAGCTATGCCCTTGAGGGGCAGTCTCCTGCCAGCAAGGCTGGTAGAGCAGCTACATTATTATTAATGATTCCTATCTTGTTACTCCTCTATCCTCAACACATGGACCAACCTCAGGGTCAACATAGCTTCTTGACCTCCACATATCACAACTGTATTCTATCTAGTGGGAGGGGTAAAGATTCTTCCTTCCTTTAAGGATGTTCCTGGAAGTATTATAAAGCAATTTTCCATCAGTGAATATCTGAGGAAGAGTTTATGAAAAAAAAAGCAATAATTGACCTGGAATAAGAAAGAGCTCGAGATTAGGGATATGGAAGCCAAGTGAATGAAGATTTTGAGTGATGGGTCAACAGTGTGTATGTAAAATAGCAAAGATTGTAAAGTGTTCTCTAGATAGTCCAATGAAGGGTGATCATCAAAGCAATTTTAAGGGAGAAGTAAAAATTTTAGGGAATAGAAGTGAGAAAATAGATGATAGGGCAAGCGAGGACTGCTTTTCCCTGAGGGTTGGCTAACAAGGGAAAGTAGGAAATTGGAGGAAACATGGCATGAAGGGATTTGTATGGTAGATGTTAGGTTGACAAATGTTAGTGCAATCTGCCCAGGAAGGGTATTAAATGCATTTAGAAAAAAATAGAGACCAATTGGTAAGTAAAAACCCATATATTCAAATAATAGTTGAATTCTGTGTTTTGAAATGTTTGGTAGTTTATAGTGCATTGGGATAAGCTAAAATAGTGAATGGCCAAGCTGCAAGTAATTGAAGACATCTATTTCTGTATGCCACGCTGACTGCTGGGAGAGTGTAAGCAAAGATGGAAGGCTATGTCATTTGTGTTTTATTTAGTCATATAAACAACTACCTTTCGCCCCTAATGAGTTGGTTTCATAAATATCAATTTAGCAGGATATTGTTTCCTTGTACTTTGTGGGCTCTCCCCGAGGAAATGTTTAACATGAGATTTTATTTAGAAAGGCAGTGAAAAATCAGTGTAATATATTATGGAAGAGAGTGTGTGTACCATCCCTGAATAAAAAGTTTTTAAGGAAGGTTTCCTTGGGAGTACTTTATTATGTAACCTGTCAGACAGTCTCAGGGCCCAATAGGCAGAATTTAAAGACTATTAAGTGACTTAAGTATTAATGTGACTTGTACTTTCATAGGCATCCCAATTATTGGTATTCAACTAGCATTACTTACTGTTTTACAGGAAAAATACCCTCTCATTTTCCTTCTAATACTCAACAGTGTTCTTAATTATGTCCCTGATCTTGCTACAACTGCTGCACTTGACATCTAATATATCTGATTTTAAATTGGTTTGTAGTTGAATTCTGAAAAGGATCAATAGATTCATTTATGCTGACTCTCACTCTGTTATAGAAACGTGCCTGTACATGCAAAGAATGAGATTATCAGATTTGATTCACAACCTCTGGGCTGTCTCAGAAACGGCAGTACACCTGGAATACTATATAACAAATGAAGAATTAAATTAGGAGTACTGGTTGGTTCCAACACTCTCATCTGTGCCAATCTACATCAACAAGTAAATGAGATGTTGATTTTTTAACATTAGAAAACACCCTTGTTTGGATTTCTTATCCTCAGAAATAAATTCTTAACTGCCACCATTATCAATAATAGTAATAATAATGATTATGACAAAATTGAGTGCCATGCTATTTACATGATTATAACTTTATTTGGAAAAACTATATAAATAATTATCCTTTTAAATTAAACGTGAAACTAATTAAGAAAATTACATGTCTATGGAACTCATTAAGGATTTATTTGCTATTTCTTTGAGTGCATTACTAGATTCAATTCAGTAGCTATTGAAAGAATCCTATATAATAAAGAGGTAATATGCAATTGACCATCACTCCAACACACAAGATGGCTGCCCCCATGTAGTCAAAGATAGCCACCCCCATGTAAACCCAAGATGGCCACCACAAGATAACTGGCAGGGAAGGGCAGTTATGGGCGATCAGGCCAGCAGGGGAGGGCAGTTGGGAGGGACCAGGCCTGCAAGGAAGGGCAGTTGGGGCAATCAGGCCTGCAGGGGAGGGAAATTAGGGGGGTACTGAGGCCTTCAGGGGAGGGCAGTTGAGGGACCCAGGCCTGCAGGGAAGGGCAATTTGGGAAACCATGCCTGCAGGGGAGGGCAGTTGGAGGCAACCAGGCCTGCAGGGGAGGGCAGTTGGGTTGGACCAAGCCTGCAGGGGAGGGTACTTGAGGGAAAATAGGCCTACAGCAGAGAGCAGTTAGGGGCAACCAGGCCTGCAGGGGAGGGAAGTTAAGGGTGACCAGGCCTGCAGGGGAGGACAGTTAGGGACAATCAGGCTGGCAGGGAAGCAGTTAATCATTGATTTGTCTGGCAGGTGAGTGGTTAGGGGATGATCAGGCTAGTAGGCAGAAGCAGTTAGGGATAATCAGGCAGGCAGGCAGGCAGGCAGGCAGGCGAACAGTTGGGAGCCAGCAGTCTTGGACTGTGAGAGGGATGTCCGACTGCGTATTGACTAAACGGGCAGTTGGACATCCCTCAAGGGGTTTCAGATTGGAGAGGGTGCAGGCTGGGCTGAGGGACAACTCCCCTCCATGCACAAATTTTCTGCACCAGGCCTCAAGTCCTATATAATAAAAGACTAACACACAAATCGTCTGAATGGCAGAATGACCAGTTGCTATGACAGGCACTGACCACTAGGGGGAAGACACTTAACACAGGAGCTGCCCCCTGGTAGTCAGTGTGCTCCCACAGGGGGAGCACCACTTAGCCAGAAACCAGGCTCATGGCTGGAGAGTGCAATGGTGGTAGTGGGAGCCTTTCCTGCCTCCACAGCAGCACTAAGAATGTCCCCCAAGGGCTCTTGGACTGAGAGAGGGCAAGGCTGGGCTGAGGGCTGCCTTAGTATATGGATTTCATGCACTGGCCCCCTAGTGTGCTATAACATTATTTGCTGTTCTATTGTGGATAAAATACACGTGATAGACTTCATTTTCTCAAGTAACTTCTAATATTTTAAATATATTCTAATTTAATAAAAGTCTAAATACTCTACAATAGTTGTACCAAGGTGGTAGTAATTAATTCCAAAAGGGATTTTGCAGATGGTTTATATGAAGGTGGGGTATATTTAAGCTCTTTTTTTAAAAAAATATATTTTATTAATTTTTTATAGAGAGGAAGAGAGAGGGATAGAGAGTTAGAAACATCGATGAGAGAATCATTGATAAGCTGCCTCTTGCATACCCCCTACTGGGGATGTGCCCGCAACCAAGGTACATGCCCTTGACTGGAATGGAACCTGAGACCTTTCAGTCTGCAGGCCAACGCTCTATCCACTGAGCCAAACCGGTTTCAGCTATTTAAGCTGTTTTTGATGGAGAGGCAAATGTCCAGTAAGCATAGAGGTTGGTGATGTCTTAAGATAAGGATATAACCATAACAAAGGAAATGTAATATTAAAGGGCATATTATGCTTGGGAAATACTCCAGCATAACTGGAGTAGAATGTAGTAGACGAGGGGAAGGTTATAGTCAGAGCATGGAGGCTCTTTAATACCAAGGCCACAAGCTTGAATTTAACTTCAGGCCAACATGATGTGAGGGCCAGCATTGTATGCAGGAGAATAAGAATCAGCATGCTTAGGTAATGATATAAATTAATGCCAAATTGCTCTGAACATTCTCTAAGTTCCTATGTGAACTCAGTGTTAATAACACTGTACTTTTCAGTCCAAATCTCTGAATCACAAGACTCAAGTCTTACTCTCAACTCTCCCAGTGATTTGTCTTATGACTTGAGAAGTTATTTTACATCTGAGTCCCTGCTTCTTTACCTATGCAGTGGAAATAAGAAGTTTTTGAGGATCAAATGAGGTTATGAAAGCAGAGTTCATTTATATTAAAAAACAGTAAATATATATAAATTTGCCCCAAACTCAAATGCACCAAAATATAATGTTTTGTTGTTGATTGTTATTATGAAAAATTTTATACGTGCAAAAAAATAATATATTATGTTTATGTATGATTTAAAGAATAATGAAACTACTGTGTCCTCACAACCAGGCTTAAGTTAAGAAACAGTAATTTGAAACCTCCAATTACATTCTTAGTCACTTTTAGATAAAAAGCATTTCTTTTAAAACAAGTATTATCATAAATATTTTTAAATTTTTTATTTCTAATATTTAAATCACCTTGTACCGTAGTACTATTTTGACTTATTTTTTAGTATACTATTGTTTTTAAGATTCATCTATATTTTACTTTCATTTAATAATTTAAAAATATTTGTTGAGTCCATTGTGTGCAAAGTGATGGGGCTCAATAGTGAATAAAACAGACAAAAACGCTGCCTTCATTGAACTTATTTTCAAGTGGAGAAACAGAATAAATAAATAAGCAAATTAAAAATTAATATGGTAAAAATATGGCATAATAGGGAAAACAATAATGCTTAGAGATGACTGCTATACTTTTAAGTAGAGTGATCAGAGCAGGGAACCCTGAGAAAGAGCTTTGTAAGCAAAGACTGAGTGAATTGGAGGGCTTAGCCATAGGGGTGACTGGGGAGGAGCATTTGGTGAAATGAGAACAGCCAAATGCAAAATCTGCAAGGTTTTCATAAGTCTGACATATTTGAGGAACAGTGAATAGGCTAGTTTAATGGCAGTAGAGTGAGTAAAGGTTAAAACTGATGAAGTCAGAGAGGTCATGGGGCCAGATGTGTAGAATCTTCTAGACAATTGTAAGGATTGGGCCCCCACTACCTCGAAGGGAAATGGAGGATCACTGCAGGATACTGAGTGAAGGAGGAATGTAGTCGGACTTACCATTTAACAAACAGCAGTCTGTTAGTTATGGTTCCACAAGTTGGCAAGCACAGGAGAAACACAAAACAAAACTCTGGTGAAGTGAAGTGAGACATAGAAGTAAAGTGAGGCATAGAGGAATTTTTAATATTGGCTCAGGGAAGTGGAGTTGATAGTATTTTTCTTGCTCAAAATAAATATATATTGAGATTCACATGGGATTTATCCTTCAATGTTCATTTACTTAAAGTGTTTCATAGTGACATATGTGCCTGTCACTGCACTGGGTGTAGGTGATAAATACAGCAGTGACAATAGTTTTTCTCTGCCATTCTAGAGTTCAGAGTCCATTTTAAATGTTTAATTTAAATCTTCTTCCTGCTGTCCAGCATGATTTTATTGTTTTGTTTATTGTGAGCCTGGGGAAAGCAAATATTTGTGAAAGCAAAACATACTTTGGAAATTAGTCTTGCTCCTAAAATCTGAAAGTCTTGCCCCCAAATTAAAGAGTATTTCTGTGTTTTTTAGGGACATCTAAATTTTATCCACTATCTTTAAAAAGGGTGACACTGTGTGTGTGTGTGTGTGTGTGTGTGTGTGCACGCGCGTGCATGCATGTGTTCTCATATGCTCATCCCCTCTATGTACATTTTATACTAGAGGCCTGGTGCATGAAATTCGTGCATGGGGACAAGGGGGTGTCCCTCAGCCCAGCCTGCATTCTCTCCAATCTGGGACCCCTCGAAGGATGTCTGACTGATTGGTGGGATCAGGCCTAAATGGGCAGTCAGACATCCCTCTCACAATCCAGGACTGCTGGCTCCCAACTGCTCACCTGCCTGCCTTCCTGATTGCCCCTAAATGCTTCAGCCTGATCACCCCCTAACCACTCCCATGCCAGCCTGATTGATGTCTAACTGCTCCCCTGCCAGCCTGTTTGCCCCAGCTTCCCTCCTCTATTGGCCTGGTCACCCATAACTGCCCTCCCTTGCAGGCCTGATGTCTCCCAACTGCCCTCCCTTGCTGGCCATCTTATGGTAGCCATCTTGTGTCCACATGGGGGCAGCCATCTTGTGTGTTGGAGCGATGGTCAATCTGTCTATTACTCTTTTATTAGATAGGATAGAGGCCTGGTGCATGGGTGGGGGCCAGATGGTTTGCCCTGAAGGGTGTCCCAGATCAGGGTGGGGGTTCCCTTAGGGTATGGGGTGGCCTGGGAAAGGGGCCTGTGGTGGTTTGCACACCAACCATGCCCCCTGGCAACCCAAGCAGAGGCCCTGGTATCTGGGGTTTATTTACCTTCTACAATTGAAACTTTGTAGCCTGGAGTGGAGGCCTGGGCTGGCCAGGGTGTGCAGAAAGCTTTGCTTCTTCCATTGCCAGGGGCAACCCTATCTTCCTGCTCTTTCCAGCTCAGTGGCTGCCGCCATTTCTGTTAAGATTGTTTACCTTCTATAATTGAAACTTTGTAGCCTTGAGTGAAGCCTAGGCCAGCAAGGGCAGATGGAAAGCTTGGCTTCCTCCATTGCCTGGGAAACCCAAACCTCCCTCCCAGGTTTGATTCCAGTCAAGGGCACATGCCTGGGTTGCAGGCTTCTCCCTGGCCCGGGCCCTGGTCTGGGATCATGCTGGAGGCAACCAATCAACGTGTTTCTCTCACATCGATATTTCTCTCTGCCTTTCCCTCTCTCTCTCACTTTCTCTAAAAGTCAATGGAAAAATATCCTCAGGTGAAGACTTTAAAAAGGCGATGCTGTGGAAGGGAAATAGTGCTGGAATAAGCATCAGGAGTCTTAGATTTGAATTCATTTCAGCTAATAACTAGCCTGACAATAAAGTCTTCTTTTGGAACCTGATTTTTCAAAACTTGCAAGGTTACTTCCATCTCCAACCTAAAACTCTATGACTTGGGAACACTATTAGTTCATTGTGAGCTTCTCAGAGAGGCCAGTGTGATTTCATGAACAGCTTTTAATGATATTACAAAATCAAATTAGACTGTGCTTGAAATAAATTCAGGTTTTTAAAAGAGTTGGGAAGAGATTGAAATCATAGGTTTCATGTTGTTGCCGACAAAATTTATCTATAGAGTTAGATTTTTAAATGTTTTCAGTTTAGGTGATGGGTAAAAAATTAGTGGTGTTGGAGGTGATGCTACTTGTTAATTCCAAAGATAATTCTGTTGTCGTAATCGGAGACATGGCCATTGCTCACCCACCATATTGCAGTGGATGAATGGAGGAGACCCTTGCCAAACTGCTGTCAGGGCATCTGAGTCTCTTTGTGAAGTAGGCAGTGGAGGAGCATACTGACATAAGCATGTCATTTGGTGTGATGTACTCTGCCTTTCAATTAAGTGGAACACGAGGGCTGGAGGATGTGTGTGGGATATGGAAATGTGTAGGAGAGGAAATAATTCTGATGCCAGTAGCCAGAATAGGAGATGCATTCAAATCCTACGCTTTAGGAAAGACAAAAATATATTAATACATAAATGCTGCTTCTATTCTTGATACTATCGTTTTAATTCAGCTTTACACAAATAGAAAAGGAAATATTGGTTCTGGGATCTTAGCTCTGAATGGTATTTCTGTCTGGATTTTAAAAAAAGGGCTTCCTTAAATCATATGACTTAGTGTGATGAATATGTTATGAAATAAAAAATGTGTTATGGAGGAAGTCTGAATAGGACACAATGTGCTCAGATTTTGTCATTTCAGCCCTGGTGTAAATATTATGAACTGAAACCAGGAACATATGGCTTAAAACTCAATAATGCAGGCAATGAGGCAAAATATCCTTGTATCTTTGTGCCACCCCACATTAGAAGTTAGATTTCTTACTCCTGCCTGAAGGGAAGATATTTCTGTTTCCTTTTATGAAATGCATGAAGAAATGGGGCTTATTTTTAGAGATAACTTATTTTGCTAATATACACACTTACTTTGTGAAGCAAGCACATCTAGGTCTGCAGAGGCAACTGGGACAAGCCTTTCTTCACAGCTCTTTTCAATAAAATATATTTGTGGGAGCAGAAACAAATCTTTCCCCATAAATCTAACAAAAATTGACCATGCTTCCTAGGAGCCATATTAACATCTACTCTCACATGTTAGAAACATACATTCTTCTCCTCTTTGATCACTGAATGAAACATGAAAAGCGTTTGAATAGGCACTTCACAGAAAAAAAACCTAAACAGACTTCACTTCATCAGAGCAGTTGCAAAGCTAAACAGCAATGATATACTTTTGAAGCTAAAGGTTTAACATCTTTTATTTTTTTAAAGAAAGAAAACTGCTCTGTAGCCCTCAGGAGTTAGAGTGATTTAAATATTCTCTGTAACATAAATAGTGGTTTTATGGTCAAGCACAAACAAAAGGAAGTAGTATTTATTTGTTATAATTTTAAAAATACTTTAAAAGGCTATCTTTAAATATTTTCTTCCTTAGAAATTCTGCCTATAAGCCACTTTTATGTTTACATTTAACTATGAACAAAGGTGAAACTAATAGGATCTATACATATAAACAGGTAATATGCAAGTTAGCCAGGCCTCAGGACCGGCTCAAGGAGACTGCATCACAGACCGCTCAGGAGGAGCTGCACGCGCAGGTGGGCGGGACTGCGTGTTGCCCCCACCCCAGCACACACACACACACACACACACACACACACACACACACACACACCAGGCGTGGGGGCGTGCTGCGAGCAGCCTGTGGTGTGGCAGGAGCATGCCCCTGGTGAGTGGCAGCAGCACCCGGAGAAAAGCAGCCCAGGTCCCGGGTGCCGGAGGGAAACCAGTTCTGGCAGCCAAAGGAAGGAAGGCCTATTCTTGCACGAATCTTTATACATCAGGCCTCTAGTTATATAAATAAATGCATTAAAAATCTGTGTCCATATTTGCCATACTAGTCCTTACGTAAATGCACACTCTCTCTTCCTCCCCCTATACTTTCTAGTCCTCTTACCCACACTTTTTTCCTTTTAATCTCTTCCAGTTCTATTGCCTTTCTCTCCTGATTCTCTCCCCCCTCCCTTTTCTTAACCCTCACCTGAGGATATGGTTTCACTAATTTTTAGAAAGAGATCAATCTGAGAGAGAAAAATTGATCTGATGCCTCCTTTATGTGTCCCTTCCGGGGATTGAACCCGCAACCTAGGTATGTTCCCTGACCGGGACTTGAACCCACAACATTTTGGTGGATGGGATGACACTCCAGCCAACAACTGAGCCATCCAGAAATGCTATCTTGATTCCTTTTAACCCAATGCAAAACATTTAGAAATGTTGAATAGGGCAGTAAATCTTAAAATCATTGAAGTTCTCATCATAAGAAAAAATTGTAATTATGTATGCTGATGAGTGCCAACTAGACTTAGTGTGATGATTATTTCACAATATATAAATATCAAATCACTATGTTGTATACTTCAAACTAATATAATGTTACATGCCAATTATACCTCAATAAAAAAAAAAAAGAAATGCTGGGTAAACCATAACAAGTGTCCTTTAAAGTGATTAGCTGAAAGAAGAAGAAGGAAATGGAAATGCTCAGAGCCTATATAGGATTGGTTTCCTCTCTCGGGTTTAAAAGGGATGCACTTGGAGAGTTATTCAGGAAGCTTTTAAGGTTGGGTTTTGGATTTTGTTATACTTTATATCTTTTTATATTACCAAATATTTCATAGTAACTATTGAAAACTATAAAAGCTCATGCACATTGATCTAGTAATTTCATTGCTATGAATCCATGTTGCAGACATACGAAGGATGCATTTTAAGCTATGTGCTTTAATGCACCTACTGGGATTGTCATAATGTTCACATAGCATCTTCTTTACCACTTTGATCTCTGATACCATGAGGTCTCTGGGATTATATTGCCTAAACGACAAGATCGCTTGTACTGCATCCTGTTTAGTGGTCTTTTCTATTGAACGAGTAAGAATAGTATTCCAAAGTGAAGTAAATGTTGCTCACAGAACCCGAAGAGGCCTCATGGTCTTTGTGATTTCATTTTAGTGATGAGGAGTCATGAAACAATAATTTTTGTCCTTTAAGTTAGAATCCCAGCATGCTCCACTCCTAAAAACTCCACAGATGTGTTGAGCACTACAGGTGGCTTATCTCTCACTGTTTAACTTAGTTGGCTCTTTTTACTCAGCTGGTCTATAATTGACAAAATACTTCATTCATGAGACCATTGGTATAGTGTACCAATGATATGTTCCCCAGAACCACACCACCCAGGTCACAACCAGGGGTCTTATCTTGGAGTAACGGACTTGCAAAATTGAGAATTCAATCTTCTCTTCCAGTCTTCATAATTAAGTAATTTGGGTCCTCAGTCTTTTCTGCTCTCTGCCTTCAGGAAATGAAAGTCTGCAGATTCTGCCTGGGAGGCCTTCTGGCTTCCATATCTTATTAAATTGGTGATTAATACAATGTCTCAATATTTCCCAGTAAGCATACCTTGCAATTGGAAGTAAGCTTCCAATTTCAGTCCTTATAATTATTATTCCCTAACCCCCAACATCTCAAATGCCCCCAGATACCTTTCCTCAGACCAGTGCCCAATGTCAGTTCACCACTGGTTTAGATCACCCACTGTAGGTCATCCCAGATTACTAAGCTACTTCAGGAAGCCAGGCTCTGGCCTCCACTTTCCACCATTGCCAACCAATGAGGGATCCATTCCAGGATTCCAGTTTAGAATCTGCTTCTGTGGCCCACTTCGAATCCTCATTGTTTTCTTTTCCTAGAGAAGGAACTATAAAATAGAAAATCGCATGCTGGTGGTTTATTGGAATTACACTCTCAGAAACAAGACTGGTGAAGAAATGAATGAAGCAGGTTTAAGCATAGGGCAAAGTTGAACTGTGATACAGATGCAAAAGAGATTTCCGATGGTCTTCTAGCAAGCTCTGGGGCTAGGATGGCCATTCAGAAATATGTGTACCGAATTAAGAAGAGACATCTGAGTCTTCCCATCCACACGAAGCAGTCATTCATTGCATGTGGACTACCCTTAGGGAGGGACTAACATTTGGCAAGAAAATTATCTTTGTCCAAGGACAGTTCCTGGGGAACACTTCACCTGTGAGCCCTCAACACTGAACACTACCAGCATCTGCTGTAATGAGTCTCAAAAAAAAGATTTGGTAGGCACACTATAGTCTCCACTAGAGGGAGAAAAGCAGAAACAGTAGAGAGTTTAAATTTTTAAAAAAAAATCTATCTTTCAGTCTATCTCTTTAATCATCTATCATCTATCACTCTTTCTCTTATCACCTATCTATCTATCTATCATCTACCATCTATCATCTATTTGGATATCTTATAAAGCTAAAGTTTAATTTTTTTGCAATATGCATATATTTTATTTATTTTAAAAGTTTTATTGCAAAGTAAACACAGGGTGGGGGTTTGAGGGGAAGAAACAGAAGGGAAAAGAGAAGGAGGAAGATTTTAAGATTAAGAACATCTGTTCATCAAATAAAACATTAAGAATGTAAAACAATAAATCACAAAAAAAGGCAAAGAACTGCTGCAACTCAAGAAAAATAGACAACCAAAAAAGAATATTTAGACAACTTGAAGAAAAGCTTCACAAAATGCAGATAGCCAAATGCTTGATGAATGTATAAAAGTTGCACAAAATACTAGTTATCAGGGGAATTAAAATTAAAATCACAATGGACTACATACACAAACACTGGAATGACTAAGACAAAGAAGACAGAGAATACCAATTGTTGGAGTGGCTATGGAATCCCCAAATCTCTTTTATAATGCCAAATTGGAGTGTAAATTGTGCAATCGCATTGGGAAATGTTTGTTGTTACTTAAAAAATTCTGCTCCCAGGTAATTACTCAACAGAAATTACTATGTATATCGTCAAAACATGTGTATGCATATGTATACAACAGCTTTACTCATAATAGCTCCAAGATGATTGAACCACATCCAAAAATAATAGAATGGATAAGTAATATATTGTATATTCACATAGTGGAATACTTTACAGAAATAATAATGTACAAACTATAATTATATCCAACAACATGAATGAAATGCTCACATATAATGCTGAATCAAAGAAGCATGAAGTAGAAGAGTATTTACTGTGATTGATTTCATTCACATAAAGTCAATAAAAGTGTAAAATGAAAGTATAATGCTAAACGTCAGATGGATGGTTCTCTTTGGGACCACTGTGACACGAGAAGACATTTGTGGTGATGGTAATGCCCTGGAAATGAGCTAGAGTTCAGGGGGGAGGGGAGAAAGAGGAAAAAAAAAAAGCCAATAATATTTAATCATATCTAAAATGTTTTAGAATAGTTAATCAAATAGTATAGAATTTGAAATATATGATATAGTTCTTATTTAAAAAAATTTTAAAAAATATTTAGAGAGAGAGGAAGGGAGAGGAGAGAAAATATCCATGTGAAAGCAAAACATTTGTTGGCTATCTCCTGCACATCTCCTGCTGGGGATCAGGTCTGAAATCCAGGTATGTTCCCTGACTGGGAATCGAACCAGCAACCTTTCAGTGCGTGGGACAATGCCCAACCAGCTGAGCCACATGGGTCAGGTCCAGTTCTTATTTAGATATGGTTTCATAAACTGATAGAACTTTTTAAATGCATGCTCTTAATGTTATTTGCTCATCTTCTCTTCAGTTGTTCTCTGTCATTCAATGACAGCATATACTAGTACTTGTCTGATCTGTAATCTTAGTTTATTATCCAAATTGTGTATTTGCTGGGTTTGGCATGATCATCTTGTGTAATTATTTGAAAATCAACCTCATTAGACAACATTAAGGCCTAATTCCCAACTGGGGGGAGTGAATTTTTTATTAATCATTTCATTTCACAGTTTAATGGGAAAGTTTTGAATGTTTGTCCCATTAGGAAAATAGGCAGATGGATTTGTATCAAAAGTCATCCTTAGGCTGGAATACAAAGGCTCAACACAACAAATCTCAGAGCACCTAGCCCAAGGGCACAGTCTTTCTCAGATCACCGAATAAGTCACCCGTTTATAAGAGCTGAGCTGGGAGCTGGAGAAGTGATGTTAGCCATCACTTGATAAAATCGTGACTGGGTAATCTGGAGACCAGTTAGCTCATCAAACAATGAGACACTCTTTTATTTTCCTTGTGGATTTGTAATTAAGGAATATAGGGCTATTTTAATGTGAGTGGGTTCTAACTAGGCTATGTGACATTCTTTCACATCCCCCTCCTATCTAGAAAATATTACCTTATAGAACTTCTGTGAGTCTGCTTCTGTGCATGCCCCATACCCCCAAAAGTGACTTTCCCATTTGTATTCAACAAATACGTCATTTAGTTTGTTCTCACCCCAACCCCTTCAGATTAAATTGAGCTGCCAGTTAACTCAACCAGTGAATTCCTTCATATTTTGAGTTTGCCTCTTTTAGTGGAACAGGGAAAATGAAGGAGACCATGAGTGCAGTCAAAATTAGAGGAGTCAGCTTTGGCAAACAGATGCCTAAAAGTGACTGGCCCTTCATGTGGAGACAAAAGATCTCACTCAGGAAGCTTCTAGCTGTGAAGGCTAAGCTTCTTAGATTTGTTGTCAAATGAAACATTTGGAAGTGGTAAATCATTGCAGGAACCTGTGCGCTTGGCAGCCACATTCCTGCCTGGGTTGCTGGCAACACCAGCTGTGGCTTCATAGTTTCGTGCAGTTCTGATGGGGACATATGAGCCATCAGTGACTGATCATTTTGGGAAACCTGACAGAAAACAGAAATTTTCCTTATTTTTCTCTTGCGATAATGAAGTGAGCAGAAGCTGAATGATATAAAGTTGTCTCATTTATTATACAGATGACTCACATGCTTTCTGAGTCATGCCAGCAAAAAAGCAACTCTATCACTAACAACAATGGACTTGAGAAAAATTATCCTCTGTGCCCTCCCCATCCTCACCCCTTCCTGAAGAGCGGCATATCTCTATGTTGTGCAGATTTGCCCTTCTGCTCGGAACTGGGGCAGTAAGTCATTTAGCTGCAGAATGACTTTTCTGTCTATAGATACACCCTCCAGGGTAGCATGCTGTTAATCAACCCTTTCCATGACATTATGCAATTAACAGCTCCTGCATATAAGTGACATATTATGGCTTTGTCATTCTCATGATTGAAAATGCTCCTCTTCTTTCATCCATCAGGTAAAACAAAGATGCAGTGGGAATCTGCACTTTCTGAACAGATGCCTCCATAATTGTGCTGTTAAAAATAATGTGCTGCCATGCTCTGCATTATGTATCTTTTCCATCTGCCTTTTGTCTGGTTGTGTTTAGGCAGCAGTCATCTTCTCTCCTCACTTTACTTTCAAAACTTGATGTGATGGGTTGTTGCCAAGGGTTTGAATGAGATAAACACGCAGTTGAATGATGTCATTGTAATACTTTGCTCAGTTACAACTCTGGGAATTTACTGGATTGGTAAGGAAGACTGATTTGGATTGTTTTCCCAAAATATGTGTAGGTAAGCTATCTCTAGGCTCAGAATAAAATCTTAAAGCTAATTTTGTATGAGTGTTTAATGATAAAAAGTTGACTTTGTAGAAAAATACATTTGGTTTATATCTATCGAGTTTTCTTAAGAGGTAAAATTTTTCAAGACGAGGTTTTCACTTTTCAGTTGGGTTTTGAGAAAATATTTTCTTGGGAAATACAATAAAACCCAGAGTTTCAAATGTTTTTATTTCCCCCCCTATCCATCCAACTCCTATGTGAATGCAGAGATGAAAGCATGGGAAAGTGAAGTGACCTACTTGAGATTCTAGGGGGGGAAACTTTCACTGTGATTCCTAGGCCTCAGACCTCCATCCTGGTACTCTATAAACAGGGGGATTTGTATATTATTTTATTTTCACACAGGATATTCTTGTGATATTTATTCTTTTTAAAAACTGTATTTTTACTGATTTCAGAGTGGAGGGAGAGGGAGAGAGAGATAGAAACATCAACGATGAGAGAGAAATCATTTATATTCTGCCTTCTGCACACCCCATACTGGGGATCAAGTCTGCAACCGGCCAAATGTCCTGACCTGGAATTGAACTATGACCTCTTGGTTCATAGGTTGGTGTTCAACCCTTGAGTCATACTAGCCAACATAATATTTATTCTTATAAAAGAGTTATTCATTGAGAAAACTATTCTAGTTCTTTCTTGTGGGTTTTACATTCTCCTCTTGAAAGATTAAAATAATCTCTAACTGTTAACATTTGTCAAAATATTTCTATTACTCCAGTTACTGACTTTCTTTCTCTCTAAAATATATTACATTTTATCTTCACTGGTGGGAACCTAGTATATGAATTCTTTTTTTTTAATTATTAAAAAAATATATTTTTATTTATTTTTTACATAGAGGAAGAGAGAGGGATAGAGAGTTAGAAACATCAATGAGAGAGAGTCATTGATCAGCTGCCTCCTGCACACCCCCCACTGGGGATGTGCCCGCAACCACAGTACATGCCCTTGACCGGAATCGAACCCGGGACCTTTCAGTTTTGGCACATATGAATTCTTAATGGAAGAAGAGAGCAGAAAGACATCTATGAATAAATATAGAACCCCTTGCAGACTCAATTATATATAGAGATAATTTTTTTTCAATGTAAATCAAACTAAAAATTTCTAGGGAAAATTTTAAGATAAATTGATAACTGTATTAACCAATAAGGTAAATTAGATATGACTACTTGTTGACCCATCTCTGAATTAATTAAATTATACCTTATCAGAGTTGCAAAAATATGTTGTATTAGACTTGATTTCTGTGAATTTTTCTCATAAAACAAGATTTCACTATGGAAAAAACTCAGGGAATGCCAGATAATATATTTTCCTATTGAGAAATATATCATGCATATTTACATGGTAGAATTTTTGAGATATCATATAATAAAAAAACTCTATTGATTATGTTTATTTTTGTTGAAATACAGAATTTTGTCCCCTTGCCAGACCATACTTATTGATATGCTGAAGATTTAGTAACTCATAGGACATTTGTTAGGAATCTTTTAACTATAATTTTCTTCCAAATTTTCTAAAAATTGTTGCTGACATTCAAAATAAGGACATTTTGGTGTAGCATAAATTATATTTTTATGTGCTATGACATAATTTATTTGAATAATTAGTTGCTGTTTTCCAAAGTTATGAAAGAAACTTAAATGTGAGCTTTTTAAGAATAAGTAGTATTTATTTTTGTATTCCCATCACATAGCACAGTACTATATGTCAAAGACCAGTCATTGCTGAGTGAATAACAGTAAAGAAAAAAAATATCTGAAGATATTGGGTTACCTTAGACACAAGAATGCTCACTTGAATGTTAGAAAGAAAATGAAAATCTATCACAGTCCATCTAAACTAGGGGTGTCGAACTCAATCAGAGAAGGGGCCAAAATCTAAAATCCAGCCTAAATCGCGGGCCGAATGGTTTACTGAACAGTCATAAACTGACAATGTCATAAACTGACAGCGGAGTGCAGTGATGACAGTGCGGTGCGGGCCACATTGCAAGGCCTGGCGGGCTGGATTTGGCCCGCGGGCCTTGTGTTTGACACATGTGATCTAAACTGTTACATTTTCCTAAAATAGTCTATTTTTCTTTTATGAAATAGCTAGAGGCCCAGTGCATGAAAATTTGTGCATTCTGGGTGGAGGGGTAGGGTTGGGGAGCGTCCCTCAGCCCGGCTGGTGCCCTCTTGCAGTCCAGGAGCCCTCAGGAGATGTCTGCAGGAGATGACCAGACAGGCCAACCAGGGGACAGTGCTGGCCAGTGAGAGGCTGGCCCTGCCCTTGATCGCCTTTCCTCCGCCACTGGTCTCTGCTGCCTCCAGATTGCAGTCCCTTCCCTCTGCCTACTGGCATGTGCCTTGGCTAGCCTGGCGCTGCCTGCTTGCAGGCACCACCCCCCACCCACCAGTTGTTCTGCCGTTTGGTCGATTTGAATATTATATAGGACTTTAGTCACCAGAGGAGTCTTATTGAGAATGGATACATTCTATTTATATTTTTCTAAGCTAAAAGAAAAACGTAGAATCATTGAATAACTATGATATCTATTCCATGAAAGGATAGCCAGCTTTATTTTTTACATAACTATTTTCTAGGAGACAATTTAATTAAACTTGTATTTCTTTTTTCCTTGTACTTTCAATGCAAGTCATAGATTTATTATGATTTCTATCACTTCAATGGAAACAAGTATATAACATTTTCCAGTGGAGTTTCAATTGTTTTATTGCTATTGTCTATGTTTTAAAGCTACTGGAAATATTGTGTAAATATTGTCATGGTACTGAATATGAGGTCTGGCAAAACAAGAACATAATATGACAATAGCCAATGCAATGATAATTTGAGGTTAATAATAATTTAGTGTTTATAATGATTCAGGACTAATTATTCTAATTCACTCTCTGTTTTTATTTGGATACCTTAAGGCTTTTTGCCTACTTTGTTTTATGTTTTAACTTTAGGTGAATAAAATGACATTAACACAAGCAGGGAGATGGACTCTGAGTAGACTAGTGGACAGTGATATTAAAGCTGTATGAACTTATGGCCTGACAACATTCTCATTAAATTTTTAGGTCCTGGACATAAGTATATTTGGCCTTAATATGGTGGATTGAAGCCATATTTCCTATAACATATAGGAAATATGAGAGAGAGAGAGAGAGAGAGAGAGAGAGAGAGAGAGAGAGAGAGAGAGAGAGAGAGAGAGAGAGAGAGAGAATGAGAACCTCAGGGTGATGGAAAAATCTCTTGCAAACTGTTAACTGTACTATTTGGGAAACTTATTTTTTTTCTCTTCCCACACCTTAAATTCCTGCTGTTATGTTTAAAATTTAATTATATAATACAATGATAAAGAGTGAATTTACCACCAAACCTTAGGTTTCCACCCTTAACCCTGTAAAAGCAGTACCCAAGGCATTTATGTTCTCTTTCTCTTTCTACCCATGACCTTGACCTCACTGTATGGAACCAGGTGTACTGTGTAATTTCTATGTCTTTTAAATCATAAATCTGTATCTTTTCAGAGTTTCCTGATGGTAATTGCTTGAGAGTGTCTTACAATAATACTAAGAACCACAAGGGCTGGTTCGGCCAAAACATTGATTATTAATAAGCTAAGACCAGCACAAAATACTTGATTAGGGTAGTAGGAGTGGAAAAAGAGAGAAGAAGATGAAGTAGGAAGAAATTTTTGGAAGTGATGTAGTAGGATTCACTGTTGGTGAGAAATAGAATATAAGAGAAAGTAAGTTTCTGGATTAAATAATTACATATGGCTTTTCTGGATTAAATAATTATATGTTTAGCAATGCTAATTATTTATAAATAGACTTGTTGATTTGGGTAGTGTTAGTTCCACCTGGACTTGCTTCTTTGGACTTTCTATACATAAGATTTCTATTATTATCTAAGTGGAGATGCGAATCTATCTATCTATCTATCTATCTATCTATCTATCTATCATCTATCTATCTATCTATCTATCTATCATCTTTATCAATCATCTATCTGCTCATCTATATATATATATATATGAGTCCAGGGCTCAAAAAAGATAAGTCTAGATTGGAGATCAGTAGACAGAGAAAAGTGAGAGGGTTTGGGAATGAGTGCTGAGACATCCCTATTTGTGGGATTTTGGTAAAGGAGGAGAATCAGTCAAGGAACCTGATAAGGAGTGGCCAGAGGAGCAGGAGGATATCCAGGAAGTAGTGATACAAAAGACAAGAGGGGAAAATGTTCCAAGGAGAAATATATGGCCATCTTTATCAAATGCTGCTAACTTCAATTTAGCAACATGGGGCCATTGCTAATCTTGACAAGAACCATTTAAATGGAATTGTGGTGGTACAAGAAGAGACAGAGTATATGGATGGAAACATATATATATATATATATATATATATATATATATATATATATATATATATATATATATATATGTATATATATTCCCCCCAAAGAAGAGTAACAAAATGAGGTGGAAGCTGAGGTGGAATGTGGGGGTTAAGGGAGGTTTATTTGTCATTAATGAAAACGATTCTGATATATTAAAAGCTAGAAGCCCAGCACAACATTTGTGCACTGGGGTGGGGGTGGAGGGGAGGATGGATGCCCTCAGCTCGCCTGCACCCCCTCACAGTCCTGGACCCCTGCTGTGGAGGTGGGAGAGGCTCCCGCCACAGCTGCTGTGCTTGCCAACCATGAGCCTGCTTTCTGGTTGAGCGGTGCTCCCCCTGTAGGAGTGCACTGTCCACCATTGAGCATCTGCTCTCTGGTGGTCAGTGCATGTCATAACAACTGGTCATCCTGCTGTTTGGTCGATTTGCATACTAGGATTTTATTATATAAGATCTGAGGCAATTCATACATTGTGAGATATTTCATAAGAACAGAGGAGTCTAATAAATAGGATCTAATGCTTCTTGAATAGTAATTAAATATTTTTATTGATATAGACCATCACTTACCTATTTATATTTATCACTTCAATACCTGGTTTTAAATGTAGGTTACTGACAATAGTGATCCACTGAACAACTGCTTTGAAACAGCTCTCTTATTTTACACAGCTACAAAGACTGGAACATAATGGGAAACAGAAACACAGTCTATGTCAGAGGTAAACTTGGTGAATAGCAACATTTAAAAAAAGATTGAAATTCTATTCAGTGGCTCTAGCTGCACCAGAAATAGAATATTTTCCCACATTAATTCCAACTTGTCCTTTTCTTTGTAGTGTTTATCGTGATGCTCCTGCAACCCTAACACCATCATTGTTATCACTGCCTTTCAAGTCATTCCAGAATTGTCTTGTTTAGGAAGAGGCAAATTTGAATAGAAAAATCTACTTTTACCTTGGTAACAAGCAGAATTCTGGAGTTCTGAAACACATCAACACCAGGGCAAGAGTTGTAGGAAAGAAGATGTATATTCAGAGGCAGCATGAGCTGCCCATGGTCCCATGGCATCCTCTCTGAGTAGTCTTGAACAAAATTACCACCATCACACATGCTTTCTATGGTAGCCTCAGAGAAGGGATGGTCCTGGACCCTCTTGATGAGAGAAAATGACATCAGAGCATCTGCTGTTCTTATATTCTACATATTATATTGCCTTTACCAAGGGACATGTTTTTAAGTTTGGGGGTAGAACTTAAAAACAAACATTTCTTCTCTTTTGAAACTGTCTCTGAACCCAGAATTTTTGGGATGAATTTGCCTTTTTCTGTTTTGTCATTAGGGTTTTTGAAAGCTTCTACTTGAAATAGGAATTAAAGCAAGGCAAAAACTTGAATATTGGAGTGCAGAACTATCCAATGTAGAAAGTTTTTTTGTGGACAAGTGTTATCTATTCCTCAGGATGTTTGGATGGATGTTTTTAGGTAACTCATAATTCAACATTTTTTTTAGTTAATCCTCACCCAACGATATTTTTACCATTGAGAGAGAGAGTGGAAGGGAGGGAGGAGGAGGAGGAGGAGAGAGAGAAACATTGATGTGAGAAAGACACATTGAATGGTTGCTTCCTGCACACATCCCAACTGGGGTTAGAGAGTGAACCCAAAACCAGGTATGTGCCCTTGACCAGGAATCAAACCCATGACTCATTGGTTTGAAGACTGACCCTCTAACCATTTACCAACACTGACCAGGACAATTTGACCTGTTTTGATAGATGAGGATGCAGTTCCTTATCTTGGCCAAAGAGGTCAGTTTTAGAAACCAACTCAGCTACACACACACACACACTCACACACACACAATAATAATAATAATAATAATAATAATAATAATAATAATAATAATAAAGGGAGTTCCCTCTGTAGATGTTCTGAAGAACTCTCTCTTCAGTCAGAAATAGTCCCGGATGGCAGTAAAGAATTCTGCTACTCATCCCTAGCTGAGGAGTGCCCATCCCTTCTTATTTGGCCTCTTCAAAATATGTTGTCTAATTTCATCTATTGGGAAGTCCAAGAGAAGAAGGCAAAACTTGTTAGTGAATTGCTTCTTTCAGGTGGCTGCAGTAAAATCTTTAATGTAAAATTGTGGTGTTTTGCTTGATTATTTGTCTCTGAACTCCAGGGGATTGTCATAGGAGTTATTTGGGAAGGAAGGACATCTAATCAACATGTTTGATGCTGTTTTCAGATTTGCTGATTGTTAATACAGCAGCACCTCTACTGTTTCATAAAGGTCATGTTGCCGTATAAATCTTGTCTGCAGAGACTCATTCACTGAAAGGTGAGGGCTTGAAGAAGAACAGAGTAATATGTCAGCTTCAGGAAGATGCATTTATATGCATGACTCTGATGATGAGTTGGGAATGAAACTCTGAAAGCGTCAATTCTATTCCTTTAATTCTTATTTTGTACTACTCTTTTTCTTAAGACAAATTTATAGAAATATAAAGCAAATGAATATAGTTAAGCGAGCTAATTTAGAAAGGATGGACTTTTTAAGTTGATTACTGAAATTATCTTGATGCAAATATTCCAAATTTTTGGAATGTTAGCTATTATTCGTGTGTGTGTGTGTGTGTGTGTGTGTGTGTGTGTGTGTGTGTGTGAAATGATTATAATAAAAGGATAATTTTAAAATGAAAACTTTGTTTGTTCTCTAATAGCCAGATTCACATACTTGGTTTAGAAGTAAAATTATATTTTGATATAATTTTTGTCAGTAGCAATGTGATATAATTTTTGTCAGTAGCAATGTGATTTTGATACAATTTTTGTCAGTAGCAAAGTCAAAGTAGGAAGTACTCATTGAATCAGGTTTTTTGTTTATTTATTTGTTTGATGTTTATTGTTTAATAGGAGGGTGAGACATTAGCATTCTACCAAGCCAAGTATTCACTATCAACATCATGGAACCAACCCTACCCTATAAGCCAGTCATTGTTACATCCATGCATGGACCTATTGGCTGCTAAAATTCATCCAAGAAAACACTACACTTATTTGTAGCCATCAGCGTAGATCCTCCTCATTTTTTCTAGAACTGCTTTCTCTGGCCATAGTTATGAATAATTAGAACTCCTAAAGTTTGTTTTTTTTTTAATTGAAGTAGAATAGACATATTCATAGATTTAAATTTTAACTTTCTTCCTCCATAGCATTTGGTTCTCAAAACTTTTTGGTTGATTGTGGCTTGCTTTTCTGGTTCTTGCCATCTCTGACTTTATTGGGTAGACCTGGGCATGAGCATACCCTGTTTGGGGGCCTTTTACTCAAATATAGCTCAGGTGATGGCACAGAGCATCCTCAGAGAGATCATTATTCTATGTCACCTCACCTCACTTTAATAAGATTGCTTAAACCCCTTTGTGAATAGTCACTGAGTGTACCTCCATGTGTTTGCAATTACTGAAAGTTTGACAGCAGACCAATAAATTTCATCCTAAACTAGCCATTATGGTCAACAATTATATCTTAAAAGAATGACCAAAATGTTAATCAGAAAATCAGCTTCAACCCTATTACCCACATAATCTTGTAGAACCTCTCCCTTTAAAAAATAGTACATTTAAAGTATGTATTGAGGAGAGTAACCATGATAAGAACCACAACTTTTCTATAAGCAGTTCTCAAATTATTGTCCTTTTAGGGGACCCATGAGATCAGAACTATCTTCACACAATAATCCTGGAATGTTATTTTTCTTCTTCATTTTCTTTTTCTTTTTTCTTTTTTATTGATTTTTTACAAAGAGGAGGAGAGAGGGATAGAGAGCTAGAAACGTTGATGAGAGAGAAACATCGACCAGCTGCCTCTTGCACACCCCCTACCGGGGATGTGCCCGCAACCAATGTACATGCCCTTGACCGGAATCAAACCCGGGACCCTTCAGTCCGCAGACCGATGCTCTACCACTGAGCCAAACCGGTTTCGGCTCTTCTTCATTTTCATTACTTCATGAGTATACAGCAGTTTCCAGAGGTTGTATGATGTGATGATACCATTGCTGTATAGCTAATGGACCATGTGCTTGTGTAGTCTTGGTTTTGAAACTTTTTTCAGTTTAGTTTCTAATATGCTAAATAGCTATAGATATAATCTGTTGAAATAAAAGTACTTTGGGATCTTTACTTATTTTTAAGAATGCAAAGGAATCATGAAACCTTCCAAAATACTGAGAATTTCAGATCTGGGTGTTTGAAATTCATGGCCTGCTACCTGCATTTATGATCTGAAAGATGAATTATTTCTCAGTGTTTTATCTCTAAAAGTTTTCATTATTATTTAAACCAGTGAAAAGCTTCTTGCAGTTTAGAAAATTTTCTCCCAATGAAACACTAAGAATTCTTAAAGATGTGAAATTATATGAATTATATGGCATTTTGAAGATGTATATAATGAAATAATTAGATGGTAGTTTCAGATGTCAGATTCTACTATAATAACTAGATTTGCACACAGCCAGTGCTTTACTTAAGCTGTCTGTGCTTCAGTTTTTTCATCTGTTAAATGGTGATGGTAATTCCAGCTATGTCAAGTGTTTGTTAAAGATATGTGAGATACCATATTAAATATTTTTTCTTTCAATTGAGATATACTTGACATATAACATTATATTAGTTTTAGATGTACAACATGATAATTTGATATATGCATATATTTCAAAGTGATTGATACAATAAATTTATTTAAAATTAATCATCATACTTAGTTGCAATTTTTCTTTATATGAGAACTTTTTATTTATTTATATATATTTTATTAATTTCAGAGAGGAATGGAGAGAGAGAGAGAGATAGAAACAACAATGATGAGAGAGAATCACTGATTGGCTGCCTCCTGCACCCCTCCACCCCCAGTGGGGATCGAGACTGCAACCCAGGCATGTGCCCTTGACCTGAATCGGACCTGGGATCATTCAGTCCACAGGCTGACGTTCTATCCACTGAGCCAAACCGGCTAGGGCTATGATGAGAACTTTTATGATCAGCTCTTTTAGCTACTTTTAAATACACATTATGGTATTGTTAAGTATAGTCAACATGGGATCACACATGTAAGGCACTTAGAGCACTGCTTAGCATACGGTGGCACTCAGTAAATATTAACAATTAGTGAAGATCATTATTTCTATCCATTTGACTAATATTGAATGAGAGCTTAAATTTAGAATTGGGGTCAACATTTCTTCTGTTAGTTATTTTGGAAATAACAATGAAAGCCTAGGAGAAAATTTAACTTTACTTTTAATATATTTACTTTACCAATTTGTGAAATATTTTTCATTTATTAAGTGGTTAGAATGAAAGTTTGGGTCTTGAAATTGTTCTCCAGTTCTTAAGTTGGATTAGTTGGGGATAGAATAAAACCAATATTTAAAAGAGATAGCAATAATAAATATTTGACAGTGTTAATAGAATATGGACATAATAATCTGACATAACTTTAGTTACTCATGATTAGACTGTTTATTATAACTAGAAAAAGGAGTAGAAATTGAAGTGCTTATCATGTGCCATGTTCAATTATTTGGATTGTTATTTTAAGGCCAAAGTGTGCTTCCAAATTCTGAACATTCACGTTTACTTCAACTTATAGTCCTACGATTAGTGTTAAAACCTACAATTCAGGCCAAAACCGGTTTGGCTCAGTGGTAGAGTGTCGGTCTGCGGACTGAAAGGTCCCAGGTTCTATTCCGGTCAGGGGCATATACATTGGTTGCGGGCACATCCCCGGTAGGGGTTGTGCAAGAGGCAGCTGGTCGGTGTTTCTCTCTCATCGACGTTTCTAACTCTCTATTTCTCTCCCTTCCTCTCTGTAAAAAAACAATAAAAATATATTTAAAAAACAAACAAACAAACAAACAAACAAAAAAACCCTACAATACAGAAAAATGACTTTCTGCATGGTAAGGTCCAGTTGGCTGAGGATAATTATTTATGACATGAACCTGAAGAAGCTAATATAATTGACACAGCCCAAAGTACTAATCTGATTATGGTATTCTCAATTGAGCTTTCATTTAAACTAATTATATCTTGAATTTGGGGAATGATGTCATGATGTCTCATTATATACATCTTCTATATATACAAATTAAAAGCAGTATCCACTGAATTTTCACATGTGAAATTTTGAATGGACAATTTGGATGGCTTTTGTATTCAGATAATCCACAATTCAATTGGGGAAAAGGGGCCTATGGGTTATTGGAATTGGATCATAGCCCAGGACTATCTGAATTCTTCCTTCAACTAGTTCCCACAGAGGAAAAAGCAATTTAAATTACATTTTACCCAAACCAGAGAGAATCTGGTTGCACCTACAAATTACACATTTGCTTAGGTTCTATAGGGCTCAATACAAGAATAAAGTCAGTTAAAATATCTATTTTGACTGCTTTCATTCTAAACTCAAACTGGAACCTTTGTTCGTATACAATTTATGCATATGTCCAATCAAACGTGCACTCATCAATGGAAAATAGAAGAGAGCTCAGAACTGAGTAAGGGCAGTCTTGTCCATCAGCCCAGATCTTTTTTACTTGGTACACCTTTCTCCAGGTGCTGCCTTCAGCTTAATCAGCTGGATGGGAGAAAAGAGCATCATCAAAAGAGAAAGAAGGCGTAGAGATGAAGATTTTTTTTTTTTTTTTTGGTTCAGCACTGGCAGTGCTCTGAAGGGTAGGAAGTCCAGCCACATGCTTGCTGATCTCAACCTTCAAAACACAGATTAAGGAAATGTTCTTAATGCAACAAACATATAGTAGCCATTCGCCTTGAGGATAGACTGTTGGTGACATGGGTGTGGAGAAATGGCTCTGAAGGAAGCTGTGAGTTTCCCTTTAACCAATAAATTTAACCCACATTATTAAACAAGTGCTTCCAATTTAAGTGCACTCAATTAGGCTCAAAGAATTCAACATAATGGACATAAGGAGAATATCTTTTTACATGTGACAGTCGGAAATAAGGCATTCAGAATCTATTTCCTAGAAAATGCTATCTATGCCTTAGATTTTTCATTGAGTGATTTCAAAATCTAAATATCTTTTATTGCACTCCAAATATCTATTGGTAACATTTGTGTTGAATCCAAATCTATATCTCACAGGGACTTCAAAATCAGCTTTTCCAGGATTGATTTCATAATGTCAACCTTCTAAATCAACTGACTATATTTTCTACCACCAATCCTCATTTCTTAGCAGCCAACTTTGAGGTCCTTCTAGACTACACTATTCTCTCATTTTCCCAATGTAGTTGATCACTACATCCTGCTATTTCACCTCTCAGGTATCTGTAATCTCCACCCCTTTTAAATATTACTTTTTAAAAGACTATATTCAACAATACTATGGGATAATAAGATGGAATGCCATTTTTATAAAAATGCTTTGATTATTTCCTTAGTTTTATGAGGAAAAGAAAATGAATTGACATATATTGAGTACCTACCATATTTTAGTACTATACTTGAAATTGGAAATATTGTATTTCCTTTAATCTTTCTGTGAATTGGTATAATAACCCATTTTGCAGATGAGGAAACTGGGTTTTAGAGTGGTAGCAACTTGTCCGACTTTTAAGTGGGAGTGTCAGGACTTGAGCCTAAGTTTGGTTTTCTCCTCTGATTCTCTTTTATATCCAATTTGCATTCATGAAACTAACACCTTCTCTTATGACTCTGGGTTTTAGTATCTATCATTCCCTGTGTTTTCAGGCTTCCCCAATCACTCCTTAGCTCTACTTTCTTTCTACTTCTTTGTAAACCTACATTTAAAACAAACTACCTCTTTAAATTTTCCTTGATTTCCCCAGGCTTCTTCAGTATCTTGTGTATAAATTTATTATGGCAGATAAAATGCTTTATTATAATCATTTTTGTGTTTCATGCTTTTTCAACAGCCTATGACCTTTACAAGGGTAGGGTCTGTCTCTTTTCAGCTGAGAATATATAGAACGCTGCACAGTGTCTAACACAAAGCAAGAACAATAATTAGTTGGCTGGAGAAATACATAATGAATAAACATTGGATATAGAAAAGCAATCACAGTCATTCACAAGATTCTACCAATTCTGCTGCACATTGACATGAGCAAACATTTACCTTTTGTCTCCTTCCCAAGTAGAATGTAAGCTTCATAAGGACAAGGGTTTTTACATGGTTTGCTCACTGCTGTGTCCTTTGTACCTACAATTATGCCAGACTCATTCAATACTTGTGTTTTGAGTAAATTAATTTTATCATATTACTAATTCTTAGCATCTTGTGTAAGAGGAGAATGTTTTCTCTGAAGTCCATTTCATCCCTTTAAGTCAATTTGTTCAATAAAATTTTTGAGGGTGAAATATATGTCTCATGCCAGGATAAGCATTGGAAATAAAAAAGATGAATGAGCCTTAAGAAGCTTACATTTTAATAGATAATTATTGATAGTGTCAATGTAGTTATTTTTATGAAATACAAAGATAGATTAAATAGTTTTCTAATATCATGCTAATTTTAAGTTCACAAATTCTTTTCAAATTTTATTTTCACCTTTTTCTTCCAAATTTTATTGATTAAACCAAGGCCCTCCTCAGGGATTATTTATGTGGCAGAGTAATAATTAGTCAACACAAGGAAATGGTAGCAACTACAATATGACAATATATTGCCCTTTAACTTATTTCATTTGTAAATTCCTAACAGCTTCTGGAAACATGAAATTTTGAAAAAAAAACTTCAAGGGATTTCTTTGTTATTATGAAATATTTCAATTTTTACTCCATGGAAAATAATTATCATAGTTAATGTATCTAAAAGAAATTCTTTAAATAAATAACCCATAAAATTAATGTTCTCTTTTAGTCTCTGTTTATAATAGTCCTCTGTTATTCTAAGAAGTATAAGCAAGGTGCCATTATTAGTTTCAAGGTATTTTATCTTAAATATTATTTCCATAAGCTAGGAAAACAGTGAAATATTTGGTGTTAAATAAAAGCTATAGTGAGGAAGATGTTTTTAAAATTTGCTAAGCAAACCCAATGATTTTTTTTTTAATAAAAGGAGTAGTTTTAAAAGAAAGAGTAGTACTTTCCTTTTTTAGTCTCTCTTTTTCTCTCTCTCATCTATCAACTTTATTGTGAGTTCTGGACAGGAACTAGATATTTGGGTTCCATTTTAGCTGTGGTGAGTTTTGAATTTCAGAAAATATAACAGCACACTTCTGGAGTGCCAGCACATTTAGAAAGTATGGATCTCACACCTTTTTTTGTGCCCATTTTTATTTTAGTGTGCTCATGTAGCTGCTTCCTTAACAGGCACACCCAGAATAAAAAGGTTGTAACTTATGTTCTCAATTATAAAGCTGACAGTTATACCAGTTAACATGTATTAGCCTAACCTGTGAAAGTCCCAAATTGCTGGCAGTATTGCAGCTTTTACAATGAAAATCAATGAGTTAAATTGGCTAGAACAAATAAGGTGACAAAGGGTAATGATGAATGGCAGAAAGAGTGAGAAATCTGCAATTCAGGAACCAATAAAGTCATTGCAGTTAGCGCTGCACAACAACTTGATGAAACATATTACATAGTTAATGATATGTGTTAGAAGTGGTAGCCAAGGATTTTATTGTTTTCTCCCGTGACATTAAAAGGAAGGTTTCTTATTGAGTATTTTGTTTGGATGAAAAACGGGAATCTCATTCAAATGAGAATTATAGAGGAAGCCATTTGCTAAGAGTGCTTAAAAGATCGAGCTGGGTAATTGGAACATTTCCAGGAATAGGTTTACTTTCCACAAGATTGAAAAACAAATCAATTGCTTATTAGCAGTGTAGCTTTGTGAACAAGGTGTTCCTTTTGATGCTGTTGTCACAAGTGTATTATGGATCTGATTTGATAAATATAAACTGAGTATGATTCTTCACCATTGAGCACTTTCAGGAAAGAACAAATTGTACAATCTTCACCTCAGAGTCAATGTTTTAATTAGGAAGTTATAAAGGGATTTATGGGTATGGGGAGAAAAATTGGAGGAGATGGGATTTCTAAGGACTTCTGTAAGTAGTTCCCCTTCCTGAGCTCCTGTGATATCAAACTTGATTGAGACTTCCTGGGAGTGAAACTAATGATTGATGTGTTTTGAGGCAAACCATCAGTTTTGCAGGTCCATGCTGTCTGCCATCTTTGAGGTTCAATGCCAAGTGTCGAGTAGTCCTGTCACAAATAACTGGTTAGTGGTAAGAAAACTTTATACTAACTCAAATCCGAGGGTCACTAAAAATATTTTTTCCATTTTTTTTTATTGTTTGAAGGATTACAAATAGTAGTACATATGTCTCCTTTATTTTCCCCCCTTGACCTCCCCCCAGTGTCCCCTACCCCACCCACATATGCCTTAACACGCCCCCCATCCCCCTGCCATGTCTTGTATGCATTGGTTGTTTATCTGCATGCATACAAGTCCTTCAGTTGATCTCTTACAGCGCCCCCTGCCCCCAACCTTCCTTGTCTTCCCGCTATAGTTTGACAGTCTGTTCAATGGTTCTTTATCTCTGTAACTATTTCCCCCCATTTCCTTTCTTTGAAAAATCTTGCCTCTGCAGACTAGAAATAAACATAATAATAAAAAAGTTTGAGTCCCAATTTCAGTGTCCAACAGTTATGAGACCCAGTTTCAATGTCAAATAGTTCCTTATATGTACATGCCAGCAATTATATCTGGATGATGGACAGATGGTGGCAATGCAGGTCCGACCCTCTTTGGTTTGGTCCTGGGCAACCTGCAGCAATGCACAGCTAGCGTGGCCAGGCGTCTTCAGAGTCTTCCATCTCTGGGCTGTTTCTCCTCTTGTCTTTGTGGTTGGAGCAGAGAGAAGCTAGGCACCTCAATTATGCAGTTACACTGCCAGGGCGCTTCAGAGTTCTTCAGTGTGTCTCCCAGGCAAAATTACTATGGGTGCTCCTGGGAGCAGCCACTAGGAGTAAGCGCCTCTCCACCACAGGTGCAGCAGCAAAAGCCGAGTCTGCCCACCCCACCACTACAGAACTCTGGGCAACACAGTCACACCTTTCTTGAGTGCAGGCCCCCTGAGCCACATAACCCTGAAAATATTTCAGGATGCAAAACATGTAAGCAAAGAGACCAGACCATACAGCTACACCCCATTATCTGATCATGGCATTAGGTTCCAGGAAACTCCCGCGATACCTAGATGCAAATCAGAGGATTTCCATTGAGAACCTGGAAGTGTTAGGATGTGGAAGCCTGCCCCAGGATGCTGACTTGGGGTATATTTATGTGTCACAGAGTTTCTTCTGTGGGGTGTTGAACGATAGTTAGGTATGTGTATGACAATATTGCTATTATGACAGATAAGAACAACGGGCTGCCAAGCAAGATCAGTGTCATGGAACTGATTACACACTGCCTGGCGCTTTTAGTAGGGCTCAGGGACCAAACATAAAAAGTTGGTGTCAAGTCTGACAGGTTTTATCATTGTTAGATCACCTGAAGGCTTACGAATGAGACTGTGAGGCTGAAGACTTGGATAATATGAGATTTTGAGACTCCCTGCCTGTGAGACATTGAGACTGTGAGACTATAAATATTCAAGACTGTGAAACTGTGTAAGAGCATGTCTATAAGATTTCAAGATGTCTTTGCATTAAGGTTCCTCTATATTCTAATTTGAAATGTGAACTCATAAGTTTGTCAAAAGTTTAGCTGTTTCTCTGAGCAAAAGCTTTCTATTTTTTTGCAAGGCTTCAATAACTGGCCCTTGGTATGCACACATCCTTTATTTTTTGCTCACTTGTAAAGGCCCATCCATTTGAAGTTTCTTTCTTTTAGATTTCTTTTAGTTCTTCATTGGCTTTAAAAACAATATATTTGGTGTTGCTGTTTCACTGGTGATAATCTTGTTTTGATGCGAATAAAGGTTTTTTAGAATAATCTGTTCTATGAATTATTGATAATTTTATCTAAAAATATCAATGGTTCACAACCATATTTAAAACTGAAAAAAAAGGGCAGGACTTGAAGTTTGCCCTCTAAAACTTTATCCAATGACAGTTTTGGTAATTTAGACACGTGTGGTATTTTAAACTCAATATCTGGGGAGGAAGAATTGTCTGCTAAAACACTACTAGCTATTGAGGCTTTGAGAAAACAGAGTATTCTGCTTTACAAAGTCCAGAATTCCAATTCTAGATATTGGCTAGGTTTGGGGATATTTGGCTGTTTATAATGTCTCCATAACCATATTTAAAAAGTAGAAGCTATTAGGCACTCGGGTAATACATAATAGGACATGGATTCATTGAAGATGAGCATTTTTTGTTGAGATGCTAGCACAATAGAAATTCTATTTAAAAGAAATGTCAAGTCACCAAATGTTTAGCCAATAGCATTTAAGAAGACATGGAGAATTAGGGTATTTCCAGAACTCTTTAAGGATAAGGCAAATTAGGAAGACAAACATCAGAAAAAGAAGTCAGAGTTATATATGTCTGCCAATATAGTGTCGTAGGGTTCAAGGCCCTGACTTTTTGGTGTTGGCATCTACTGACAGGTATTAGGAACATTAGTTAAGGACAGTACAAAGTTAGAGTTAATAGCAATTAATGGAAAATAGAAGTATCCCTCTCCCTGAAGATCAAACTAGTCAGGACTAAGGAATTGTTGGAACATGGAATTTGAAACAGAGTGAACATGTTGCCTGGAATAGATGGTGAAGTGGGGATCAAACAGAGGGGGGTTGTATTTTCCCCCCTATACTATTGCTTATGGCACCTTCTTGGCAGATAGTGGGCACTCTGCAAGTGTGTGTGAAATCAATGTACATTCTCAAATGCAATTTCATTGACAGACTGCTTTACAAAATCATGAGAGCACTGCTATGTTCAGGGAACAAAGAAAGATAGACCATGCCATAGGATCCACACTCTGAATCCATGAGTACTACATTGCCCATCTCAGTCGAGTCGAAGTATTCAGTGTCAATACAGAGTTTGTTTACACATAGATATTAGGACTTGAGCAGTTCATATTTGCTATAAAAGACAGAAATCATCAACATAGTGATTTTGTGGTAAGATCTGAGGGGGAAAAAAGGCCAGGAGTAGCAAGGGAATCCCAAATTGGGTAATCCATACCATTTCCATTTGGCCTCTTGATGTAATTTTAGGAAACCCTACCCTTAATTTAAATATCAATTGGAAAGAATCCCATATTCCATCCTATACCAACGGGGACATTCTATTACTTCTGGCAACCAGGAACATATTCCACATCCTTAAGAAAATGCCAACATTCTTTATCCATCTTTCAAATGGCCTCATTTATACAGTAATCTTTTCACCTTGAATTTTCTCGCTTCTTTATTTTTTTTTCTTTTACCTTTCTTCCCTCCAGATTAGTGTGACCTTTTAGCAATTCCTGTATATTATGAATTGTTGCATTCTTAACAGCGTGAATCTACTTTTTAAGACTCATTGTCTTTCATAACAATAGTCTGGTAATTTTATTATGCCTACATATCTCCTTCCCACAAGTAATGAGATGTCATGAGTAAAAAGGAGCAAATGGGCAATAGATGTTATCCTGATGTATGTCATTTCGTTGGAATATAAGCATATATGGTATTTGCAATTTTAAAATACTCTCAATTCTTGTTTCAGTGTTACCTGTTATATGTATGGAATTCATGGTTGCATTGATCATATAAGAAAAAAACATACTTCTTTACTACCCCATATTCATGAAATAACAATTGCTTCTTGTTTACAACTACACTTTTATTTATCCTCTTTGGAAAAGGAAGGCAATAAACTTGTATTGATTGCCTACTAATTACCAAGCACTGTTGGTACTTTATCTCATTATTAGAGGTAACAATACTATTTACTCAGTCACATTAATTCATTTGTTTAAGAAAACATGGGTAGAAAGGATAGGTTCGGGAGTTGAAGTCAAACCCATTAGATCCATTTCACTATAACCCACAAGATCCTTAACGTATTAATTTATTTGGAATATACTTCCTTTTCTACCTCTTCTCATACACTGCATCCCTCCAGACAATCCTTCCCAGTCATGTAAAACAGTTTTTAATGATCTGAAGAAGTCTCAGTATGTTTTCCCTTCTCTAAATTCCTGTAGCACTTATGGTATATATCATAAATTTTTGTTCTTGTTTCTTTATTGGTTAATATTAATTATTTCACCTCCACAGCTAGATTTCATGTCCCTGGAGGTTAGTAATCTTATGATAAATCTGCAGCACACACAAAAGCAAATAGAATGACCTTAGGATTTGTGGTTTTCAGTACCATTCCAAGGATGTAGAATAAATATAGGATATTTCAAGACATGTCACCAACTGAAAGAGGCACATGCATGCTTAAAAATAAGTATATGAAACTCTGAGACATGAAATGTTTGTTTGAGGAAATATAACAAGGCTATATCTATCCAGAGATTAGCTGCACAGAAATATGAGTGAGGTCAATATTTGCAGAGAGAAGATGGCTATTAAGACCAGATCTTGGATTTAAACAAAGGCCACTCCTCTAAAGCTTTATGCCTAATGCCATTTTTGTAAGGTGTGCCTCCATGGACAACTTCTTCGAAATTGTTTCAGAAGGAGAGAATTCCTGATATCCAGAATATGTGACTTACCAGGCATAAGTGTACTCTGGTCCTTTGAAACTATCTTTTCATATACATATATTTCCTAACTGAGGTTTTCAAAGAAATAAATTCATTTGCATCTATAGGATAAACTTAGAAGTAACTATGTTCAATACGAAATTCGTGCATTAGGGTGGGTGGAGAGATGTTTCTCAGCCAAAGGGGCCAAAAAGCCGCATGTGGCTTGTGAGCCGCAGTTTGCCAACCACGGGGGTAGGGCATCAGAGGAGGTTTCAGGGAATCACCAGGGCAGAGCAAACAGAAATGGCTGCCAGTTAGTCCTGCTCTGGGGTGGTCCCAGCATGGGGAAATGACCTCTGTGAGCACCTTTACCTGGAAGAAAGCCACCCCTGAGTTCCTGCCTGATGCCAGATAGTCCAGTTTCTCCCCATATGTGTCTGGGTCCCTCAGAGCCTTGCCTGGCGCTGGAGCTCAGAGGAAGTGGGAGCTTGTAAATTCAGTTCGTGGACTTTAAAAGGAGCAGCTGGGTCTCCAGCAGCCTGTGTTTCACTTAGCCCCAATCCACACTGGTTTTTACAGTCTACAGTTCTTACCCTGGGCCTGTAGGGACTTCTTTCCCCAGCTCTGGGACCCTGGGCTGAGGTTCTGGTGTGGAGCCAGACCCAGGCAGCCTCCGCAGAGGTGATCTCCCTCCTGATTAAAAAAGTGGCCCATCTGGTGCTGGACCAGCCTGTTCTGCTCCTCCACACCTTCTACCCATCTCAATGTGCTTTCTTCTTTACCTCTCTAGCTGTCGTACTTCCACTCAGCCAGCTTTCCTGCGGTTCTGGATGATAGTTGTTCTGTATTATAGTTGTAATTTTGATGTGGTTGTGGGAGGCAGCAAGTACAGGTGTTTACCTACGCCACCATCTTGGTTATGTCTCAGCTAGTTCTTTTATTGTACTCTGTCTTCATGAAACCTGGAAGCTATTCTGTCTTTTGCATACTAGTAGCTGGGTTGGTGGGATTTGCATCATGGTCATGTAAACCTTCTGTAGCCAGCAGGGGGGAAATCAGGTAAAAACACAACCATTTTATAATGTTACTTTAAAGAATTATTTTTTTCTGAGTAGGATGCCGAATCTTTCTGAGGTTGTCTTTAGTTTCCCAATGACCAGTCATAGTAGATTCCTAGTGTTCTCCTGTCCTTTCTAACCCTACAGACTCCTTTTCTTTCCTCTGTCAGACTTATTTTGCATGCTTCCTTTTTGCTGTGCCTTGCATCCATTTTCTCTGTGGCTTCATAGCAGGGTGTACATAGTCTTGATATATTGCCAGCCTCCCACGTCCTCACAGCGTTTGTGGTGGTCATTAGGCTAACAAGCATATGTGCTATGGTTCTGAATGCTATAAAAATAATCAATGGAATGTCAACCATCTTGTTATTTTTCTAGCCAAGACATTAACTGCCTCACGTTAAGGGTAGGCACGATTTGTTCCTCCTGAGCTGTAACAGAGCTAGTGGTGCTTCCTTTGCAAGAAAACGGCAGGAAAGCGTGCAGAAAACCAACCTTTGGATTAGTGACAGTTGCTCTGTCTTCTCATCTGATTAGTCTGACTCTCCTCCGTGTTTGGGACTATTAAAAGTTAGAGATTTCACTGAAATTGCATTAGTATTTAAAATATGTCTTCAATAGCTTCACCAATAACTTGACTCTGAGTTTGTAAGCAGAAGACACTACCGGTCTTTTCCAATTACATATACTGTTTTCTCATATCCGGCCACAGAACATTGTGTTCACTCTCTTTCCAATGGAACTTTGTGAAGAATTCTCAAATATTTATGCACTACATTATTGTTAGAGTCCAGTATTTGTCACCTCCCACCCTCTGTGAATTTTCCAATGAGTAACTGCTGACCTTATCAGCAAGGAAGGTGCTCAGTGTAGACATGCCAAGGCAATGCATTCCTTTGATAGTGTACTGAGCTCCACAGTCTATTAGAGAATAAGCAATAAACCATCGCTTTCGGAGAAAGAAAAAAAGAATCAAACACACAAAAAAGAAAGAAAACTTTTTGCCCCCATTTTTCTGCCCTTTTGTGACTCCCTTGCCTTTATACTCATTAGAAGAGCCCCCTTCTTCTTGTTTAGGTTTGGTTTTAAGCTGAAATTTTAAGACTCACTAGAAACTGGGCTCTCTTCATTTTAAACCTTCAGAAAACAATGACAATGATGGAGTTCAAGAGGCAAGTGTGACTAAGAGCACTACTTGCAGTCTCTAATGAATTGTCCAGCCAAAGAGTTCCACTTTGCTCCCTTCTGGAGTTTGTAGTTTTCTAGCTAAAACAAAACAAAACAAAACAAAACACCCATCTGCATTTCAGCTCTCTCACCTGAAAAAATATTAAATTGCTTATCAGAATTATTTATGCCTTCATAAATAATAAATCTATGACCTCAGGGTTCCATATCAATCTATATAAGTAGATTCTCTCTCTCTCTTCCTCTTTTTCCCTCTTTCTTCTTCCCTCCCTTCCATATATTTGAATTGGCATTAACATTTCTAGAGGAGGAAGATGTTGGCCAGATGGAAAGTATCAACAGAAATACAGATTTTATGTATCACTATGGAAAGCATATGCACATACAAGCTTTCCTATATGTTAGTCTCTTTTCTGTTTACAATCTCCATGAGCCTGCACCTGTTTGACTGAAACAAAAACAAAAACTGAGGATTATTTTATTACTATATGAATGGATTGCACAATTAATAGAAAAATCAAAACTATATTCCTTCCTTTTTTTTCTTACCTTCCATATAAAAAACACAGTGAGGGCATATGATACTAGTTTTTAAAATACTTGGTCTTCATATAAAATCTTATTACTATCTCTCTATATAAAAGCCTACGCAACTGGTCGCTATGATATGCACTGGCCACCAGGGGAAGACACTCAATACAGGAGCTGCCCCCTGATGGTCAGTGTGCTCCCACAGCCAACCTCCCGTGGCCAGCCAACCTTCCACGGTCCCTCCCCTGGATGGCCTGCCAATTTCCTGAACTCCCTGCCCCCAGCTGGCAGGCCATGATCAGCCCAAATCATCAGTCAGGCCGAGGAACCACACTATGCAAGAATTCGTGTACAGGACCTCTAGTATTACTATATTTTCTTATCCAAATAAAAAGGGCAGTTCTCATAAATGTTAGGTCGGAAATAATAATGAAAATTACTACTTAACAGACCAATTGCTTTTAAACGGCTGTCTATGAACATGCAAGAGAAATAGCTTAACTCTCAGAGGAACATACCTCTTAAAAGCTCTTATATTTCTTCAATTAAATCTGATGTTGAGTCAACAAGAAAAAAAATGCTCTTTGTCATGAGCGTTCCTAAAAATAAAAAAAAGTAAAGTGGAAAATTGGCAACTTTAGATCACCAACAGGGATCCAGCTGCCCTGGCTTTTAGAATATAATTTTGTGGGTTAGACAGAAGCCTGCCAATCAGTGACCACTTGAGATGTAACTGAGCTTCATTTGAAGATGTTTGAACTGCCTGATTTGTTTGTAAAGCTGGTTCCAATTCCCCCCCCCCCCCCCTTGGTTAGGGTAAAATAATGTAAGATGTCAAGAATCTCTCATTTCAAATATTTATTTATTTTCTATTGAATTGATTTATTTAACAAGCTTACTGCATTCAGTCTTATGAGAATGGCTTTTATTTTCACTTGACTTAAAATTTTGAAAATGAATTGAGCTCCTATTTATTTCCCTGTGGAAACAGCTGAAATATTTTGGATATTACAACCCCAAAAGGTTCCATTGAAATGCAAATAGTAGATATATTTATATGAAAGCCCTTCTCTCTTTAATCAAATTACTCAACAAAATTAGGATTGGGAGCAGATGTCTTGGCTTCTGCAGATCCTTGTTTATTGTGTAAGTTTCTGGCTCATCAGTCACAGGCAGCACGACAATTTTTCAAAATTCCTACCTTTAGCTTTGCTTATCTGATATGTTCTAAATTGATATCAGACAATCAGAAGGAAAGAAAAAATTTAGACCACTGCCCAGAAGATACAGATAATCTTTTTTTCCAGGCGGTTATTTTTTTTTCCTATTTTTTTCTTTTCTTTTCATTTTTGTATTCTCCAATAGCTTCATTTTTAGCTATTATTTTAGTTATAGTGCTACTTAACTTCTTGATTTCTTCCTTCCTTCACCTACCTAGAATTATGACTCCCCTAGATCCTTTATAGTCTCTGTTTGTTCTGACCTAACATTTATGAGAACTGCCCTTTTTATTTCTCGAGTCACCTAATAAAAATTTTGCAGTGCCTTGCTGTGGAAGATTGAGGGATATGTTTCTGTGGAAAATAATTGTAACGGTACATAGATGTGGGTATAGAAATGGACAAGTCCCTCTTAAGGGCAAAAATCGTGACATTTCCTTCTTTTATTTTCTTATAGCATTTAGTATACGAAAAAGACACAGCAGGAGCATAGCAAATCTTTAGTGAACTGAGTTGAACACTTCTAGTAGTGCTTCCAATATGTGAATGCACAGCGAACTTTCGGCTTCTTCTAAATGTGCTAGGCAGCCGCAGGAAAGGCTTTGGATGTACACAGTCTGGGTGTAGGACACAGTTTGTGCCTAGAAACTGTTTGTGCGCAGAACACAGTTTGAGAAACGCATAACACAGTTGGTGCACAGAAAGTGTTTGTGCACAAAACTCAGTTTGTGATAGAACACAGTTTGTGCCTAAGCCTAGGCCTATGCCTAGTGAAGCCTAAACCTAAGCCTACTTAAACCTAAGCCTAGTTAAGCCTAAGCCTAAGCCTAGTTAAGCCTAAGCCTAGTTAAGCCTAAACCTAAACCTAAACCTAAGCCTAAGCCTAAGCCTAAGCCTAGTTAAGCCTGAGCCTAGTTAAGCCTAAGCCTAAGCCTAGTTAAGGCTAAGCCTAGTTAAACCTAAGCCTAAGCCTAGTTAAGCCTAACCCTAAGCCTAGTTAAGCCTAAGCCTAAGCCTAGTTAAGCCTAAGCCTAGTTAAGCCTAAAACTAAACCTAAGCCTAAGCCTAAGCCTAGTTAAGCCTAAGCCTAGTTAAGCCTAAGCCTAGTTAAGCCTAAGCCTGAGCCTAGTTAAGCCTAAGCCTAGTTAAGCCTAAGCCTAAGCCTAGTTAAGCCTAAGCCTAGTTAAGCCTAAGCCTAAGCCTAGTTAAGCCTAAGCCTAGTTAAGCCTAAGCCTAGTTAAGCCTAAGCCTGAGCCTAGTTAAGCCTAAGCCTAGTTAAGCCTAAGCCTAAGCCTAGTTAAGCCTAAGCCTAGTTAAGCCTAAGCCTAAGCCTAGTTAAGCCTAAGCCTAGTTAAGCCTAAACCTAAGCCTAGTTAAGCCTAAACCCAGTTAAGCCTAAGCCTAATCTAGTTAAACCTAATCCTAGTTAAGCCTGAACCTAAGCCCAGTTAAGCCTAAGCCTAGTTAAGCCTAAGCCTAGTTAAGCCTAAGTCTAGCCTAGTTAAGCCTAGCCTAGTTAAGCCTAAGCCTAGTTAAGCCTAAACCTAAGCCTAGCTAAGCCCAGTTAAGCCTAATCCTAGTTAAGCCTAAACCTAGTCTAGTTAAGCCTAGCCTAGTTAAGCCTAAACCTAAGCCTAGCTAAGCCCAGTTAAGCCTAATCCTAGTTAAGCCTAAACCTAGTCTAGTTAAGCCTAGCCTAGTTAAGCCTAAACCTAAGCCTAGCTAAGCCTAAGCCTAGTTAAGCCTAAGCCTAGCCTAGGTAAGCCTAAGCCTAGCTAAAGCTAAGCCTAGCCTAGTTAAGCCTAGCCTAGCTAAGCCTAGCCTAGCTAAGCCTAGCCTAGTTAAGCTTAGCCTAGCTAAGCCAAGTCTAATTAAGCCTAGCCTAGCTAAGCCTAGCTAAGCCAAGTCTAGTTAAGCCTAGCCTAGTTAAGCCTAGCCTAGGTAAGCCTAGCTTAGCTAAGCCAAGTCTAGTTAAGCCTAGCCTAGTTAAGCCTAGCCTAGTTAAGCCTAGCCTAGCTAAGCCTAGCCTAGCTAAGCCTAAGCCTAGGTAAGCCTAAGTGTAGCCTATGTAAGCCTAAGCCTAGCTAAGCCTAAGCCTAGTCTAGCTAAGCCTAGCCTAGCTAAGCCAAGCCTAGTTAAGCCTAGCTTAGCTAAGCCAAGTCTAGTTAAGCCTAGCCTAGCTAAGCCAAGCCTAGCTAAGACTAGCCTAACTAAGCCAAGCCTAGCTAAGCCTAGCCTAGTTAAGCCTAGCCTAGCTAAGCCTAGCCTAGCTAAGCCTAAGCCTATGTAAGCCTAAGCCTAGCCTATGTAAGCCTAAGCCTAGCTAAGCCTAAGCCTAGCCTAGTTAAGCCTAGCCTAGCTAAGCCAAGCCTAGCTAAGCCTAGCTTAGCTAAGCCAAGTCTAGTTAAGCCTAGCCTAGTTAAGCCTAGCCTAACTAGCCTAAGCTAGTTAAGCCAAGCCTAGCTAAGCCTAGCCTAGTTAAGCCTAGCCTAGCTAAGCCTAGCCTAGCTAAGCCTAAGCCTAGGTAAGCCTAAGCCTAGCCTATGTAAGCCTATGCCTAGCTAAGCCTAAGCCTAGCCTAGTTAAGCCTAGCCTAGCTAAGCCAAGCCTAGCTAAGCCTAGCTTAGCTAAGCCAAGTCTAGTTAAGCCTAGCCTAGCTAAGCCAAGTCTAGCTAAGCCTAGCCTAGCTAAGCCTAGCCTAGCTAAGCCTAGCCTAGCTAAGCCTAGCTAAGCCTAAGCCTAGCCTAGTTAAGCCTAGCCTAGCTAAGCCAAGCCTAGCTAAGCCTAGCTTAGCTAAGCCAAGTCTAGTTAAGCCTAGCCTAGCTAAGCCAAGCCTAGCTAAGACTAGCCTAACTAAGCCAAGCCTAGCTAAGCCTAGCCTAACTAAGCCAAGCCTAGCTAAGCCTAGCCTAGCTAAGCCTAGCCTAACTAAGCCAAGCCTAGCTAAGCCTAGCTAAGCCTAGCCTAGCTAAGCCTAGCCTAGCTAAGCTAAGCCTAGCTAAGCCTAGCCTAGCTAAGTCTAGCCTAGTTAAGCCTAGCCTAGCTAAGCCTAGCCTAGCTAAGCCAAGCCTAGTTAAGCCTAGCCTAGCTAAGCCTAGCCTAGCTAAGCCTAGCCTACCTAAGCCTAGCCTAGCTAAGCCAAGCCTAGCTAAGCCTAGCCTAGTTAAGCCAAGTCTAGTTAAGCCTAGCCTAGTTAAGCCTAGCCTAGCTAAGCCTAGCCTAGCTAAGCCTAGCCTAGCTAAGCCAAATCTAGTTAAGCCTAGCCTAGCTAAGCCTAGCCTAGCTAAGCCAAGCCTAGCTAAGCCTAGCCTAGCTAAGCCTAGCCTAGCTAAGCCAAGCCTAGCTAAGCCTAGCCTAGCTAAGCCTAGCTTAGCTAAGCCAAGCCTAGTTAAGCCTAGCCTAGCTAAGCCTAGCCTAGTTAAGCAAAGTCTAGTTAAGCCTAGCCTAGTTAAGCCTAGCCTAGCTAAGCCTAGCCTAGCTAAGCCTAGCCTAGCTAAGCCAAGGCTAGTTAAGCCTAGCCTAGTTAAGCCTAAGCCTAAGCCAAGCTAAGCCTAAGCCTAGTTAATCCTAAGCCTAGTTAAGCCTAAGCATACTTAAGCCTAAGCCTAATCCTAGTTAAGCCTAAACCTAGTTAAGCCTAAGCCTAAGCCTAAGCCTTAATCTAAGTCTACTTAAGCCTAAGCCTAAGTCTAGTTATGCCTAAGCCTAAACCTAAGCCTAGTTATGCCTAAGCCTAACTCTAAACCTAATCCTAGTTAAGCCTAAGCCTAAACCTAGCCTAGCTAAGCCAAGTCTAGTTAAGCCTAGCCTAGCAAAACCTAGCCTAGCTAAGCCAAGCCTAGTTAAGCCTAGCCTAGTTAAGCCTAGCCTAGTTAAGCCTAAGCATAAGCCTAGTTAAGCCTAAGCCTAAGCCTAGTTAAGCCTAAGCCTAAGCCTAGTTAGCCTAAGCCTAGTTAAGCCTAAGCCTAGTTAAGCCTAAGCCTGAGCCTAGTTAAGCCTAAGCCTAGTTAAGCCTAAGCCTAGTTAAGCCTAAGCTTAAGCCTAGTTAAGCCTTAGCCTAGTTAAGCCTAAACCTAAGCCTAGTTAAGCCTAAACCCAGTTAAGCCTAAGCCTAATCTAGTTAAATCTAATCCTAGTTAAGCCTAAGCCTAAGCCCAGTTAAGCCTAAGCCTAAGCCTAGTTAAGCCTAAGCCTAGTTAAGCATAAGTCTAGCCTAGTTAAGCCTAGCCTAGTTAAGCCTAAGCCTAGTTAAGCCTAAGCCTAGTCTAGTTAAGCCTAGCTTAGTTAAGCCTAAACCTAAGCCTAGCTAAGCCTAAGCCTAGCCTAGGTAAGCCTAGCCTAGCTAAGCCTAGCCTAGCTAAGCCTAGCCTAGCTAAGCCAAGCCTAGCTAAGCCAAGCCTAGTTAAGCCTAGCCTAGCTAAGCCTAGCCTAACTAAGCCTAGCCTAGCTAAGCCTAGCCTAGTTAAGCCTAGCCTAGCTAAGCCTAGCCTAGTTAAGCCCAGCCTAGCTAAGCCCAGCCTAGTTAAGCCTAGCCTAGCTAAGCCAAGCCTAGTTAAGCCTAGCCTAGCTAAGCCTAGCCTAGCTAAGCCTAGCCTAACTAAGCCTAGCCTAGCTAAGCCTAGCCTAGCTAAGCCAAACCTAGCTAAGGCAAGCCTAGTTAAGCCTAGCCTAGTTAAGCCTAAGCCTAAGCCTAGCTAAGCCTAAGCCTAGTTAAGCCTAAGCCTACTTAAGCCTAAGCCTAGTTAAGCCTAAACCTAGTTAAGCCTAAGCCTAAGCCTAAGCCTAAACCTTAATCTAAGTCTACTTAAGCCTAAGCCTAAGTCTAGTTATGCCTAAGCCTGAACCTAAGCCTAGTTAAGCCTAAGCCTAAGCCTAAGCCTAAACCTAATCCTAGTTAAGCCTAAGCCTAAGCCTAAGCCTAGTTAAGCCTAAACCTAAGCCTAAGCCTAGTTAAGCCTAAGCCTAAGCCTAGTTAAGCCTTAGCCTAAGCCTAAGACTAGTTAAGCCTAAGCCTAGTTAAGACTAAACCTAAGCCTAAGCCTAAATCTAAGCCTAGTTAAGCCTAAGCCAAAGCCTAAGCCAAAGGCTAAGCCTAAACTTAGTTAAGCCTTAGCCTAAGCCTAAGACTAGTTAAGCCTAACCCTAATCTTAGTTATACCTAAGCCTAAGCCTAATTAAGCCTAAGCCTAGTTAAGCCTAAGTCCAAGCCGAAGCCTAAGCCTAGTTAAGCGTAAGCCTAAGCCTAACACGCGCAGAGCACAGTTTGTGTGCAGAACACAGTTTGTGTGTAGAAACAGTCTGTGCGTAGAACACAGTCTGTGCGTGGAACACAGTCTGTGCGCAGAACAGTTTGTGCGCAGAACACAGTTTGTGCGCAGAACTGGGTCACTTTAACGTTTTAAGACCAACACTGGTGCAGCATATTTCAAATAACAATTTGGGGTAAGCACTTTCAGAATAGCCATGTTTACTCTGCAGACAGTTACTATGCTTTGCATCAGATAGAAGATAGCAAAGATGCTATGTCTGCCTTCAAGGGGATCACATTGTAATGTTCTTAGATAGCTACAGGTGTGCTTTTAGAGATAAAAGAGGTAAAGCATTCTGGAGACAATGTTTTGAGGCCGTTGAGTATATATTATTTTTATTTCAAAACTTAAAACCAACTGGCATGGCTCAGTGGTTGAGCATCAACCTATGAACCAGGAGGTCACAGTTCGATTCCTGGTCAGGGCACTTGCCGGGTTGTGGGCTGGATCCTCGGTAGGGGGCATGCAGCAGGCAGTCAGTTGATGTTTCTCTCTCATTGATATTGCTATCTCTCTCTTTCTCTTCCTCTCCTTCTCCCTTTCTCTCTGAAAAAAAAAATGTAAAAGCAAACATTGAGCATTGTTAAATTATGGTACTTACCTTATTTCTCAAACTACTGTTCAGTTTATTTATTTTTTCCTAAAATTTACTTCTCTAGTTATTTGGTCAGCCAATTTCTCTATTTTCTATGCTGATATGCTGTAAATGGAACCCTTAGATCAGTTAATGACCTAACTATTTATCGTTATTCCATATAATGCCTTTTCAATATAGCTGTCTAATATAAAAATTATTACCTTTTTTTGCAATTGTTTCTAACCATATGTTATTGCTGACATAGTATAATGCCCTGATATATGGAGGTACAGACAGTGTTATTTATTTTGTCTCTAGATTTTAGGGTCAAATGATAATAGCATTAGATAATAATAACAGCATTATTTTATAAATAGACTTTGGCCATCTTTAATTTCTGTTGAGTTTTAAAATTCTATTTTTAGTGGTTCTAACATTGAATAAGACAAAAATGACATGCTGATGCCCTATGCACTTAAATGGCCTGCAATTATTATAATCCAAAGTCATAAACAATTTAAGTACAGATATTAGTTGGGGGATTGGATGGAAAAGATGAAGGAATTAAGAAGTAGAAAATATCATGGGGATATAAAGTACAACATAGGGAATATAGTCAATAATATTGCAATAACTATATATGGTGCCAGGTGGGTACTGGAAACACGCAGGGGTCCTCAAACTTTTTAAAGTGGGGGCCAGATCACGGTCCCTCAGAGAGCTGGAGGGCCGGACTATATGAACTACTAATTCCTACTGTAACACCTCGGCTGCGCTCACTGCCCAAAAAACCTGGCGGGCCGGATCAGACTCCTCTGCGGGCCGCATGTGTCCTGCGGGCCGTAGTTTGAAGACCCCTGCGACTAGGGGAACACTTTGTAAAGTATATGATTGTGTAACCACTATGCTGTGCACCCGAAACTAATACAGAATGATATTGAATGTCAACTGTAACTGAAAAATAAAATTTAAATTAAAACATAAAGTACACATTTTATGTATGAGGTACTTGTTTATTACTCCACACTTTTTCATGGATGATATTTTGAGTGGAAGAGATAGAGCTGGAGCCAGCACTCGCATATTTTTAACATGGAAAAATTATAGACGTCCACATTTTTTAGAGAAACAAAATTAACAGACATTACCTATTCTATATTTATAATTCCAGATTGTATGATTTTTACCCAATTTCATTTTAATGTTATAATATTTTCCAAAGTATATCAAAGCATAATTTCTAGGTGCCCTACCATCTGAATTGGTTTAAGAGCCTGTGCTTTAGATTTTTTCTTTTCATTTAGCTAACACTTGAGCACCAGTTATGTGACAAACACTCTTTCAGCACAATTAATACAGTGGCTTATAAATCGAAGCCTTGCTATCATAGAGCTTGGGTGGGATAAGTGATAAACCAGCACACAAGTAAATAAATAAGCTTAAGATGGTGATGGGTGCTATAAAAGCATACATTGGCACCTCACTCATTCTTCATTGATTTTCAAATACATTGAACAATAATATTTGATGCCCAAATCTCCTTTTCTGTTTTTATTTTATAATTTGTCGTATATGTCTTTGTAAACACCATAAGTGTAATTTTTATTAAAAATATGTAAACAATATTCTGTAAATTTAGGGTATATACTATGTTAATTTGATACACTTATGAACGGTAACATGATTGCTATTGGAGTGATAATCAGCACTTTTTCTTACATAATTATCCTTTCATCTAGTCTCTTAGCAAGTCTGATGATTGAAGTAAAATATTTTTGTCTTTTTTACCTCTGCACATAATTAACAACTCTCTCTCTCTCTCTCATTCCACAAGTGGTAAATAAAAAACTATAACCATGGATACACCTTCAGTGCAGTTCTATGATGCACAGTTATCTAAGTGCTCATGATAATACTGTGCTATTACCCTTCAGAGTGGAAATACAAAGGCAGGTGCAGAGCGGCCTGGGCGGAGTGAGCCAGATATCCAAAGAGCCATCATCTTCGTTTACTTTCAAATTTAACACACTGAGACCCTCCTCAAGTCTTCAATTGTAGTAACTCAATTTTCCTGGATAACAAAAGATAAGAAATAAAGTGATTTGCACTATTTGCTATGTTGATTTACATTCTGAATTCATTCACTTGAGAATAATATAGAAATGTAAAATGTATTGTAGTTTTTTTAAGCCTAATATTTTATTTTTAACACTGGCAACACTTTACAATGTTTTCATGAAGGATATATTGGACCATTTGTAAATCATTTTAGAAACCTATTCAGAGCAGTACTTCATCACCTGAATGCACATATGAATCACTCAGGGATCTTACCTTGTTCAAAGGCCAATTTGGATACAGTAGGGGCTCGAGAACTCGCATTTCTGTGGAGCTCCTAGAAAATGCTAATGCTGCTGCTCTGTAGAATGCAGTTTGAGTATCAAGACACAGAAAAATTATTTTTTTGCTTTGAAATTAAATCAACCAAATTTTTTCAACTCACCCAGTGGAATAAAGAAATTAAGTGGTGTATATTTCAGAGACTTTTAGTCTCTCCCTAGGAAGATTTCCTTTCTCGCATTTATTAAAACATTAAAAATATTTCTCTTTTATGAATGCTAAAATGAATAGATAAAGAGAGGTTGTATGGCTTAATTCATCTGATAAGTAGAAAATAATTGCTAATAGCTTGATAACTCTGAGTTAAAAGATGAATGTATACATTCTTATGTTCATAGCAGCACAATTGACAATAGCTAAGATCTGGAATCAGCCCAAGTGCCCATCAGTAGATGAGTGGATAAAAAAGCTGTGGTACATTTATACCATGGAATATTATTCAGCAATAAAAAAAGGAGAAACTCTTACCCCTTGGGACACATGGAGGGACCTGGAAAGTATCATGCTAAGTGAAATAAGTCAGTCAGAGACAGACAAGTATCACATAATTGCACACATATGTGGAATCGAAGTAACAAAACAAACTGATGAATGGAGTAGACCCAGAGACATGGAAGAGTGGAACAGAATAGGGAATCACAGAGGGAAGGAAGAGGAGGGTGGGTGTGTGGGAGGTAATCAATCAAAGACTTTGCATGCGTATGTAAGAATCCATGGACACAGACATAGGGTGCTGAAGGCCTGAGATGGGTGAGAAGGGGGGCAGGCTGGAGAGAGTCCATGGGAAAAAAAAAAGGGGGACATAGGTAATATTTCCAACAATCTATAATAATAAAAGCATAATATGCTAATTAGAACAGACTACTGAACAACCTCCCAGATGTCATCCTGGGCGACTTTCTGGACGACCTTCTGGACAAAGCCGCGGCAGCGGGGACCAAGGCAGAAGTAGGTAGGGGTGATTAGGAAAGCAGGTGAGTGGTTAGGGGTAATCAGCAGGCAGAGGCAGTTAGGGGTGATCAGGCAGGCAGGTGAGTGGTTGGGGCAATAAGGCAGGTAGGCAAGTGGTTAGGGGTGATGAGAAAGGAAGGCAGACCAGTGGGTAGGTGCCACTAGTCCTGGATTGTGAGAGGGGGCAGGTCAGGCTGAGAGACACCCCCTATTTTTTTTTTTCACTTAGCATGATACTTTCCAGGTCCCTCCATGTGTCCCAAGGGGTAAGAGTTAAATTAAAACCTGACTATGGGTCACTGAACTTCGGGTGATACAGGAATATTCTTTTGTTTCCTTGTCAAATGTTACAACAGTAGTTGGGAGAAAAGTGGTAATTTTTCTATTTAAACTCCCTAAAACTTTCATTTTAGGTGCATTTTCTCTCTATTTCTTGCCTCTCATCATATTCTGTTATATTCTCAGCTTCTCTTTAAGTCACCAAGTTTCTCTTCATTTGAAAATATTAATGTGCTTTCGATCTTCATGTTGAGGATACACATAAAAACATTTTCTTTGTTCTTAAATGAAGCTTAAAAACAATGAGGGAAATAATTCTTACATTTAAGTCAGTCTATAACGTAAGAATGGACAGAAGAAAAAATAGTGACTCATACATTCAAAATAATTAATAATGTTAGGGAAAAAGTAGTGTAAGAAGCTTTTGCACAAATGGTACAACAAGAAAATCACTGGAGGCTTAATCCTTAATTAAGTTAAATTAAAAATTAGGTTCAGCTAAATACACACTAATAACCATTTGGCAAAATGCTCCAAAAAAGTAATAGTACCTTCAAAATCCCACTTCAGCTTAGGCATCCTCTTAGGAAAAATGCGATAGAAATAGTATATTATAAGTATATAAGTATTTAACAAATGATGCAAAAGTCACCAACTCTATACTAGTTACAAACCCTGTTTTAGAAATTTCCTCAGAATTATCACTAATTTCACCATTTTAATTAATTTGATCTCTTGTTCTCCCCTATTCAATCATATAGATAAAGTTTTGTTTCATTCCTGGGCCTCTACTATTTTCTGTGATTTCAGATATTTCTTATAAGCATTTAATACTAGTGGCCCAGTGAATGAAATTCGTACATGGGGGTGCGGGGAGGTTGTCCCTCAGCCCAGCCTGCACCCCCTCCAATTGAACATCCCTCTTGCTATCTGGGACCTCTGGCTCCTAACCGCTACTTGCCTGCCTGCCTGATTGCCCCTAACTGCCTCTGCTTGCCTGCCTGATTGCCCCTAACTCCTCTGCCTGCCTGCCTGATCACCTCTAACTGACCTCCCTGCCAGCCTGATCTTGCCCCTAATTGCCTCTGCCTGACTGATCACCCCTAACTGCCATCCCCTGCTGGTCTCATTTCACCCCTAACTGCTCTCCCCTGCTGGCCTGATCTCACCACCAACTGCCCTCCCCTGCTGGCCTGATTGCCCCTAACTGCCTCTGCCTCCGCCCCCACCACCATGGCTTTGTCCAGAAGGAAGTTGGACATATGGAAGATAGCCAGTTGATCTGGTCTAATTAGCATATTACCCTTTTATTAGTATAGATAGATTATATTGGATAGGATTGCTTAAATGGGGGAGGAAGCCTTTTTCAGCAGGAGGAGATGCTCTTGGTAGACAAAAAATATATAATCCCTGTATCTGGACAGATAGCTAGACATATGCACTATACTGCCAAACCAGTTATTAAAACATTGAACTGCTTTCTTATACCTTATACCAAACAGCTGTTGCCCTTAAAACCCCTCCTCAGACCCTACCTTAGATTCTGCCTTTGCAGTTCACCCATATTAGGTTCTGATTGGTTGGTTTCTATTTCAATCAGCATCAAAAGCTCTACCTCTTGGGCAGCCATTGGATTCTTGCAGTTCAAGCAGATTTGGTTCTGATTGGTTAGTTTCTATGCCAGTCAAAGAGGTGGGCTGATCAACCTAATCAAAGAGGTGGGCTGATCAGCAGCCACCATGGCTGCTGGTAAGGCCTGGAGAGAAAGGGTTGATCAACAGCTGCCATGAAGGCTGCGGATCAGACCTTTCTTCTCTTTCTAGGCCTCTATCCAAGCCTGATCCGCAGCCCCTCAGCATTCAGTGCTGGGTAGCCTTGCCTACACTGTGGCACTGACTGCAGGACTGACTTCTGCAGTGCTGATGCAGCACTGATTGCCACAGGGGCTGCAAATCAGACCCTGCTTTTCTCTCAGGTCTGATCCTCAGTCCCCTTGACAGTCAGTGCTGGGTTGCCGTGGCACCCACAGTGCAGCAGTCAGTGCTGGGTTGCTGCAGGACTAGACTTCTGGTATTTGGTCATCTGTTCTGTCATTTTGGACATATGGACCCTAGCTCTTTATATATATATACAATAGATATGCACCCATTCTCTGATAATGTTGGAACAAAATTTGTTCAGATCAAGAGAGAAACTAGATTGTAGGGCCCTTGAAGTTAATTGTGCTTCTTTGTGTTCATTAGTGTATAATGTGGCCATGTAGCCACTCAGTCTAAAATATTTTAGACTCTTTCCTCAGATATATGTCATTCCAAAGTATTTGGCATATATCTTTTTTCTTTTGAGATTTTAGAAGATATTAGAAACTATTTTTATTAACCAATGTCACCACAATAAATCCAATAAAAAATGAAAACCAAGTAAATTATTTTCATTTTATATAAGCACCAGATATAAAATTAAAGAAGAGATATTTATTATGAGGCTATATTTAGGTTAGCTATAGAACTAATATATTGACTCATGCAGAAATTCAATTAGTGAAGATGCAGGAAGGTTTATTTTCTATATTCTTAGCTACTATTGACATTTTAAAGAGAGCTGAAAATAACCTTTCTTCTCCCCAGGGCTAAAGGCAAAGCATAATAATTAGAGATAATGAGGATGGTGATGTGAGTTATAATTTTTTCCAACTTCCCAGAAGGTAAAATCTTTCATTTGATCTTTTCTTAAAAATAACAGAGTTTTAAAAAGTATATGCAAATGTCAAGATATAAATCATTGTTTTATTTGTTCAGCTAGAATTTGAAAATTATAAATTTTCATTGAATCTTATCAGCAAATTTAGAATTGAAATTCAATGTGGAAAATATCAATGAAATATCAGAAAAGTGATGGTATTTGATATGTGCTATTGAACAGGTTAGGAGATGATCAAGCTGGCAGACAGAAGCAGTTAGGGGCAATCAGGAAGGCAGGAAGGCAGGAAGGCGAGCAGTTGGGAGCCAGCAGTCCTGGATTGTGAGAGGGATGTCCAACTGCCTGTTTAAGTCCTATCCTACCTGGATCGTGCCTAACTGGGAAGTCAGACATCCCTCGAGGGGGTCCCAAATTGGAGAGTGTGCAGGCTGGCCTGAGGGACAAGCCCCATGCACAAATTTCATGCACTGGGCCTCTAGTTTTATTATAATTAAAAATATAAAATATTTTTAAACTCTAATTTTTATGTATGATTTTGTCATTTTGTTTCTCTTTTCTGTATTAGAATGTTTAGTTTTCCACAAGAACTAGCTCTTAATATCAGTTCTTTTTTTCTAATATTTTCTAGTGCACACTCCCCTATTTCACTTTACAAACATTTATTTGAATCTCTACTATATGCCATATGCAATATAATTTTGAGTTGTATATTTATCATGACATATTGAATATACTTCAATTTTTTTTGAAAGAATTAATAGCTGCTTTACATTGTTTGTTCCTGGCAGCCATCCAACTGATTTTTTTCAGTGACTAAAGAAATGCACTTGTAGGAATTTATCCAAAGAAACCAGAAACATGAATTTAAAAAAAAGGTCTTCACCCTGTGTTGAAGAAATGACTTTTTAAACGTTGCATATTCTTGACTTTAGTTTATTATTCTTTAAATAGTAAAAGACTGTATCTTCTTTTATAATTATTGATTGTATTAGACATGTTCCCCAATTCTGACCCCTATTATTCTACCTCCTCCCAGCCCCTGCCCCACCCCAGGTCTTCATTACACTATTGGCTATGCCTATTGATTATGCATATTCTGTAAGTAAGTTCTTTGGTTACTCTTTTCTGGTTTTCTCCCCGTCTTCCCCCTATTCCCTCTCCCCACAATCCAAGATATGTCTGTTCCATGCATCCATGCCTTTGGGCCTGTTTTATTTATCAGTTTATTATGTCCATTATATTCCAAATATAAGTGAAATCGTGTTATATTTGTCTTTTATATTCACACTGGAGGCCTGGTGCATGAATTCATGCATGGGTGGGATCCTTCTGCCTGGCCAGTGATCAGGGCTGATTGGGGCCATCTTGCCCAGTTCTGATCAGGGCTAATTGGGTTGGCCAGCAGGGGGAGGGACTGCGGGAGGTTGGCTGCCCATGGGAGGTTGGTTATGGGAGTGCCCTGACCATCAGGGGGCATCTCCTGCATTGAGCTTTTTTTCCTTGGTGGTCAGTGCACATTGTAGCTACTGGCTGGTCATCTGGTCATCTGATCATCAGGTCATCTGGTCATAATGGTCACTTAGGTTTTTATATATGTATAGATTTATCAGGTGTAATTTAAAACCAAACATTAAGAGTTGTTTTCTACAGAGTTTTTATTTATTTATTTATTTATTTATTTTGTAAACCTCAATTTGTTTCATTTTTTACACATTTTGCAAAGGTAGTATAATTAATTTTTGTCAAATAAATGGACTTTTTAATAAAAATATACCAAGTTTTATATAAATTTGATATTCAAATTCTAGTGGTTTTGTTTTTGTTGTTGGTTTTTGTTTTGTTTTGTGTGTTATTGTTTTTTTGTAGTGAAAATGCTAACAAATAAGCCATGTTGTGATATTAAACTATGTTAAGCTATCTATGGTAATAGAGTTACTGTGACAAAAGAATTTACTGAATCTGAGTCACTGAGTCCAATTAGTTCTTTCTTGAATGATTGTTAGAATGGTAGAAATTTACTGTTGACCTCCACTTTCAAGTCACACACCCACTAGCAATGACTTTATCTAAGTGCACTGAAAGTGAATAATAGCTACATCACAAAAGATAACTCTTTCAATTGAAAGTTAATGTGACAGCCACTATACTGCAAATAAAAAGCAAGTGTTACTTTAAGAAGATATGCATCTATGGAGCATAAAAGGTGGAAGATATCAGACTTCAAGTCACACTGATGCACACAGCTCTGAGAGGAGTAAACCCTCTAAAATCACATTTCTACTGAATGATAACAATCGGACTGCAGAGTCTAATTGGCATATATGGCTGTCACTTTTTTCTTCTTCTTTTTTTTTTCTGGGCTTGAGGCCTGATCATTAATTTGCTCTATTTTCCATTAAGCCACCCTTCTCAAAAGGTAGTGGTTGAGTCAATTCCATTTTAATTACTGTCAAAAATAACCTTTATTATTGTATTTCAGTATGCTTCTAATTTTGGATTTTTTTTTTCTGCCACCAATTATACCCACTTTAAGCAATTCTTTCCTATACTCAAGATTCAGTATTCTCTTTAAAACACTTTAATCACATCACTCAAGAGTCTTTGAGGTGTCTGGCCAATATATTTCAAGTTCCCCAGCTGAATAGTCAAGATTTTCCGTAGAAATTTACTATTGACCCCCACTTTCAAGTCATACACCCATCAGCAATGACTTTATCTAAGTGCACTGAAAGTGAATAATAGCTACATAACAAAAGATAACTCTTTCAATTGAGCTTCTTTCCCCTGGTGGTCAGTGCACATAATAGCTACTGGCTGGTTGTCCTGTCATCAGGTCATCTGGTCCTAATGGTCACTTACACTTTTACATATATAGATTTATCAGAAGTAATTTAAAACCAAACAGTAAAAATATTCTTTTATTTTGTAAACCTCAAAGAGTCTCAGGACTTTTCTTACCTCCAAAACACAAATCTCAAATCTTTTCACATATACAATGTCCTCCTTTGGTTGGCCTTTTATTCTTTTGATTGAAATGTTTTAATTTTAGTTGGCTATAAAAATATGATTAGGAATAAGCTATAATATCGTGAACAAACAACTATATCTTTCAAAACCAATTCTCTTGCAGAAAAAATTTTATTTCCTTCTCCTCCATGTACCCAGTGTTTCAGATGAATCCATTGTTTGCTCTCCCTGGCATATGTTTTACACATTTCTGCACTTTAAGGAACTCCTTCCTATTTTATTTAGATAACTAAAGGCCTGATATACCAATTCATGCACCAGTAGGGTTCCTGGGCCTGGCCTACAGGATTGGGCCAAACTGGCTCTGATATCTCCTGAAAGGTCCTGGATTGGGAGAGGGTTCAGGCCAGGCCGTGGGACCCCACCAGTGCACAATTGGGGGTGGTGAGGGACGTGGGAGGTTGGCTAGCTGGGGAGGGACCACGGGAGGGCTCCATTGCTTGTCCAGCTAGTCTTGTTCAGTCCCAATTGGCCAGACCCTGGCATCAAGCTGACCTACTGGTCAGAGTGTCTGCCCCCTGGTGGTCAGTGCATGTCATAATGAGTGGTTGAGCAGCTTTAGCATATCATTGGCATATTACACTTTGATTAATTGAATGGCTGACCTGCCACTTAACATATTAAGCTTTTATTATATAGGATATCTGCTTATGTTGAACCATTTAATAAAAACCAAATTCTCTTAAATGACATTCTAAAACAAATTAATCTTCCTCCATCCATGTAATAGTCATGAAGATTATTTCCTTTATCCTACATAATAAAAGCTTAAATGTGAACTGTCCACTCATCCAGTTGGCCATTCAACCAAAGTGTAATCCTATATAATAAAGTGGTAATATGCATATTTACCCTCATACCCTGACAAGATGGCTGTCTATGACCAGGCCAGCAGGAAGGTTAGTGAGTGATGACAAAACAACTAAACAGCAGGCTGTGTGGGGCGACCAGGCCAGTGGGGGGGGGGGGGGGGGGGCATGAGGGGTGACCAGGCTTGCAGGGGGGCTGTTGGGGGCAATTAGGCTGGCAGGGGGCCAGTAAGGGGTGACCAGGCTGGTGGGGGGAAGGGCAGTTATGAGCGACCAGGCCAGCAGGAAGGGGGCAGTTGGGGGAGATCAGGCTGGCATGAAGAGGCAATGAGGGGCAATCAGGCCAACAGGGGCAGTTAGGGGTAATCAGGCATGCAGGCAGGTGAGTAGTTAGGAGTCAGAAGTCCTGGATTGTGAGAGGGATATCCGACTGCCAGTTCTAAATTGGCAGTCGGACATCCCCCGAGAGTCCAGGATTGGAGATGGTGCAGGCTGGACTGAGGGGAACCACCTGTCCCCATGCACAACGTTCATGTACCGGGCCTCTAGTTTATTTGAAAAAGTTTGAGATTTTATCATATAGTGTATGGGGACTATTAAAAGTTTAAAATAGGGCTTAAAATTATTGTTTCTGTAGTTTAGATGATGAATTTGCAGAATGGTGAAAAAGATGAATTGGAGATAAATAATGGACTAGTACAAATGCCAGCTAGTCTATAATTAAATGATTTGATGTGAAAAAGTAAAATGTCAGAACAAAATAGAATTGAGGAGATGGTTTAGTGCTAATTTGGAAGTAAAATTGATGAGAACAGTTTATTGATTCAATATAATGGATATGGAAAATTTAGTTAATTGACATTTCTAAGTTGGGAAGCTGGGTGTTTAGAGATGCCACCAAATTAGACAAACATGTGTTGGTAACATACTAGTTGGGGATATTGTATACACATGAAGGGTAGTTACAATAAAAAAAGACATGCTTTTGTCCGGAAGCAGCTTATACTCTGGTGTGAAGGCTGCTGGGCTATAGCAAGAGACACTATATATATGAAAAGATTGAGGCCAGGGTCTTATCTTATTTACTGTTATGACTTGATGCATAATAGGTACGCGGTATTTTCTGATCAAGTTAAGGTAGGGAGGAAGGGAGAATGGGGTAAAATTTGAGTCTTCTACATCTTATGCACAATAACTGATTTTCTCTTTTAGTCTTCTTGATATGAGGTATGCTTTTGAGACAATGCCTCACTATTTGCAGACAATATGTCAGATGGTGGGCTCTCTATATAATCTCCAGCAGTTTCCCCCCACTGCTTTATTCCCTGTCTCATGATTTATTTGAAATCTTTACAATCTTTCTTTAGACGAGCGAGCTCTATACCACAAAAACTGCCCTCAAGCCTAAAGCAAACTCTTGACTTGACAATAAACCCGGAATTTTTATTTCTCCAGCCACTGGATGCCAGGGGATCGATCTTCTGAAGTTTCTTTCCCCTATTCCAGTAAGAATCACAAAAAGACTGGGGCTGTTTCTATCTGTGCGCACATGCACTCACACCTGTGAGGAAGCAGAGACCAATGCTCAAGTGAAGTTGAATGATAAAAAGAGTTATTTTTTTCTTTGAAGAAAGTTCCAGTCAAAGAAAACAAAACCTACAGGCAGTAAAAATGATAAATTACGTCTAAAAGTTGTGAAATTCACTCCAGCAAAATACACTTTAAAAATACTTTTATAAATATTGCACTTGAAGCACATTAGCCCTCTACCCAATTAAATTAGTTTGTCACATTTTGTCTCATAAGTTTTAATGGCTATAGCTTTCTAGATCAAAATTGATCATTTACCAATCCAAGTTGGAGTTTATAAGCAGCATATAGGGACTTATGTACAACTGTCTGCCAATAATATCAATAAAATATTTTCCTAAATCTCTTGTGAGGCAATGGAAAAGCACTGAACAAATTGTATTCACTGCCTGGAGAAATGAGATTCAACCACAAGTGGTGAGCAAAATGGACACACAAGTAGGGCAATAATAGTTGTTTGATTGCTTTTGCTAATAAACTTTTCCATTTCCTTAAAAAAAAATAAAAGGATTGCTGGTTCACTTTAATGCGGCATTTCTGATGTTTATAAAGTGTTATGTGCTTTTAGAAGAAAAAAAATCGAATATAGATTAGTGCAATGGTCCACTTCCTCTCTCTCACGCTTATTATTTTTGAATCTCAGAAACTAGACTGATTGAAAATTGCATCACAACATTTTCTTATAGGATTAGACATATAATAAATATATAACACTAACAATAAATGGGCTATATAGATTAAAGTAGTAATTTTAGTTAGTGCTGACTCATAAAGTTACCCTCAAAATAGGCTCAGTCATAGAATATGATAAAGCTCCTTATTAGAAATATATACTATAATCCTATCTAATAAAGAGGGAATATGCAAATTGACCATCACACCATCACAAAGATGGCGGCTCCCATAGCCACAAGATGGTGATGCCCAGTCCCTTCAGCCCCACTGAAGACCCCTAGTTCCTGGGACAGCAGGCACGTGCCTGCTGCCAAAGTCCCCCAGTTCTTTCACAGAAAATGGTTGCCTCAAAAGTTGGTTAAGCTTCTTTGGACAAAAAGCATTCAAAATCTTTGAAAAGAGAATTCCAATATTTATAAAAGTTTGTACTAGACAATTCAAGGTTATTTTCACTACAACCTTCTATGATTTTATGATATTAACATTCTAAATTCACATAGTACCAGCTGTATTATATGTAAGCAGATATTATTTAAAGGAATGGCCATTATTATTAAAACAACTCATAAAACCACACTGTATGTCAAGGTCATTCTGTGTGATTTTCCTAATGGCTGGAGTTAGTGCCCCTAAAGAGGCAGTCGGACATCCCCTGAGGTGTCCCAGATTGGAGAGGGTGCAGGCCGGGCTGAGGGACAATTTCTTGCACTGGGCCTCTAGTGAACTAATAAGAAATGTAAAGAACAATGGAATTTTTAAATAACTGAAATTAATGGGATATCAATGGGACAATTACATTAGTTATTTCTTTTTAACATAAAAGCTGCTTATAGAATGTGGATTATAGATATACTTAAAGTGAGATGAATTTACTTAAGGTTTAAATTGTATTAGTTTTAAATCAGAAATCTATTTCTGTAATTGAATTTATTGATTGAGCACCCAACCAACAATCGAATGCAATAGCTCTTGGCTAGAATTGTGTGTGTGTGTGTGTGTGTGTGTGTGTGTGTGTGCACTTTAATAATTTCTTAGGAAATGAATGAGGAAATGAGAACAGTCAAAATTAGGCCCTATATTAGTTTCTTAAGTTATATTCTGTTCATCACAAAGTCTATAAAAAGTATTTAATATGGAATTTTCCAAAAGTATTTGACCTCAGGATCCTTTGTGTATGTGAAGTTCCCAGCAATTCAGAATTAATTATCCACAATGACAACTATTTTTTAAATGTTGGTCTAGTCCATGGTTTCAGACTGCTGGAGATTTTCCATTAATTAAAGCAAAAGTGTTTCCACTTAGTATTTATCCTGGTGATTAAGAGCATGGTCTCTGGAAACAGACTGCCTGGCTTCAATTACTGACTCTACTGCTTGTTAGCTGTATGACCTCTGGCAATCAACCCAACTGTATCTTGCCTTAGTTTTCTCTTCTTAAAATTAGGATAAGCAATATAATGACATCCTAGGACGGTTGTGAGATTTGAATGAGTTAATATATAAAAAGCATTTAGTATAGTGCCTGGCACATTATATACACCATATCAGCATTTGCTATTTTTTATTTTATTTAAAATATATTTTATCGATTTTTTACAGAGAGGAAGGGAGAAGGATAGAGAGTTAGAAACATCATTGAGAAAGAAACATTGACCGGCTGTCTCCTGCACAACCCCCACTAGGGATGTGCCCACAACCAAGGTACATGCCCTTGACGGGAATCGAACCTGGGACCTTTCAGTTCACAGGCCGATGCTCTATTTACTGAGCCAAATCAGTTTCGACATGTTTTTTATTTTTAATGGTAGTGGTAGTATGGTATCACTCCTGACATTTCAGTACAATAGTGCAAAAATTTAATATTATATTAATAGCAGTGCTATGTTGGAATATCAATTTCTTCCTTCTGAAATTTTGTTTTAAAAATAAAAGAATGTATTTTAAGTATTATTTTCTTGTAAATATTCATTGTATTCCTATTAAGTGCATGGCAATATTCTGACAATTGTACAGACAAGTGATCAATTAGATTTAGTACAATGCCTAAGAACTAAAACAAGGTAAATTTTTTATGTATTTGGATTAAAACCTGCCACTGAAATTCATATACTTACTAAATAGGTCTGTCAATAATATCAACAATACAGTTTCTTAAATCTTTCACATAATCATGAAAAAATATTGCAGATATTTCTTTTTTCTCTTCCGAAGTCCTTGCTTCTATTATTATTTTAAAAAAATTTTAATTTTCAATTATAGTTTCAGGTATGCAACATGGTGCTTAGACAATCAGGGTACTTTACAAAGGGTTCTCCAATGTTTCAAGTAGCCACCTGGCACCATACATAGTTATTACAATATTATTGACTGTATTCCCTATGTTGTACTTTATATTACCATGACTGTTTTGTAACTACCAATAAGTACTTGCAAGTATTTCAATCTATTATTTAGAGACACCAAGATACCATATGCTCAGAGAAAAAAAAAAGTGACATAAGGTCCTCTTTGATCAATACTAGAAAAATGAAAGAACCAATATATAAAAGTTAAAGAAATTGAGAGGGATGAGAGGTCACTTTTAAGAGGAGTGGGTAAGGAAAAATTCATGAGAAAAGTGGCATTGGAGCTAGATCTTGAAGAAAATTTTATCTTAATAGCTCTAGAGATAGAAAGTAGAGCTTTAAGGAACCATAGTGAAGACTATACATTTGGAAAGAAGGAATGATAGAAACAGATGTACAGGTGGAGGTAGGTACTAGTGTATGGGAAATACCAGCTTAGGTGTGGAAACTAATAAAAATTATTAAATTTTACGCTAGTTAAACTCTCAGAAACCGCTATCTCAAAATTGCTAAGTGAAATGGTGTCAATCTTTTTCCTTAGTCTTTCCAAAAAATGTTTAATGTTTTAAAATCTTGCAAAAATTGAACAGGAGGCTTTTTTATAGCCTAATAAAAGTAACAATATAAAAACATTAAAATAGCCAACACTGAAAAGTAATTACTAATTTTATTTGCATTTAAATTATTTAAAAATAACACATATTAATGTTCAGGAATTGAGGTGAGCTTATCCATAAATGCCTGGATCATGTGAATAAACACTGGAGAACTAAAATTACAGTTAACAGCAATACACAGAGACTTAGCTGGATTGTTGCGTACAATAGGTTTAAGTCCAGAAAAGAAAAGAGTAAGGTATTTTGACCAGGAATAGCCATCCTCTTTGATGGAGCTTTACAGAAACTCACACAGAATGGAAGAAGTTAATTGCCTTGAAAAGTCTTCCCAGAAATAGTCTGCCCTGAGTTGTGGTGTGAAGAAATATTACTGATAAAGTTACACTGTTTACTTGGATGCTATTAGAAAAAGGCTAACATAAATGCAATCAATGAAAAGAAATGCTCTCTTTGGGATTTTGGTATAATTTATGACTACATAATGAAATGAGGAAGGCAACACTGAATTATAAGAATAAAGAGAAGGGGCATGGGCATCGTAAGTGAGAAGAGATTTGGACAGTAAGAATGTGCCAGATTGTCACCAATACTACGGAGGGGAGAAAGTCTCAGGACTTCAGTGAATTTATGTAGCTGTTGCTGGGTACTTCCAGGACACAGAGCTTGGGAGATAGAGTGCTGACTGGATTCCAGCCCCTCAGTGGAGAATTTGTGTAGGGCATACCTGTACAAATGTCCATGTTTGCACTGACAGGCTACCTACTAGAGGTATTCAATAGCTGTCAGAGGAATAAATTAATACTACACAAGGTCCTCAACTTATGATAGCTCAACTTATTATACAATTTATCAACTTTATGATGCTCTAAAAGTGACATGAATTCAACAGAAATTATATCTCAAATTTTGAATTTTGATCTTTTCCTGGGAAAGCAATATATGGTATAATACTCTCTCTTGTGATGCTGGGCAGTGGCAGAAGGTGATTTTTAAAAAAATGTATTTTATTGATTCTTTTTACAGAGAGAAAGGGAGAGGGATAGAGAGTTAGAAACATTGATGATGAGAGAAACATTGACCAGCTGCCTCTTGCACAACCCCCACTGGGGATGTGCCCACAACCAATGTACATGCCCTTGACCGGAATCGAACCCGGGACTTTTCAGTCCATAGACCAACGCTCTATCCACTGAGCCAAACTGGTTTTGGCCAGAAGGTGATTTTGCTCAAGACTATGCTAATGTAAGTGTTCCAGTCACATGTAAGGTAGCATAGGCTAAACTGTGATACATGGTAGGTTAGGTGTAGTAAATGCAGTGCTAGTTTATGATATTTTCACCTTCCCATTGGATTATTGGGATGTAACCCCATCATAAATTGAGGAGCATCTGCATACAAAGGTTATTTCTTGGGTCTGCTATAGCTCACAGATAATACTCCTAAAAACTATCCAACTCTTATGTATAGTTTAATAATATATTTTTATGCTCAGCAAAGGTCTGATTTTTAGTATCTCCTAAGAAACAGGATAACTCTGATCTTCTCAGACATACTCAGTAGTAAAAGTTATAAAATGAATAATCTGGGCAGCAAAATAATTAAATAAAGTATGCGCATTGTGGTAGGCAGAATAAAACCACCATCTTAATATGTAGACACCCTAATTCCCGGACCTGTGGACATCTTACAATACATGGCAAGGAGACTTTGCAGATGCAATTAAGGTGAAGGACCTAAAATAAAGATCAACCCTAGATTATTTGTTTTTGACCGATCTAATTACATGAGCCAGTCCTTCTATCACTGAACTTTCTCTAACTGGTGTCAGAGAGGTGGGAAAGAAAAGGAAGCAGAGAGAGAGAGAGAAGTCAGAAGGGAAAAGAGTTATCAGAGAGATTCTACATGTGAGAAGGATTTCACACACTGTTTCTGGCTCTGAGATGTAGGAGCCAGGTGTGAGGTCCAGAGAGAGAGGTCCTGAGAAGCTAAGGGTGGGTTTCAACTGACAGCCAGGAGGAAAATAGAGACTTTAGTCCCAGTACAGCAAGGAACTGTATTCTACCAGCAAGCTGAGTGAGCTTGAAAATGATTTTTCCCAGGACCCAAAGCCCTGGTTTCAGCCAAATGAAACCCAGAGCAAAGAAACCTGTCAATCTGGCCTACAGAAATGTAAGAGAAAAACAAACAAAAACCTTGGGCTTTTTAATCCACAAAATTTATTGTGATTTGTTACAGCAGCAACAGGAAACTAATACAGGACTCATATGTTAGCAGAGACATGACTATAAAATGGCTGCCTTGAGTCAGACAAGCTGCATTGATAGACAAAGTATATGTAGGCCTTCAAAATCACTGAGATAAAGCCACTTGCTATCTATTTAACTTTACACAGGGGCGTTCAAATACCCCTTTCAGTTTCAGCTTTCCTTGGAAATTCCCTAACTTAATCGAATGCTTGCCACTTATATTTCACCCACTCTTGATGTCCACATTTTCTTGTTCATAATTTGTCTATCTTGACTTTGTCTCAGTAGCTCAGTATTTCGTGTTGCTTACCCATTCAACATAACTATTACTTGTTGCCTCAAGCTGACTTAACGGCATCGTTTATCCCAGTCAGCCTAGCACTCTTTGGGGCATTATTTTAGCATCTCATCCACTGTCTGGCTCTCTGCTAATTGTCTTTTGTGAGTTGAGGAGACATTAACTAAAATTGACTGTTCCTGCATGAATAACAGTGTAGAGTTTCTGAACAGGCAAACTTTGAGATTGCAGTGGTAAAGCTGTTACCAGGCGCTGTTCACCTCTCAGTCATTCATCTCTTCTTTTGCTAGCTCTTGTTACATGCTCTGCATAATTTAATATGGTGAGGGCCTGCTTCCTCATAGCTAGCACCTTCTAGCTGTAACCACACATGGGGAAGAAAGGGACTGGGGAGCTTCGTGGGGTCTCTTTGATAAGGACCCAAATCCCATTCATCAGGGCTCCACTGTCCTGACTTAATCGCTCCTCAAAGGCCCTATCTCCTAATACCATCACATTGAGCATTAGGTTTCAGCGTATGAATTGGGGATGGGGTTAGGGTGGGAGGGCGCAAACATTCACACCATAGCACCAATATTAGGAGACTTTGTGGCTGTCATGTCTATGAACCTCCTTAAAGATGGGACAACTAGGAGAAGCTCAGGCAATTGGAGTAAATGTAGGAGCTGTCTCTCAAAGCTTCCGAAACGTCATAGAAAACCTTTGATGTTAGTAATAGTTAGATGCCACCTAGAGGGCAAATAATATTTGTTCCCTAAATTTTAAATATTTTTTTGTTCTGTTTTGTTTTGTTTTGTTTATTGTTTGTTCCTTTTTTTTTTTTTTTCAATTGTGGTAAGAGTAGAGCAATTCAGACATATTCTAAAGAATATATGTTACTTCTATAAATCGTTCATCTTTTCAAAATGCACTCATGATTAAGTTGCAAAAATGTAAAAGGATTGCATCCTCACAATAAAATATTTATTTGCTATACAAATTCAAAATTAGAATTGCAATGTAGCTATAAAAATACCACGCAATATAATGCTACTGTAGCTGAAGTGACATTTTGCACATAGTAGACCTACCTAACAAAAACCAAGAAAACTTTAAAGCAAGCTCTCATTCTAATATGTCCCTGTGAGAAAATGACATTCCTATGAGGGGTAGAATTTGGGGATGGGGCTTACTAAATCCATATTACTTTAGGAATGTGATTATTTCCTTGAAACAGAGAGAGGAAATCCATGGCTTATTTTGTTTCTGCATATTGGAATGAGAAATGCTCATGGAGAACTAGGTCCCTCCTTAAGGTAGGACCAGAAAATACCCTGATAGTTATTAACCACTGTGCTCAGGAGCAAAAACAAAGGGATGAAATTATGAAACTGCCCATTTGCAATCCTAGTAGAAAATGAAGACTATAGATTGTTTTTATGATTTGGAATTACTATTAAATATGTAAAATCCAGTAATCATTTTAGTTTCCTATATTTGTTGTTTTTGTACACCAGACTCTTTATTTTCTAGCTTCTAAAATCATCAGCAAACTCCTTAAAGTCAATAGGTACATATATTTAATTGTTTTATTTAATTTTTAAAAGAGCAAGAGACAGGTAAGCTGAAAAGGCTATTTATAATAATAAAAGCATAATATGCTAATTAGACCAGACAGCTGAACAACCTTCTGGATGTCATTCCAGACAAAGCCTCAGTTGTGGGGGTTGAGGCAGAGGCAGAGGCGGGTAGGGGTGATCAGGCAGTCAGGCAGTTAGGAGACAGCGGTCCTGGATTTTGAGAGGGATGTCCAACTGCCAGGGATGGCCTGTGGGATCAGGCCTAAACTGGCAGTCAGACATTGCCCGAGGAGTCTCCAATTGCTAGAGGGTGCAGGCTAGGCTGAGGAACCTCCTCCTCTCCCTCCCCGACTAGCTCTGTGCACAAATTTCATGTACCGGGACTCTACTCTAGTATTTCTATAGGCTTGTGAGAAATATAGAATCCTAAAGGAAAATGTCGGTAGTAACAACTTTCAAGAAAAAAAATAAACCTTATGTTATATAGGCTGTAAAGGAGGAAAAGAGTCCAGATTATTTTCAAAGCACAGAGATGATACAGGCTAACCATTCTCTAAGACCCAGAGTACCTCAAATAAATACACAGACTAATGCCATTAGCTACTTTGGGTCATATGGTACTGATATTCTAACCATTAAACAATGTTATGTCATTTGTAGTTAGCCATTTAAAAGAAAAATCAGCTCACTGGTAGAGCGTCGGTCTGAGGACTGAAAGGTCCCAGGTTCGATTCCGGTCAGGGGCATGTACGTTGGTTGCGGGCACATCCCCAATAGGGGGTGTGCAAGAGGCAGCTGGTCGGTGTTTCTCTCTCATCGACGTTTCTAGCTCTCTATCTCTCTCCCTTCCTCTCTGTAAAAAATCAATAAAAATATATTTTAAAAAATAAAAGAAAAATCAACACAGGTAAGTAGCCGGATCTTTGAATTAGATAACAAAGCTCATTGAATAGAGCTTTCCTTATGAATTTAATATATATAAATTTATGCCATATCTAACTACATGATTACATGTTTATCTTCAAATATTTTCAATTTTCTGTTTACTACTAGTACTACATACAATGATAGTTAATTATTTCACCTACATATGATGAAAAATACCTAATATATACTTAGAGTGCTTAACTTGATATTAAGGATTAATTTGATTGACTGTGACCATTATCTGGTTGAAACACTATAGCAAAAATCGAAGTGTATTTCTAACAGTGTGTGGGTCATTTAAAATAACTGTCTACAGCAAAAATTACAGAGATTAGTTTTAAAAAGCAATACTCTTTCTTTAAGGGACATCAAACTTCCACTATCAATCCAAAATTAAATTTAAATTTAATCTGGACTGTGAGAAACTGACAAATAACCCTGTTAATGATCAAATAAGACTAACCTAATTCATACCCAATCAATAAAAGACTCTCTAAGGGAAGCTTTGGTAAATGTGAGTGGAGACTGCCAATTTTGTAGAGCAAATGTTATTTTTGAAAATGTTTTGAGGGGTCATCAGAAATGCTCAACAGCCATTTTATTTGCAGGGCAGCGGTCTTGCCCACTATAGAACTCCATTAGTGTTTGGGGTCAAAGCCACATATTCATGGAAAGAAACAGAGAACACTGCCTGGTGTTCATACAGTTGAGGAGTAGTGGCTGTGGAGGTACAGAATCTATTTTCATTCACCTATTTATTTTCTTATACCTTTTGTCTTTGTCACTGCTTTGATCACTTTACCTTTTATTGCTGCTTACACTGTGTTTAACAGGTCAAAAGATTCTTACAAAATGTTATCTGTTAACTTTGCTTGTCAATGGCATGGAAATTAACAAATGGTCTTAAAAGGCTACAAAGATAAAAACTAAAGGAAATGAAAACTCATAGGCCACGCTGTGAAATGAAATGTAACATTGCCTCTAGTTCTGCTGATTTCACTTCTTTTGTATCTTTTGCTTCTTCCATCACGTTATGATGGCTAACTTCCATGGCATCTATTTTAACACAATACATCTAATTATGTACAGATATTATTAGGACTTCTGAAGGGCACAGAAATAAATGGAAATGTTTATGTTGCATATCAGAGTATGTACTGGTATACTAGCCATTTATACAAAATTGAATATTACTCATTGTATTTTTCTGCATACTTTCAATCTATGTTATTCTTTAAAATGAATAGCTGAGCCAATATTCTGGAGGCCCTAAACATTTTGGATTGACGTTTCACCTTCAAGCAAATATTTTTTACTAAGTAGGCAATTTTTATTTTTTAATATTTTATACCATTACTCTTGTTCTTTCCTGATTAATAAGAAATCACCTCAACTAGATATGACACAATGCTTTCCTGCATTCTCTGAATTTCTTTATATATTTGTCTAGGTGTAGAAAATTTACTACTAGTGACTGGTGAGAGGAAAGGGAGGTTATCTTTCAGACAGCACCACGGGGAAGAGCTCACAGGCGGGAGTCAAGCAGCCTGGGTTAAACACGCTGCTTCTTAATATGACCTCAGTAATTTTCCTTAATCTCTTTGCAATACTTTTAAAATATATATATTTTTAAGTTAGGAAAAATAAAGCTAAATGAGTTGTCTCTGTGTACTGAAATCAACCCTTTCACTCAGAATATTTTGGTTTGGGTAATAAATATCAAACGCAATTGATAAAGATGGCAACTTGTATAAATAATTTATGGTAGTGGTCTTTGTGAGTATCTTTTGCCAGAGCAACTAAAAGATATAAAATGGCCCAGTTTCAGTTTCATCTCTTTTATTAGGTGGTAACTACCAGGAAATTGTAATAACTACAAAGAGGGTAAAGATGAGCAAGAAAGAGATAAAACATGCAAATTAGGCAGTAATCATCTGAATATCTCAGAAATGACTCTGTTATTTTGCTGTCATGCAAACAGGCACGTCAGAAATCTGATTATTTGTTCCATAATTTGTGGGCCTGGTTATTTATTATAGTAAGTTTTTTTTCTCCTTCCTCTCATTGTGTTAGTATGTACAGTCACTTGCTTCTTTTTCATTTGATTGGTTTATTACATTATTTTTGCAGAGTAACACCAAACATTCCATTTGCTCCTCAACATTTTTTTAGTCCCTTTACAATTAGGTGGAGTCATGGAGCCCAGTGCTGGCCAAACATTACGGGAGGCATGCTCTGTGTCATTTCCAGGCTGGCATTTTGTAGAGGGATGTTGCTATTTCAACTAGTACAAATCCTAGAGAGTGGGTTTCCATTGGGTTGTTTAGAGCAGAGCCTCCACCCATTTGCCGGGGAAATATTGTGATTGCAAAACACCCTTTGGTACTTGAAGCTACAGAGATTTGAAGGCTATTGGTTACACCAGCATCACCCAGCCTGTCCTGGCTAATACAGAAACTGGCACCAGGAAAGATATGCTGCTATAACAAACAAGCCAAAATCTTCAAGAATGTGGCTGTGGATTTGGTGGCAAAATAAGCTTTTTAATTTGTATAACTGTTTTAAGTTTAGAGAAACAATCTTTTTTTTCCCCCCCAGAGGTGAAATATTTTGTAAAACTGGAACCTGTGATAATTTGGGAAACACATACTATAGCATACATGATGCGGCTCTCTGGGAAGATGGAGCATTAGTAGTGAATGCTGGTTGCTTTTTGGTTTTATTTCACAAGGTATTAAAAGAAACAGGTGATTTCAACAAAGAAATTGTGCACTTGAAGCATAATGAAAGGGAAGGAGAACACTTAGGCCTTTCTTGTTGAAAAAGTCAATTGCTTTGACACCCAATAATAATAAGTTTGAGAAAGCCTTTTTGAGAAACCTACTCAGTACAACCTTTCAACTATTTAAAATGCTTACAGGCAAAATTAAACAAAGTACTGGAGCCCAGAATTCTTTCTTTCTTTCTTTTTTTTTTTTTTTAAGCTGAAGCCAACGGAACTCAATACGCCAACATTAAGTTTAAACAAAGTGAGAGTTATAGGGGTGAGGAAACAAAGATATATTTCATAGATGAAAATTATGTCTCAAAGAGAATGTTAGATGCAGTTACTGGCCCCTCAGGCTCACTGGAGTGGACTAGATAAGAAACTTTATTAAATTTCTGAAACAAGTAGATATATTGCCAGAGAAACCACTGAACTAAGACTTATATATCAGTTTTAGGTTAGGTTAAGTTACCCTGTGGCAGCAAACAACTGCAAAATGCCGGTGGCTTATTTCTCCTTTGTACCATGTGATCATTACGATTGGCCATGGCTCTGCTCCAGGCTGTCTTTACTCTGGGCTCCATCTGAGACAACCACTCACTGGGATATGGCAAACCAAAGCAGCAGAGGGCAGAGAGAGCAGGAGGGCAGGGCCTGCCCTAGATGTAACACATGCCACTTCTCATGTGATCTTGGCTAAACCCAGAGACCAACAGAGTGAGATGCATGATTCCTTTGGTTGGAAATGCACTGAACATTGGGGAATAGGAGTGAAGATGACTACAGGCTGCTAATATTCTATGGGCAGGAACCGGGCTCAAGAAGTTGCATAGCCACACTGAAAGTTATATTCCCCAATGCCCAATTCAGATGTGAGCCAGGCAAGTCAAGATAAAGTAATCAAAGTTCATTTCCCACCCTCGCTGAGAGTGCCCTCCAAAAATGTGTATTCAGTGGGTTTTTGGAATTGGTACAGAAGTCACTACTGTGCATTTCCTGTTTTTCACTTCTCTGAGTCTATATATGCTAATATAGAGACGATTGTCCATAACCCGCAGACCTTTGACTTTAAGCTAAGCCTGCAACAAGTTGGATTTTTATGTGGTTTTCCTTGAGAGATCGTTAAACATGGTCCTTCTGTTGGAAGAAGCGAGAAAAGAATATTTGGTGGCCAGAAGAGTAAACTGGGCCATAGACTGAGCTCTATTTAACTGTAAATGCTGCTTCAAATACTCACCTAATATTTCATTTTTCCCTTCATTTTCACCCATGTAACTGGTGATGGCCATGAGCTGTGAGCAGAAGCAGAGTGTCACTTTGAGGCTAAGCTAATGAAAACCTGCACATGATCTGCAGCCTCCTTTTTCTTGGTGTCAGACAGAGTGTGCCTCTTTTTTCTAGATTTAAGAAACCTTCGGGATCCATCTCTGAGAGACAGCTCAGAGCAGGCAGAGTCTTCTGCCAATCTCATGAGGCATGAGCCACGAACTCTGAATGAAAAACCTTTATGTTAGGCATCCATACTTTGGGAATGGTTTGTGCTTAAAGTATAATTTAACCTGTCAAATGAGTTAGGGTAAAACTAAAAATTGCATACAGACTAGATATTTTTTAAAAACCTATTTTATTTTCTCTTCTTATTTATGAGGACACTTATATACACACATTTCACTGATCCTGGGGAGAAAATAAGTATCATATGAATAACATTGAAGTGGTAGACAAGAGAGCTCTACCCAACTATAAATGTTGTGTTTCAAATGCATCCAACTGTAGGTAGAATAGTTTGTTTTTCTCTTCCCACATAATGTTGTATAAGAGGTTAGGTACACTTAGGAAAATGTTACTGAAAATATCCTTTGAGAATTCCATAATGGGCGCTAGCTCTTTGTTCATTCCTTCTAATCAATGCAAAATAGCAGATTGTGGGTTCCCTAAGCAAAAGCACAGACATTTAATCACATGAATGCACACAGATCCAAAAGAAGAATTAATTATTAATGATGCTGTGGTTAGGCTCAACTTCAATTAATAAATAATTTATAATGCTGTATACAAGGAAGCCACATTATAATAAAAATAAGGTAAAGGCTTAGCAGAAATCTCCAGTTCAAAATTTAAGAGGTCATTTCTCAACATTGATAATTCCTATTATTGTAGCATTCCATTCAACCCACTTCTGTTTATTCGTGTCAATACCCATATATCAGCACGAAGTAAAGTGTTTACAGGCATACCTCATTTTATTGTGCTTCACAGATGTTGTGTTTTTTTATAAATTGGAGATAAGATACTCCACCAGCAAAATGATTATGACTTGCTGAAGACCCAGATGATGGTTAGCTTTATTAACAATAAAATATCTTTAAATTAAGGTAGGTACATTGATTTTTAGACATAATGCTATTGCACTCTTACGAGACTGCAGTATAGTGTAAACATAGCTTTCATATGCACTGGGAAGCCAAAAAATGTGTGTGACTTGCTTTATTGTGCTATTTGTTTTTTTGTGGTGATATGGAACTGAACTAGCAATATCTCCGAGACTTGCCATCATTAATATTTACAAAGTTCTCTTCATAAGTAAATGATTGTTTGTTGTAAAAAGAATATAGTTCAAGCTGTAATCTGGCCTGAGAAAGTAAAAATGTGTACCACCCAAAACAGCGTTCACTAATACATAGAAAGGCAACAAAAGCAGACTCTTCTGCTTCAGTTATGCCTAGCCAGTGACAGTCTTTTAAATCCTTAAAGGATGTTAACACAATTAACAACTGTCTTAAAAGGTGATGTTACAAAAGTACTGTTCTCACCTAATGGCCCCTCTGTTGCTCTTGGTAAATATACATGATAAGTAGCTTATTCCAGAATTCACCAGCATTTAGATTTTGAGAGAAAAAAAAGAGAATATCATCGTAGGTGTTGTTTTGTTTTGCTATGTGCTTAGTAAATATTCCATCCACCTTCAGAATTATAATGCTCAATTTTGTGCAACTGTTTTTTCATTCTTATTTCATGGTATATATGAAAGCTGTAAAAAAATGTCATATAAAGTTAACCAATAAAATAAAAGAAAATAAGAGCCCTGTGAAAGCCTCTGGTTCTACATTTTATTACCTACTGTTTAGCTTTCTTTATTTTCTTCTCAGTGCATTAAATAGATGCAATAGTACTAATGACTCAGAGATAAAAGAATAATTGTAAATTTTGTAATATACATTGAGTTCTCTAATATAAACTGGGTAAAATTTTAAGAGATGTACATCATCCTATATAATAAAGAGCTAATATGCTAATTAGACCGGATGGTGGAAAGACCTTCCTGAATGACCTTCCGGAACCACCAGTGAGTGGGGGACAGGGCCACAAGGGCTGAGGCAGCCAGGACCGTGAGGGCCTGCACTGGGCCTCTAGTTTGTGTATAAAGAACTATAGATAAGCAGTTGAAACTGGTTAACCTGCAATTATATATTTACTAAAATAGAAAGTGGAAATAATTAAAAACAAATATTCTTCTAAGGAAAATGAAAATAGTCCTCATGCTGACACTCATGCAAAGATCTCTAGTGTTTTAGTGCCTAACTCTCATGGACAGCGGTTACTTTCAAATGTTAGATTTTCATGATTGGCAATAGAGGAATTTGAGATTAAAATTGGCATTTCTAACTAGCACCTCAGATGTTTCCAATATGCATGGTCCCAATCCACACCTCTGTTTTATAGATAAAGGTAAATGGTGACAGAAGACAGCTGGATGGGAAGAAAAGAGCCTCCAAAAGGTGCCAGGTATAATAACTTAAAAAAAAAAATCCTAGGTAAAGGAAGCTAAGGGAAAGGAAGTAAAAATAGATGGAGTACCCAAGAAGTAGTTAACTAATAGGGAAATGCCAGGCTATCACACCTGCAGGGTCTAGAAGCAACATTAACAAGTGTTAAGAGATTGATGAGAAAGAAAGAGGATAAGATTATTTTTATTGTATTTTAGTGTGTTTTTTTTTAAATTTTCTATCAGCAGTTGTTGAATTTGTATCATTATGTTTTGAATGTTTATCTGCCCTCTTCATTTCCACTGTCCTGACTCTCCCCTGCTTATAGAAATAACTTTTTCCCTTAACATCCATCTTTGATGCTAGTTTTTTGTGTTAGAAAAGTTTGTTGGAAACAATAAAAACGTAAGTGGGGAGAAATTACCCTCCTTGACTCATGGTTCCCGATCATTTTTTTTAATTTTAATTTTTAAAAATTTTCTTTATTGATTAAGGTATTACACGGTTCCCAATCTTGAAGCAAATAAAGTTAAGCTAATCCACTGAATTTTTTTTTTTTTTTTTTTTTTTTTTTTTTTTTTTTGTGTGTGTGTGTGTGTGTGGAGTTTTATCACAGAACAGTTTAATCACCCTGGGAGAAGAGCTTGGGCATCTTTTTCAGTGTAAAGTCTATTTTGGGGGGAAAAAATTTTATAACAAAGATACGTAATGTATATTCAACAAATGTAATTTTGAGGTGATATCTGAAAAATATTTGCCTTAGTCATAGAGACTTTCTCCTATTTATAGTTTTATAAAATTACTGGAAAATATATATATAATTTAAATCCTCACCTGAGGACATGCTTTTATTGATGAAAGAGAGAGAGAGAGAGAGAGAGAGAGAGAGAGAGAGAGAGAGAGAGAGGGAAAGAGGGAGAGAGAGAGAGGGAGAGAGAAAAAGAGGGAGAGAGAGAGGGAGAGAGAGAGAGGGGAGAGAGAGAGAGAGAGAGAGAGAGAGAGAGAGAGAGAGAGAGAGAGAGAAACATTGATGTGAGGGTTAAATGTCAATTGGTTGCCTCCTGCATGCAAGAGTGGTAGGGGAAGAGAACATTTAAATTGAAGTTATAAAGTAATACCTGCTTTGTATTGTAGAAGGATTGAATTCTATAATCACCCTGAAATACTTGCATGCAGAAATATTAGTTTATAATACAATCTTTTAATTTTTTTCAATATTTATGAAGATTGTTTGAAAACAAAAATAATATTAAAACATAACACTGCCCTAGAGCTTGCTTTTATTACTGTTTGACAATATATTTATTTGGGACAGTTTTTTATTTTAGTATAAATGAATTTATTATGTTTTTCAATGACTACATAATAATACCTACATTGAACAACTCATTTTGATTGAATTTTAAGTTAATTTCCTTTTTTCCTATTTAATCATGTGACTATATTTCTAGGATAAATGTCTCAGAGTGGAATTGCTGGGTCAAAGAATATGTAGAATACACATTACAATTTTTCAATTTTTTTCCTGATTTTTTTTGATAAAATTTATTTTTTATCCAAGACCCAATTAAACTTCACAATTGAATTTATTTATTTTTTGGTCATTTTGTCTGTTTATTTTTTTTTAATGGCCTTGCATATTTAAAGAGCACAGGCCAGTCCACTCATGGAATGTTTCACATTCTAAAATTGATAGTTCTTCATGATTAAATACTGGATAAATGCTTCTTATAATAATGCCACATAAGTAATATATACTTCTTTATGTTTTATATCAGAAGATAAATAATGCTAGTTAATCCTACTACTGGTGACCTGCCAGAACCTGCCGGCAACGAACAGTACCTGAATGGGGGGGTGAGGATAAGAAAAAGACAGAAAAGAACAGATGGGGTCAGGGAGGGCTCAGACCCGAGGTCTGAAGCCGCGAATTTTATTTTTCCAACCTTTAAATACAATTCTGAAGGAGGAAATATTTATTTCAGGCAATCGTGCAGGTGGCCATTTCTGCTAACATGATGAGTTCCTGTACAGATAAGTTCCTTCAGCACCTGACCCTTTACAACCACCTGACCTTTTACAACCACCTATCTTCCTCTTAACTCACAGCTCCTTCTGCATCAGCAGGCTCCTATCAATTGTTTTACCCTGAAGCAAAGACATCTGCAGTTAGCAGCATTCCTAGGGGTAGAAGTAATTTTCCACTTAGGTTAATGGAAAGGGGGCACATGGAGAGCTGTGTCCTACACCCATGCCCGCATTCAGGCATATAGGACCCCTGCATTCAGGGCAGCTCCCCACAGTGACCTCTCATTTTAACTTGGATGAAAATGATGACTGTTTGACCTTTCAATTGCAAACATATATTTTCCCCTTGGTAATTAATGATCTATCTATGATGCGATACTTTGCCATTATGAAAACCTATTTTCCAAAATTCTGTTACCCCAGCATTTAGCACCCATTGGTGATCCTTATCTAAACCAGTATTACACTGAAGAATGTTAATTTTCTAATCTTGTCTGCCTTCCTACATTTATTAGCTGGCATTCTTCCTCTTTTCTCTCCTCTCCCTTAAAGAAAAGAAAAGTATCACTATAGACATACAATATATTTTTGTTGTTGTATTATAACCCTTACAGTTGTTATTTATTTTGGCTGCTGGCAGCTCCTGCAAGTTGGCCCTGTGCCCTTTTACCTTGCCCCCATTAATCACTGAGCAATCCCTTGCTTTCTGGAACTACAAGCTCTCCCAGGTTCTCCTACTTTCTTTGTACCACACCTGGAATCAGCTTTCCCAAGGAGATGTAGGTCTTTTAGTGAAAAATTATATTTAGAAAACAATTCTGAGTGCCATGTGCTCGTTGTTACGAAAGTGTCATTTCATCAAGGCCTTTTCAATGGATAAAAGCTTAAGAAATATACATATTGTAATATATCACGAATTCATACAGATATTTCCAAGTATAATATTACAGTGTTTCCTTACCACTGGTTTTAAAGTTTTATGGTTTAATCTCTTACTTACCATGAAAATATTTGACTGTAGTGATATTATTATATTTGCATACTAGCTTTAGCCTACTTTTAAAAACATTTGTAATGGAGTTAAGTTGACTTATTTCTTATGTATAGTTTAGAGTTCTTTCCTCTTTTTGATTTAATTTTTCAATATGTAAAATATTATAAAACATTGCTAAGTTTCAAAATTTTAACTACATGAAAACGTGGTATATTTTTTTTCCATTTTAATCCTCTTTGCCCTGTTCCCTTTCTCCCCCAAGTATCATTTTTCATTAGTTTATAGATTCCCCCCCCCATTTTTCTTTCCTTCTTTTTTTTTATTTTTCAGCACTAAATTCATATACTATATACATCTGTTTTTACTTTTTCACTTAATGATATATTCTGGTAATCATATCAGTTTATAGAAACCATTCTCATTCTTTTTTGTGGCTGCAGAGAATTACATCATGCAAAAATACCTACATTTATTCAACACATTTCCTATGAATAGACATTTGGGTTATATACAAATTTTGACACAACAACAATAGTTTCATGACTATTAAAAATATGCATATTTTAAATTCTCCAACAATTTGAATTAGCTTACACTTCCATTAACAATGAAAGGGGTATTGGAAGCCCAGATGAGTCCTGGTCTTTAAAGTTCTAAGAAGTTAACAGCATGAGAAGGAACAAGATGCAACTCCCTAAGACTCACAAGAACAGGTATTTTACCCCAAATGTACTGGTTGGACAAGCATCAGGCTAGCAGGAAGTTGGCCTTCCTTTGCTCCCTCTAGAGAATGACATTGGAGTTCCCTTCCCAGTAACTCTCCAACAGTAACAACATTCTGGCCATTATGGGTGTTTATTGACACAATTAGGATCATGAGATTTCAGGGTTGAGGGAAGCCACTCTTCTCTTACTTTTAACTGATGCCTCTCAAAACTCAGTTTATTCTGGAGTTATTCCAAAACAGTAGTTGGAGTTATGCATGCTCTTTGAGGCATGCACTGACGCCATCACAAAGGGATTGAATTGTCACTGCCTACCCTGTTCATAAGGATAGGAAGAGACTCCTGAGAGTAACAGGACAAATGATGAATGTCAGTATCACAACTGCATATTGCCAATGGAGATGGGTGGTTTCTCTTTTCTTTGAAAAGAAACACATATTTACTCTCCTAGTTATTATAAAAATATTTCACTGTATGCTATCCCAGTACAGTTTTATTTGATTGCAGAGCCCATTGTACTCCACCCCGAGGAAGGAAATAATGGACAGATGCTTCTTTCCTTAAATATATATGCACCCAACTGAATTAGAAATGACTTATACATATGCCAAGTACTCAGCCCTGAAGTACCACTGGGGGATTATAAAACTGTTTTTGAAATGTGGATTGTAAGATAAAAATGAAAAATATATTTAATATGTCTAGACCAACAATCTAATGTGTGTATTTGTTTTGAAGACCCTAAAACAGGAGCACCAAAAACTGATAGTAAATGTTTTTAAAAATTATGATGGCTTTCCTTTCCCCAGTGGAGATTAAAAATTTGCTCTAGTACATATTGTGGAAAGATAGAAAATTTACAAAGAAAGAGAATGCAACCAAGGATATCACATTTGCCAGTTTCTCCTTTTCCTTTCCAGTTGCCTTCGGACTCCTAAACGGTTAATGCCGCACATTAAGATCATTTCCCACCACTTAGAAACAACATATACCCAGAAATGACTCCTTTTAATTAAAAGACTGTTACTAAATTAAGAGGTCTTGTCAAGACAATCTTTTTTACTTTATGTCAACTGCCTACTTTGACTAAAGATTAATAACAGATAGTGACTTGGGAATAGTAAGAAGGCTATTTCTTATCTCGGTTAATATTGTCCACCCCCCCCTCCTGTTTATAATCAGCAAATATTCCAGTTATAAGAAAATATTAGATGTCATCCATTAGGTGTTATTGATGATCAAATATTCCTACAGAATTCCACGTTGGGCTGTATGGTGAGCATTCTTTTGGCAAAGCAACTTCTATCAAGAAAATCAAAATGAAATGAAAGCAACACGAGGAAGGTTCTTCCTTATGGATCTGTTACTCCACAACACACACGAACAAAATCCACTTGGACAACCAATTAAAGCATTAAACACATCAGTTAAAAAATATTGCTATTTGTACTGATTGATTAATTTTAGAGAGAGAGGAAGGGAGGGAGGGAGAGAGAAATGTTTCACTTATTTACACATTCATTGGTTTGTTCTTGTATATGCCCTGTTGGGGGATTGAACCCTCAATGTTGGCATATGGGGATGACGCTCTAACCAACTGAACTACTGGACAGGGCCATATCGATGGTTTTAATTCAAATTAGATTAGGAGCCACTTAGGAGAAGTATTATAGCAAAGTGCAAAGGAGTCTCAGGAAGGGTGATGACTTTCAATAAGAAAGTTAGTGTTTACCGTTGATCCCTAGAACTTCCATGGCACCAAACAGTCCTCACGGTTGAAGAAATGGCTCTATCCATGGATGCTGCCCATTTTCAGAAGCTTCTCTAGGAACTCCTGCCCTGGCCATTGCAGAACCAGCCAGGTTCCTATAACCTCCATTTAGCACGAGGAGAACTTAACTTTGAACTTCTGGAATAGCACGATGACTTTCCTGGTGTTATTCTTGGATATTGTCCCTCCACCTTCAATAAGCCTTTTCTTCAGGTATGTTTTATGTTTGTTCTATTACTTCGTATTTCCTCTTTTATGACTCCTTCTAATTTTCTATTTCATCTCTTTTTACTAAGTCCACAAAAATCCAATTATATAAGAAACAGTAAGTACAAACATTTTCCCTTTAATGATTAAATTTCACTTATTACATTGCCTTCTCTGTTATGACTTTAACTTACTTCCTGGTTTTCCCTCATATTCATAACTTTCCTTGGAACCTCCTAATAACTTCTAATTTGGAGTGAAAAGGTTGTGCGTTGTAGTCTATTATTCAGAGTCTTTATTTCAAGTCCAGATTATTATTATTATTCTTTTCCTGAAGGAGGAAAACAAAACAAAAGTCCTTTTTTGAGTTCCATGATTTTGACTAACCTCAACCCCATCTCCTTATTGTGGTAAAAAAACAACAACTTCCAAGTAGACATTCATCCCAGACCCTGTTCTTCCTTCTTGACTCCTGGCTCCTGTCCATGCTTGCTGCCACACGTGGGCTCCAGCCAATTTGAATTTGACTTCTCTGAAAGTTTCACTCCCCAACTCTCTTCCCTTCATTTGCTCCTCCATTCTTTTGGCTTTGCCTCTGCTAGCTCTCATACCTTCTCCTGATGAGTAGCTTCTTCTTTTTCCTCCTGTATGAATCTTTTCTTTGAATCAGTGTCCCTCTTCTGCCAGCACATTCTCACTGCTTATTGGTGCTCTCCATTGAAAGTGTTGATCTTTGAGAATGAGGGCTGTGCTGTGTCTCTTTCCAATGTATACCACAGCTAGATGCTAAATGCCTTTTTGCTCAGTGAGTGGATAAGTGAACAAAAGAGGTAATAAATGTCTATGGATTATTTCGGCAGTTCATAATCTAAAGCTCCAGTTCTGGAAGATATAGGATTGAAACTCCCTCCCCAGCTGATGAGCAACAGCAGATTGTCAGTAACTTGCCAAATCCATTTAATGCAGGTCCATATGTTTATTTTTTCCCCCCAGACTTACCAAAATTTCTCCTTAATTCATCAATTTGTCCTACCAATTTCTAACTTGGCATTCAGGACTCCTCTCAATTCTAAACTCAAACAGGTACAGAAAAGACAATAAGCAAAGATAGAAAGAGGCAATATAGATTGCTGTCAGAAGTACATTTCAATTTGAGCTTTGTTTGGCAAAGTAAATCTTTGGGATAGATATGGTTGGTTTCTAGCCCTCAATTTCTAAAACTCCTTCTTCATACTCTCATGTTTATCAGGATTTTTGGCACATGAGTTAGGAGAAACAAATCTGGAAAGGGATTAAGTGAAAGGTCAAATATGAGTGGTATACTTTGAGACTTCTTACTAAATTCTACTTTATATTAAATCCTGAATTAGGGCCATGGCTAAATGTATGTTTTCACACACATGCAAATAATATATTCATTGTTAGGTTCATAGATGCTGCATACATGTCTTGGAGTTGGTATCAGAGAAGTTCATTTTCATGGGAGTCAGTTAGAGAACTATCAATTTTAGAATGTGAAACATTCCATGAGCGGACTGGCCTGTGCTCTTTTTGTGACACGAAAAAAGACATAAATATTCAATTTCATTTAGCAGTAGATAGCAAGACTATGAGCACCGCTATTTGAAAACCTCACCTAATTTTTCTGTAGTTTGCCAGATGAACTTTTCAGTAAGATGAAACTTTAAATTAATGGCTTGCAACTCCTTAATGTTTTTTGGGTTTTTTTTTAACCTTCTCAGAAAGGAAGAAAGAAACTGTTTTGGTTTTTATCTCTTGACCCTTGAGAGATTCCAAGAACAACCATTATTCCAAGGCTGAATGACTAAGGGCAAATACTACCGAAATGAAGCAGCCTGGTCCTTTATAAGTCTTTGAGATATTTTTATACTTCTTGCAGTTATTCTCATCATTTTGTAAGTGATTTTAGTTTGGCTAATTTTGAGAAAGGACTTTCGAATTATAACTCTGGAATCTTTTATTATGTCCTATTTTTATTTATTTTTTAAAAATATATTTTATTGATTTTTACAGAGAGGAAGGGAGAGAGATGGAGAGTTAGAAACATCGATGAGAGAGAGTCATTGATCAGCTGCCTCTTGCACACCCCCTACTGAGGATGTGCCCGCAACCAAGGTACATGCCCTTGACCGGAATCGATCCAGGGACTTTTCAGTTCCCAAGCCGACGCTCTATCCATTGAGCCAAACCGGTTTCGGCTATTATGTCCTATTTTATTTTAATTGTATTTATCTTCCTTGCTTAAAGTCAGCTTCACAAAAGGCAAGGACTTAAAGTTTGATATTAATAAAAGTAATGTGAAAATGTCTCCAGTTAACACTATATTTAATAATTAATAGTATTCATTTTTTCAAATACTTACCAGATATAGTTGTTCTTTGGATTATTTGTTGGTTTATATCACATGTGTCAAACACAAGGCCCGCGGGCCAAATCCGGCCAGCCAGGCCTTGCAATGTGGCCCACACCGCGCTGTCATCACTGCACTCCACTGTCAGTTTATGACATTGTCAGTTTATGACTGTTCAGTAAACCATTCGGCCCGCGATTTAGGCTGGATTTTAGATTTTGGCCCCTTCTCTGATTGAGTTCGACACCCCTAGTTTATATAATACACTAGAGGCCCGGTGCATGGGATTTGTGCACTGGTGGGGGGACGTGGCCTGTGGGGATTGGCCTGCTGTGGGAGCTCCGCTCACCCTGGTCAGCCTAGTGACTGTGGACCCACCCTCTGAGCAGCACTCCTCCTGTGGGAACATGCTGACCACCGGGGGCAGCTCCTGCATTGAGTGTCTCCCCCCCTGGTGGTCATATCACTTCTGCTCACATTTCATTAGTCAAATCAAGCTCCTGGGCCAGCCTGACTTGAAGAGGGCAGAGAAGGTAAGGGCTCCTGCAGAGAGGTAGACAGTATGCAGCCCATCACAAAAGTAAACCACAGGGCTTCACAGAGCCTAGACAGTGCTTACAGGCATTAAAAATGACAGGGAGCACTGTGAATCCCCTGCCAGGACTATATCACACAGTCTAAACCAGTTCATTAGAACATAGAATCCTCCCTGCTTTTAATGAGGGAATTATATAGTACTAGAGGCCCAGTGTGCGGAATCGCGCCTTAGTCTGCTGCTCCGCCCAACCGCCCGCAGCTGCTGGTAGTGTTTGAACTTTCAAGGGTCGTTGGGAGGGAGTTTCCAATCCTATTCCTTTTCCTCTAATGGTTTTCCTACTCCTACCCCCTTTCCCTATGCTGATCAGGAGAGCCTCTGGCTGCACCCTGCTTAAGGGCTAAGCAGGGGAAAGAGCCTTTGACCTTGTCTATAAAAGTACCTGTTTAATCACCGACCTTATTAGGCCATCCGGAGTTCAGATGCATAAGTTACTTCAAATAAACATTTTTGGGGTGTGTGTGTGCAAATTTAGGTCTCTGATATTTTGAGGGGAAAAAAAACTATTGCTTTAAAATTATGACAATACCTATAATATTTTAAATATTGTAATGAAAGTATAAAAAAAAAAAACAAAAAAAAAAACCCTCACGTAAAAAGACTGCAAAAATGTTATTTTACTTTGAAGACAGTAATACCTGAAAATAACAGGTTTCTTTCAGGCCACATCCTAAAAAGGTAGCTGCTTTTTTATGTCAGGCCTATACAAGGTCTTAAAAGGCCTCTGACCCTGCCTTCTGGAGATTTTAGGTTAACACGTTTGTCTTAAAAACCGTGAGGTGCCTAATTTTTAAAAACAACCAGCCACACCCCCTTCGTCAATCATATTGTCACATCATCCAAAAGTTATACTTTATAAACAGCCTGATGTGCTACAAACGTGCAAAAAAGTACACAAAGCGGGTAAACTACTTTGCCTTAGAAGCATATATTTAGTAATCACATAGTTACATTATTTTATTTTTGTGAAATGAGAACTGGGTGACCAAATCTTTCAATCAGACCCACCAGACGATAAATATCACCATATGTTTGATTCACAGTACATTTGGGCATCAACACTTCAATCACAGCTTTGTGTTCGGTATCAAGAACCTTTTCTTGTGTGCGTGTTTTCCCTACAGATCCCTTGCTCTGGATTACATTTTGAAAACTGCCTATTACAGGTAAAGCACCTTTCCAGGTACGCTTCTGAGATACAGACACATTTATGCACACAAAAGTGTGTGCACACCTTTTCACCACAAACCTCCATATGATGCCTGTGCCGCGCTCCCAGCACATGCCCAACACGTGTGTGCGGCCTCGCACCCGGGTCCTGGCATAAAAAGGCTGCCCCCGAACATGCGGGATCCCCACTGGCCTCCGCAGCAAAGTTAACCGGAGTCATTACACCGGCTGTGGCATGAACCTCTCCACCCCATGGGGCCTAGTGCCTGAGGCCCAGAAGCCCACACCCACCAGACCTGCTCTGCCTGTGGCTCTGTGAGGGTGGGGGTGGGGTGGGGCTGTCAGTGCTGGGAGGCGCCTCGGAGTGCCAGTGGGTCTTTCTTTATTTTTAAAAGACTGTGCCGCACAAGCCCAGACCCCAGTGCCACCCAGCCTGGGCAAGGGGCCGCTGGCAGTTTGCAGGTAGGCCATGTCCCCGATCATGATGGGAGTCCCCTCTGGGGCACTGGGCTGGCCTGGATGAGGGGCTGAGGAGATAAGGAGGGGTTGGCTAGCCGCCCCACTCTCAGTCGAGGTGGGAGAGGCTGATCTGGGGTGGGGCTGGTGGCTGCAGTGGGTATCATAGTGACCTGTATTTGGTCATTACGGCGTTATAACCACTGGGTTTTTATTATATAGATACTAGAGGACCAGTGCACAAATTTGTGCACATGTTGGATCCCTCAGCCTGGCCGGCAATTAGGGCCAATTGGAGAGTCTCCAGCAATTCCTACCCCTTGGTGGGGGTGTGGGGAGAGGAATAGCGGGATGTTGGCTGTGGGAGCGCACTGACCACCAGGGGACAGATCCTGCATCCTGCGTGGAGCATCTGTCCCCTGTTGGTCAGTGTGTGGTCAACCAGACATAACGGTCACTTAAGCTTTTATATATATTTAAATGCATAGACTATGGTATGTTGTTGTTCGAGTTCAAATTTCACTCCTGATTAGCCCAAAGTACTTAGCCTTTTTAACCTTAAATTGCCTCGATAATGTCTCTTATCGGATGGGTTTCTTGTGAGGACTAATGCACATAAATCACTTATTTACTTCCTGGCACATTATAAACTCTTAATGAAATCCAGCTAAAGTCTTAAGGGATAATGGGGTTTGGAGGAACACTGTAAAACAATGTTCTTGGGATTTGTGTAATTAGTTCACACAGAAACACACACACACACACGCACACACACACACAACACAAATTTTACTCCATGTAGATAAACATCCACTGTTCAGTGTGTGGTAGTAGGTAGGGGTTACTAGAGATAATAATCAAGTTACTGAAGAAATCAGAATGAACAAGGCAATGGGGTGGCACAGGGACCAGAAATGAAGGAAGTGGGGCAGCCAGAAAGACTGACTCAGGGGAGTATTATTTTTCTATTAGCGCTTGAAAAGCCAACAAAATTATTTGATCTTTTTAGGGGAAGTTATTTGAAACTTCCCTTAAAACATTTAGTAAAGTCCATTTAGTAAGATAGATTTATAATGGAATAATATTTGATTCTTGGAAATGTAAAGGGTCAATATGATAGTTGCCTGATAACTGGAATTCTTATATTGATGGGAGGGCATTGTACAATCAGCTGATATATGTCAAGTACCACTATCTACATCATTTAGAGGCATTTATATTTCCCCCTGATTTAATGATCTTATATGTTATATAGCTAAGAGTTTTGATATAGAGCAGAGAGATAGCAAAACTGAAGACATTTTGGAAGTATTATTAATTTATCATTTAAAATAGATAGTTTCGAGATTTGTAATTATTTCCAAAGGTTCAAATGTACACTTTAGTGATTATGAGTTGTCTTATAGAATGTTGCTGTACACAATTACTGAATCTTATAAATATTTTTTGGGTGTGACATTTTTGTACTGGAATAATAAATAATTTCTACTTATTTAGAGTTTAAAATTTTACTTATTTTTATGAGAAGATTGGTTAAAATTTTATATTGCTGTCGTATAATTTCCAGATAAACAAAACCTGTTTCTTCCATTCCCTCCAAATTAGAGAACCAGAAAATAAATATAATTTCTCAGAAAAATAAGATAAATCTTTATTAAAGCCCATCAATAGATTGGTCATGGAATTTAAACTTCTGAACCAAGAGATTGACCTTAAGGGAATTAAATAAAACTATAATTTGCATAATAATATATTTTACTGCATTTCTAACAAGCTTATACCTATTATACTCTCAGTTTGAAAGGATCAAATTCCTTTGAGATCAGGATCTTAAAAATTATCTACAAAATGAATTTAAAGAAGTGTCCTATCCTTTATCTTGAAATCAATGTAAAACTTAATCATGTTAACCAAGGGATACCTCAGGTGATCTAGATCTCGGAAAGTCTTCAGCATCATCTGAAAACTAAATAGCGGCTGCATTGTTTGTGAAAATACTAATTCTTTTGTTATGGCTTCTACTCTCAAAAGTAGTAGATAATATTGTGTCAAAGAAACACATGAAAGAATTTCAGAATATATATTAAACAAATACTGTTTATCTCTAAGTAAAATAAGCTCACTAAGGTTATCCCTTTTGGAGCCTCAAGGAAAACTGTGAATATTAAACTGTCAGCTCCCTGTCAAATATGTCACTGCAGTTTACTTTTTTGGAGAAAAGGGTATACATATATTCTCAAATACATGCTATATATATATTACATACTATATTTAGTATATCTTATATAATAAAGAGGTAATGTGCAACTTAACCCTCACGCCTTCACAAGATGGCTGCCTACAGCCAGGCTGGCAGGAGGGTTAGTGAGGGATGACAAATGACTGAATAAGCAGGCTGCGTGGGGTGACCAGGCTGGTGGGGGGTGGGGGGTGGAGGGGGGTTGGGGGCAACCTGTCTGGTGAGGGGGGGCAATAAGAGGCAACCAGGCTGGTGGGGGGATGCAGTTGGGGGTGACCAGGCTGGTAGAAGGGGATTGTTAGGGGCGACCAGGCTGGTGGGGGGGGGGCAGTTAGGGGTGACTAGGCCAGCAGAGGGGAGCAGTTGGGGGTAACCAGGTGATCAGGGGAGGCAGTAAGGGGTGACCAGGCCAGTGGGGGGGGGCAGTTAGGAGCAACCAGGCCAGCAGGGAGGGGGCAGTTTGGGGTGACCTGGATGGCAGCAGAGGGCAGTTATGGGCAATCAGGCCAGCAGGGGGGAAAGTTAGGGGTGATCAGACTGGCATGCAGTGGCAGAGAGGGGTGAGCTGGCCGGTGGGGGGTTAGGCAGTTAGGGATGACCAGGCAGGCAAGCAGGTGAGTGATTAGGAGCCAGTGGCAATGGGACATACCCCGAGGGGTCCTAGGTTGGAGAGGGTGCAGGCTGGGCTGAGGAGACCCCCCGCCCCTGTGCACGAATTTCATGCACTAGGCCTCTAGTATAATATATAATTGTATAAATGTGTGTACAATTATGATTATGGTGGGGCAAAAGTAGTTTACAGTGTTTAGTATGCAAACCAGAATTTATAATTGTATTATTTATTAATTATTGTGCTATTTTCTATGTGAACAACTGTAAACTTGCTTTTGCTCCACTCTGGCTATTAGCATAAACTAGATATATTTTATACATATATACCATACATTTTTATATATACTATATAAGTATAAATTTTCTATTATTCAACATTTCTTGCCTAATAAATGAAGAAGAAAGTTATCACTTAATTATCTCATGCCCAAAGTTCATGAGCAGCACTTTGCTATTTTCATCATCACGGCAGATATTGATTAAGAAATATAAGCTACAATTATTTCTTTTTAGGCTAAGATTGCAACTCACTTTGAGAGTTTTTTTTTCTTTTTCTTTTTTTCTATTTTCTGGAATTTCTTTTTCTAGGTGACCCTTGAACCATTTTCACTTGACCTGTAGCAACCTAGACATGTGCCCTAACCAGGAATCAAATCATAACCCCCTGGTTCATAGGTCGGTACTCAACCACTGAGCCACGCCAGCTGGGCGAGAAAGTGGCATTTTAGTAAAGACTTGAAGAAGTAGGGATGTCAACCCTGTTCCTATTTGAGGAAAGAGCATTTTAGGGGGAACTCACATGAGCCCTCAGGAGGAGTTTAATTGGAGTGGAAAAAAAAAATGAGTGGGAGAGAAAAGAATTAACTGGGATCAGGGACTATAAAGCCTTATAGATGATTGTAAAAATTGGTGTATTTTTCTAAGAAAAAGCAAGACTCATTGGAAGATTTTGGGGAAAAGTCATATGATCTTTCTGATGTTATTAAAGGGTCACTCTGGCCATGGCTAGGGAGTACAGGATAGTATTAGTGGATATTTGGGAGAAATTCAGAAAAAAAGATGATGAGTGGTGGTGGTAAGAATTAGTAGAAATCTGGATATGTATTGAAGATAAATAAAAAAATTCTTATTTGAGGAAATGTGAGATGTGATAGTATAAGAGAGGGGAATAAAGAATTAGTCCGATGATTTTAGTCTCGGCTACATGAGAGGATAAAGTCGCCATCAACCAAAATGATGAAGATTTTAGGAGAGAGGAATAAACCCTCCAGTTGTCTACTATTCCCAACAATATAATGTACATGTTCAGTGCCCTAAGACAACCCCCGTTCCTTCATCTTTAAAATGAAATAACATCTGTTCTGTCTTATAGATTTTGTGTGAGGAACAATTGAGATAATATATATGTATATAAATAATTTATTGTGATATATTAGAAAGTTTTAAGATTTCATAACTTTACCTAGACCTAATAGTTCCATATTATGAGTTTTTAATCTTATTACTAGAAATGCAATATAATATAATGATGCTATTTGTTTTATACCAGCATTACATATAGCAATTTGAATGTACTATTTTTAACTCTTATAGCAACATTACATGTGGAAATAAACTTCAGAGAATATAAATTATTTCCCAACTTCAAGCTAATCGCATATCATATTCAACCATAATTTAAATCAGACTCCTTCATCTACAAGATGCAGCTTCCCCAGTAAATAGAAAATCATCAAAAAATATGGAAAATCTGTACTACTGTGGATTTTTTTTTTTAATTTTAAAACTAGTATTACTGTGGTAAGAAAATAGGGAGTTTACAGGTAAAAGACCCAGAAGATACAGAACCAAAACATAATTGTAAAACCAGGCAAATTTGAACATTGTAGATGTAGAAACACTGAGGATAAGATCGCTGCGATTAGTAAGACTATTTCATTCAGATACCCTGGAGTCATTTTTCTGTTAATTAAGAGAATTCACCGTGTTCTTTGGCTTTTCCCAAAATGTTAAGACCCTGCACCCTATTGAATTCATGTAGGAAAATGCTGTTATGCATTTCTTTAGGGCTTTATTCTACTGAAACTAATGGTATTTGTAAAAGACATATTTTTATTCATTTGCTGGACTGTCAGAATAAGATACACTATATAAATTTTATAATAGAAAATGGGGAAGTGAGATCACTTTAAGGGCTTTGCTTGATATAAATTTAATAACTGACTTTAATCTGTTTTGTTTTGTTCTTATTTCCTCATTTGTTCGTTTATAATATTATCTACCACTCTTTCCCTTGCCTCTTGAAGGGAAATAAAAAATGTTCTTGATTTTGAATGGGAGAGCAAACAGGAAATATTATGCCTACTTAATAATCCATGTAATTCATAAATGTTCCTCCTTTGGCCTATTAATTATTTTCAGTGTATACAGAGAGGTTGGATTTAAAAAAATAGTACTTTGTTTTGATGTTTTGATATTTTTGTTATTAAACCAAACAACATTAAGTAAATTAATTATTGATGTCCCTTTTTATTTGCCTACACAGCACTAAATACTGTTTTCTGTTTTAATATTTTTATTTTTCTGTTTATCCTCCCACAGCCTTATTTCAGAGTCATTCATCTTCTACTTTTTATTAGAGGGAAATGAAATCCTTTAACACATTTATTTCAAGTTGTATAGGTTATGTGTGAAAGTAACACATTATACTCCTACTTCTGAATACCCTTGCTCATTGGGAATCCCTTCAGGAGGCTAGGGACAGCTAATCCTGGAATAACCTTACGAGTAGGGTCACAAACCTAATGCTCAATATATAATAAACAAGTCATGGCATTACACAGAATCCCCTCCTAACTACTCTAGTTTCAATCACCCATTCTTATTAAGAGGTTTTATTTATGGTTATTTTAATTTTAATGATAAAAATGAATATAATAATTTCCAATTTCATTGGCTTATTTCAACCTAATGACAATACTTTGGTAATGACACACAATATATCATTACCCCAACTAATTGATAAATATGCTGAAGCCAAAACAACTCATCTACCTAATTTTAAATGGTGATTATGTAGCCTCTGGATGACCTACATGCCTTATTCAGGTTCTCCTACAGCACCACATCTTTCCTGTCCCCATAAGCACACTGTCAGGCATTAGCACACTGTCCTCACTGATTATTATCAATGCCCCATGTGACCCCTTGCCCTTAATCTTTGTAATCTAGAGTGGTGCCCACCATCATCAATAGAGCCTCCACATAGTCATCTTGTATCTGATTTTTAATAGCATCTCCCTTTGAACCCTACTGAATGCTACTTTTATCTTAAATTTTTATTCTTTATTCAGTTTATTGGGTTGATATTGGTTAATAACATTATATTGATTTCAGGTGTACAGTTTTGTAATACATCATCTGGGTATTGTATTGTGTTGTCACGAACCTAAGTCAAGTATCCTTCCATCACCGTTTATCCCCCCTTTACCTTCTTCTACCTCCCTTTCGTTCTGGTAATACTCATACTGTTGTCTGTGTCTATGAGATTTTTTTGTTTTGTCTTGTTTTTGCTTAGGGATCACCAATTCCTAAAACCCCTTTCCTCTGAGAGCTCTCATTGTGTTCTTTGTATCTATGAGTTTGTTTCTATTTTGTTGGTTAATTTACTTTGTTTACTAGATTGCTATGATACTTTTATTTCACTGACCAGCTTATTTCACTTAACAATACTCTTCAGGTCAATCTATGCTGTCATAAAAGGTAAGACTTCCTTCTCCTTGTTTTTACAGCTGGGTTGTATGCCATTGTGCAAATGTACCACAGCTTTTTGGAGAAAAAAAAAGTGTTATTATTTAACCTTAGAAGTAGAGAACATTGACCCATCTTGTAGAACTCTAAGTATTTTAAAAGTTCCTGGAAAATTTAAAAACTAACAATGACACTTTCTAGTACACAATGAATATGAGGCTAGATGGTAAAACAAACAAACAAACAAACAAACAAACACAACTAAAACCCCTGACATAATTTTGGTTTCTATCCTATTATAATATTTTGTCTAAAATTTAAAGTTTAAGTGGGAACCCAATAAATTACAGCTCTCACTTCATTTAGCTCAGTAGCAGAGGATGTTTCTGACCTGGTAGCTTCTCCCTTAAAGCAGACTTTCTAAATGTGCTTATTTTCCCCCGATACCCAAGCTACAGCCATACTTTAAACCTCATCAGCCATAGGGGCATCAAAAACAGGTAATCCCCCTCCTAATAACTATTTCTCCTTCACTGAGGTAAACATATTGGGTTGTTCCCCTCTTGTTCCACTATATTTCCACCAAGTTGTCTCTTTATGACCCATTTCTTTCTTTAAATAGTGTCTGGGTTCACCTATTACTGAACATTCAGATGTGGCCAGTGAAGGGGAAAGGCACAGACTGACCCTGGAATAGGCATTATGGGTGGTTATCATCACACAAGTCAATATTTTCAGTTCAAGTATTGTATGTATTTTGTACCTTATTTAGTGCTTTGGACACTTGAAACAACATCATTTCACTCATAAATATTAGTGAGTAAATCTCTGGTACTAGTGTAGCTCATCAAACATTATTCTTCTTTATTTTCTTCTTTATGTATGAAAGAAATGAATATATTTCTATTTAAAAAGATAGCCAATTCTGGTTGTCTTTGAGGGAAATTGAGTATATGCTCAGGGATCTGTGAGGACATAAGTTATTTTAAGAGAACAAAGATTTATGCATGGAGCTTAATAGCCCTTTTATTCTCTATTCTGACACTGAATGTTCTGGAATTGTCTGTTTAGCTTATTTCTCTTTACCCATTGACTGACGATACAAAGAGAAGGAGCAGAATCATATTTCATGAAATCTATTGAAATAGAAGATGAACTAGATTCACTACCTCCTGTAGATATGAAGGAATAGAGGGGATGTGATGTTTTGGTGGTGTTACTTGGCAAGAAGTTACTTCCCAGAGAAGAGAGGGGATTAATAATGCAAGATGGTGGGACAGAATAGTGTGACTGAAGAAACTGAAGCAGAGTGGGATACTTCTACAGACTGTGGGGTATTAGATATTTAAAAAGATAAGACAATTTTTAATACGAGTTGCATTGGAACATATACTTTGTAAAATGCAAACAAATGATATAATTCTATTTTGGGGTCTATGAATCTTTAAATTTGTTATTGGCCTCAGACTGCATCATATGGATCGTGGCTTCATATGCATTATATTATACTTAAAAGTAGCAACAAAGGAATACAAATGTTCTGCCACCCTAGAAATGAAACTTATCTGTGGGCATTGTGTGGATAAATGTAGCCTTTTGTGAGTATCATAGACTGGTCATTGCTACAAATAAATATAAGGTAAAATAAAATAGACTCATAGTTTGACTCATGAGAGATGAGCACTGTGTCCCTTAGTATATAAACCAAAAGTAGTTGGAATTAGATATAGAGAACAGAAATGACCATGTTTTCATCATTCCTAATTGCGTTAGATCTAGAAGGTAATAAACTTTAATATATGCTGTCAAAATATTTGTCAAGATGTAGTTCCATGGAGGGAAATAAACTCGTTCCCCAAACATGGTTCAATGAAATTAATGATAACTCTTAAAAATGTCCTGGATACTGGTTTAAACTCATTTGTTATTTTTTATTCTATATCTTATGGAAAAAAGTAAAAAAATAATTATCACAACTTAATAGATAAATTACAAAAATAGTAGCATATATTAATAAACACACACACACCACTTAACTGGTGAGGAGATATATAAAAAACTGGAATGCACTAAAAACAGCAGGCCCAGATGGCGTGCACAATAGGGTATTAAAGAGAACCAGCTTGTGAACTTACCAAACGAAGCTGCTTCAGTCAGTAATAAATCATAGATTTCTGAGTGGGATGATCCAGTCCATTTAATGGAGGAGTAAAAATTATACAACCTGTCCAGATTGAAAAAAAAATAACAATGAACTTTGTTGAAGAACTATATATGTAAAGAATAATATTTTATACAAACACATGATAAGCAAATATGTATTTAGTAAGTCAGTACAAGAAGTCTTTTAAAAAATAAGACCAAATGAATTTTAGCTTTTCCAAAAATGAAATAAATGCTTCTATTTGATACTATATGTTATTCAGATGCACAGCCTATACAATTACAATGCAGCAAGGCTAAGATAAGAATCTCCATTTACTTAACTGGAGAATTTGATTCAGCTTATTTTGGCAGACATCTTGGAAAGTAGTTGAATATTACTTGAAAATTATTTTCCCGCAGCCAAAAAATGGGCCAATAATCTTTTTGTAAGATATATTTTTATTTATTTCAGAGATGAAGGGAGAGGAAGAGAGAGATAGAAACATCAATGATTTGGGGATTGAACCTGCAAGCCAGGCATGTGCCCTTGACCAGAATCAAACCAGGGACCCTTCAGTCCCCAGGTCGACACTCTATGAGCCAAACCAGCTAGGGCTGGACCAATAATCTTGATTAATATCAATAGCAGTATATATAGTGTGCTTTTCTGATACTCTTAAAAATAAAAATGTAGATATTTATTCTACAAAGGTAAGATATTTATGTATGTGTTAAAATAATATAGCTAGATCTTCCTGACAATATGTAGTAGATGTAGTATTTTGTTATTTTAACATAGTATTTTAAATACAACTGTTTTGTATTGCTCATGATAGATTATTTTGCAATCCTCTCTTTTATCCTTCCAATGGCCTTTATTCCTCTATTTGTGTAGAATATGAATTATTGTGCTTGCTAAATGAGTCTGTTCACTTTTATCTGAATACCAATTTAAAAAAAATATGTTGTGTATGGACTGCTGGTGGGTGATACACCAGGGTGGAGGGACATGTCACACACACATCTAAAAATCATTGAGAAAAAGAAACACAGAATGCAATCAAGAGGAATTATTAAATAATACAAGAGAAAATAAAGATAATCACAGTCACCCATGAGTATTCACAATGGTATATTGTAAATTGTAATCAACCCTGCAATCTGTCCCCATTTGAAATATGAGAACCTTGAGTCCAGAGAAAGTTTAGTGTTTCGGGGCAAGTAACTTCTAATCATAACAGAGCTTTAGGTTAAGCTACTACTTGTGTTCTTTCAATCTTAAAATGTAGCAGGTAATGGAGACTGTCAAAGCTCACCAATAAATTTTCATTCTCCTCTGGACTTATGAAAAAATGTGGTTTCCTCAATACTGTGGCTGCAGGACTGTGTTTTTCTTCTTTCCTATTTCAAGAGTTTTGGGAGGATATGTTCTATGCCATGGAGAAGTGTTTTCAACTTGAAAGGAAGTTACTATGTTTAGCAAAGGGAACAGTTGAATTAAATCATGACACCAGGAGTCTTTAGGGAAGAGAACTTTATAAAAGGAGAGTATAAGATGTGATTGAATGATAATGACTGTAACAGACATAGGGTCATTGTTTTTAGTTAAAGCTACAAAATGATGACTTCTGAAACTAAACATGCTATTTATCTCTCATTGTTTATTACAAGTCCTCTACCTGGGTGGGATGTGGCCCAGTGTTAGGCTTAGTGGGCATCAAGAAAGGCAGAACAATGAGAGAGATGGAAATTTAAGTCTACCACATGGAGCGGGGTCGGTGGGGAGGGGAAAAGAGAGGAAGAAAAAACCAGAAAGGGCCACTTGTATAATGTTTTGTTGTTTCGAAGGAACAGGCTTTTGATTGAAGGTCAAGCCCCTTCATTCAGGTCTCTTTGGACTCCTCGCCTTTTCCAATTGCAAAGACTTCCTCACACAGTCTTCTTCCTTCTTCCCCGGCTCTACTCTCTCCCTGTGGAGCCTCTGAGATGAACATAAACATAAACAGACAGCAACAACACAAACATCTTCTGGAAAAGGAACTCCATTTATTTTTTCTTCTTCTTACTGAAGTTAAAGGTCATGCATGCATAATCCAGGACAACATAACACATGAGTTTTGCATATATATATGAATTTAAATCTAAAGCCTATATACTTTATGGTGCACCATAACGGTGTAGTTTATTTATTGTTCTTGTGCATTGCTTTGCATGAGCATTCATATATTTTCTTGCCATTTGGTTTCTCTTTTGTGATCTCTTTCACCAGCTCCTGGCTGCAGCCTGGCTCTTATTTTCCTTTCTAAGTCATCTGAGTTGCAATTAGATTAGCCTCCTTTATCTGTAAAAGGAGTGAGAGGAGAATTCGGCAGAATTTAGGTAGCCACAGATAACTGCATTTCCTTTGTGATTTGGGAAGGTGGCGGGATCTCTTCAACAATGTTGAGGTTTCTACCACCGCCTACATCACTTTCCTCTCATACTGAGCTAACTCCTGCGACAAGTGCCATTTTGAGCAAGAATATATTAAGCTGCAGCAATCTGTGTTCATATTTGTATAGACATTATCACTGATAATTCTTCTGAGGACTTCCTAGCCTGTTGCAGGGCTAAGTCCCTATTCTCACTTGAGCTTCAGCTAGCACTTTGGGAACTTAGCTGTGTTGGAGCCCAAGGTCATATGGGGATAGTTTCTTTTGTTATTTTTCTTTCACTTCAAATGTTGAGTTTTAAAAAGATAAAGTAGATACATGAAAAGGAGCTCATTTTGGCCAAAGGCTATCAGTAAAAAACATATTCACAAACTGAATGACTATTATCAAGAATATTCTTCCCTTACCTCTAGAAGGTTCCAGGTTCTCCTTTGGCAGTGAGTCCTTCTCAAACTGGAGTTTGTATGAATGTTGCAACTTCAGGCAGCCTGAAGGAGGTGCTAAATGGTCTCTCAACTTTCCCTTACAAAATTGGCCCCTACACCATCCTGAAGGTTTCCTTTTCTAGCCCAAGGTATAATTCATTTATGCCCTAACACAGAAAAGGTGTTAGTCACCATTTTCATTAGGAGCTTAAATTCTCTGATCTTTTATGTTAGAAATCAAAAGCTCATATTTCTAAGAAGCTGGCTCTGATGCATGTTCTGAGGATTAGCCAGATAATATGATTTCTCTCAGTGTTAGAAATTCCAGTTTATTACAAAATACGTAATAATATCACTGAGAAGATCAAATACATAGTGAGGCTAAGAACAACGCTGTGTGAATTTCTCATAAAATATACTATCCTGTGAACTGAATAATAAAGTGCCTTAATATTGACACATTTCATATAATACAGATATTAGTCTAAAATTGTATAAATGTATTGTGGATTAAGTTTCTTGGAGTTCCTAAGATAAGCAATAATAGTAAATGCAATAAGAAGTGAATTATAATAATTTTCAGAAATATTTTTAACTCCCATCAGACATTTGACCAACAATTAAATACGGTAATACTCATTATGTTAAAAATATGAAATTTAAACACTATAAAATACCTTAATGATATGTGATTATCCTCTTTTTATTTAGATTTTATACTTACCAATAATTAAATTAAAATGGTTAAAAATGTATTATTTCTGAGGAAATTTCTTTGATCTTCTGCTCATATGAGTCTAAACATTATAGATTTAGTGATATTTAAATCTCTCCTATTTGTAGTGTCACAAAAACATTAAAAAATGGTCAATATATTTCCAGAATAAAGAACAGAGGATTGGATTCAATAAATAAATTAGTCTTCAACAAAATTGATCTTGCTAATTCTTTATCATATTTCAAATCTCAATTTGGACAATACCTCTCTTGAAATTCTTTGATAAATTTCTCAGGCTAATTTTGGTGCCTTTCCTATGTACCTCTGAGATTCTGAGATTTTGCCTTGTATAAAGTTCTTCCATTTTATTGCAAATTTTTTTATGTCTTTATTAATAGAGAGTTAACAATGAGAAAGGAAATTCTGTATATCTTCTTTACCATGATATTCAAAACAGTAAGCACAATACCAGACATACAGGGATAATTCAATAAATATTTAATTTAATCAATAAATCTACTATGTACAATGCCAAATATATATTTTTTTTCTAAAAATTCATTGGTGATAATGAGACAAGCAGAAATCAGATGTGGACCAAGGAAATTCTGGAGACATTGGTCTAAGTTCATGATTCTTTCTTCAATTTTGAGTCAGGCAGTTTAAGGGATTGGATTCATAGTTTTAAATAACAGGTTTTCAATAACACCTTAAATATGACAAATATAAGACCACAACAACAGAGGTTTTACATTAAAATTAATAATACAATGTCTTTATAAACTAGATTATAGGGAAATTTTCTACTTAACTTTTGTAAGAAAGCTACAATGAGGCTGAGAATAAGGAGGTTTCTAATATCATAACATGCCCATTAAAGTTTGCAGGTGCCTCATTGGCACATGTCTGGTTTGGAACCACAGCAAATGTAATTAGCAAGTGAGATTCCAAACCTCCAATTGCCAAGTGATTGAGTACAAGATCAATAGGCAGCTAGTTCCAAAAGTTAGAAAATGAGAACTACTAATATATGTGAAACTTCAGTCCCAGGTTTAATTGTATTATTGATAATGCTAAAGAGGTATAAAGTCATTTAAGATAAGATTGTCTTAATAAGACCAGGGTGATTAAGATGACATCACTCAGCAACTTAACGGCAAAGAGGTAAAAAGGGATTTCTCCACTCTCACAGGTTGTCTTTTTACTATTAATGGCCTCTGACCCAACAGAATAATTAGTTTCAATTGTGTTAACCTGTTATAAAGTACAAGCACATAGTATAACAACTACAGAAACATTTTCCCAGACCGATAACGTTGTCTTTGGAGAAAGACCTTCCTTTAGCAGCTGTTGTAAAGACAATAAAGGCATAGCACAGCAATACTCATTTTTCTCTCTTCTGCCAATGGCAAGTTTTATGTTCTTACTTATATATTGTAACTGGTAGAAAATTTATTATTTTGAAAACTACTATATCATTCTAAAAGCAACAGAGGACTGTGTAAATGCACCATATAAAAAATAAAAGTGGAAAGAAAAACATTAATAACAGCTATGGTAGATATGACATCCCTTCATAAATAAATATTTTCAGAGTTGGGTGTTTTACAGGCTGAAGAAAAATATGCTCATCTTTTGACAACCAATCTGTTTCTTAGTTCCTGAGCATCAGAAGTTGCAAATGGTGTTGTTTTATTGGTTTATTACTCTGTTCCTTTGCCAAAGAAAGGGTAGTAGTACATAGGATTTCTCAACTAAAAATCATAGTATTAAGAATGGATAATTTCATGATGGATTGATTTTCATGAGCATCATTCAAGTGCTTCACATTTCTAGCTTCTCAGCTCCTATTGCTTTAGTTGCATGGATATATCATGTTTTCTTTTTTCATTTGTTTGAGTTTTTGTTGTTGTTAATCCTCACCCAAGAACATTTTCCATTGCTTTTAGGGAGAGTAGAAGAGAAAGGGGAAGACAGAGAGGAACATCGATGTGAGAGAAACACATGGATTGGTTGCCTCCTGCAGGAGCCCTGACCAAGGCCCAGGCAATCAAATACAATACATGCCCTTGACTGCAATCCAATTCAAGACCCTTTGGTCTGCTGGCTGATGCTCTATCCAATGCACCAAAATGGCAAGGGCTATGTATAATGTTTTCTAATTCTTTACCCTTTACTCGCATCCATGAAGATTTCCCGATTAAAAAAATTTTGTTTCACTAGTGTCTATATGTTTATTCACGTACCCCAGAGTCTATCCTAGAGCAAGAGAAAGCTTTTATGCTCACCTAATACTACTTATAGATATTGATTGTTTTAGAGGCTAAGCAATAAGGGCCTTGAGGGGTTAAGAAAATGCCTCAGAGCACCACATCCCCACTATAAAATTCTAATATCTAAGTCCTATTTAAAGGACACAGAAGGAGCTTTTTGGATAAGTCAGTGGTTTTCAGCATGCCACCTGTGTTTCATAGTTTTATGGGAACACAGCCACGCCTGTTTGCATTGGTAGTGGCTTCTTTCTCGCTACAACAGCAGAATGTAGCCATCATGATGATGATCCAAGGGGACCTTGTAGCCCACATATAGACTAATGGATTGCTATTCAGCTTTTTACAGAAAAAGTGTGCTAACCTCTGGGCAAAATGAAATGTAAGAGACAATTGTCTGGCACTGCTTGCTGTTCTCAGTTGTGAAAAGGTGACTTATTACCACACATGCATACAAACACATAGATACAGTTTTACCACACAGGAAGCAAGTACCAAGCAAGAGCACAGAGTAATTGTAGCCCCTTCCGTATAGATTGCCACTTCCAGAGTAAATGCAGTATAAAACATATTTGTTTGTTTTGTTTGATATACTGTTTTGGAGTTCAGTTCTTCCACATAGTCATTTAGTTTTATTATAACAGCCTTATAAAGTACATAATGTGGATATTATTATACTCACTTTCATTGTGAAGAAATTAGAATTCTAATTTTAGAACTTCATTAAGTACCCAGGAAATAAATCTAATGAAAAACTCAAACTTATATTTCTGTCAGTCCTCTTTTGTCAGGGAAGCTGTTCTGTGTTATTGTACTGTTTACTCTCCCTATGAATTGGGAAAAACTACATTTTCTAACCTGTCTTACAGTTAAGTTGGGTCATATGACTGAGGTTTGGTCAATGAATTATGGATGAAAGGGATGTAAGGTACATTATATACTTTGTTCTTAAAAACATGTCATGTCGGGTGTCAGTACCTTCTTCTCTTGCAGATAGCATAGCTGCAAGATGAGAGAGGTCTCTACCTTTGCAATTTGCACTAGTATTTGTAAGTAAGAATTAAATCTCATTTGAGAGAAGTCACCAAGAATTGAGTGTTCTCTATCATTACAGCATAGCCTAATCTATCCTTATCTACACATAAATGGGATCTCTACTTGAATGCCTTAATCACCTTGGAGAAATTGTACTAAAAAATCAGAAAACTGAAGCACTTCTATTGATCAAGGAAAAAAATTATAAATTGTGTAACATTAGTCCTAGAGGTAATTAATATGAAGGAAAAAAAAGTGCTTTATCAATGGTTGGGTCAGGGCAATCCCAAAACAAGTGAGAAGGGAGTACATAATGGAAGTTTTATCCAGGTTATATCAGGGTACACCAGATACTAAGATAGCAAGAATTTAGTACCTGTTATGTTTGTTCCTTTGGAATTATTAAAGGTGTGTCAAAAATGCTAAAATTCTTGAATGGACGAGAGGAATCTTTACACATGAAGGCAATTTAGAACTCGAGGAAAACTTCACCCCTTCCTGTAGGCCCTATGAACAAAAATACCTTTGCAAATTACAAATGAAAACAAAGCTTCATTTTAGCCTCCAATGTAACTGGAGATCTCCTTAGTCTTATACCCAGTGCGATCAAAGGGGGTAACCCCGAGATGTGAGGCGTGAACAGTGTTCTGGGAAAAGGATATCATGGACACTGGAAACTATGCTGTATTCCAACTACTGTTGCCTAGATAAGCCATTGCTCATGGATGGCCTTCTGCCTTTTCAATAAAAAGTAACAAAATTCCAAAGACAAGTAGACAAAAAGAATAAAAATAGTCATTAAGTTAAAAATTTTATTCCCCCAAATGCAGGTCATTATTTTCCCTGTCAGAGGATACACTGCAGGATAAAATGTGAGTTGGATCACTCTGTCATGGAATTTCTTAATCTTACAGTGAAGATGTGTGCGGTCCTATCTCACTCCGGTCCTAGGCATGAGGATTCCCAAAATCCCACTCAAAGCCCATGGGCTCGTTATAATTCCACATTTAGAATCTTCCACTGAATTTATGCTATGGTTCTAGCAGTCAGACGTTTGTTCTATGAGTAAGCTCACAGCTTATATTGTAGTTCTGGTGAAAAGATCAGTGTCTCATTCCTTGATGCTTTAAACTATCGTGTTGTCCCTTGAATATGTTGCAGTGTTTCCAGAAATGGACCCTAACATATTGTCACAAGTCTTTTTTTGAGGATTAATTCTATTCTAAATTTTAGCAACTTCGGTGTTCATTCCAGATGCCAGTTACTCTTCCACTTGGTTCTACTGCCTACGCCTCCAAATCCATGGTGGCATCTGGCACTAAAGTCTGCTCCTAGTTTCTGGATCATAATTATGTAACACGAAGGCAAGTTATTTAATCTCCGTAAGATTTAGTTTCTGCAAAAGTAAAATGATCAGGATAAACAACAGGATTCCTAGTATTGTTTGATCTCTTCCAGCTCTAGTTCTATAGAGAGAGCATCCTTGTAGCTCTTGCTAGAAGGGCATGTTTCAGAGTTCGACATTGCTTGCTCTCTGTCCCAAACTGACATTACTCAAAACTATAAATGCACTTATTTTCTATGGCTGAATAACCAATCAGAGTTAGCTGATTAGAACAATGTACATTTTCTTTGGATTATAACTTTTAGCACAGTTTTTGGATCATTTTCATATTCTCGCAAGACTGCAGTCTAAACATAGGGTGAGGCTGTAACATCATCCGAGTCTGGAGGACTTCTTCCACAGACGCTGATTCCTGGTAGTATTCATTTTTTTTATGGTTGTAGGACTGAGCCCTCAGCCCCAAAATGGTGCCCTTCATTCCCTGCCATGTGACACTATCCAGAACAAGTAGAAGTTTCTTATTCAAGGGCAACAAACATCTCTGCTCTTCTTTCATTTCTGGCCTAGATGCTCTTTTAAAAACTCACTTGAATTGGATCAGGTGCAACCACAATAACACCCTTCATACTAACTTCAAATCAACTGCTCTGGGACCTTACTTACACTTTCAAAATTCCTTCAGCTTTGCCATGAAATGTAACAAAATTAAGGGTGATATATCCCATCATTGACTGGAGGCTGGATGCAAGAAATTCGTGCAAGAATAGGCCTTCCTTCCTCCCGCTGCTGGCACTGACTTCCCTCTGACACCTGGGTCCCCAGCTTCCCTCCAGACACCAGTAGGCACCTAGGACCCTGGCTTCCCTCACAATGGGAGGCCCCGCCCACCTGCCACAGCCTGCTGGTTGGTGGCCTGGGCCTCCCTCTGTGGGGCCATCATGGGGTGCTGGCCAGGCACCCGACCAGTTACATCACACCCACCTTGGCTGGCCTGGTGCCAGTGGGTATGTCTAAGCGTGGTCCTGGATGGTCCTCTAGATGGTCATCCAGATGGTCATTCTGCTGTTCAGCCATTTGGTCTATTTGCATATTATGCTTTTATTACACAGGATTATTGGCCAGAGAAAATCTATTCACCATATATACAAACATATAAAAATGTTAATGTCGGATGAAGAAAAAATAATTTGCTTCTTCCTGTTGTCTTTATTCCCCTACACTTGTCTGTTTCAACTCATTCACCCAGCAAACATTTTCTTAGATATTTCTATGATGGGAGCACAATACTAAGCACTGATGATATTAGAGTGAATATAACTACATATCTCATAAGAGCAAAATCTACTACAAAGAGATATAAGCTCAATATTAGAGTGCAAAATAAATTAATATATTAGAGATATATCCAAAAAGTGTAGATGCAGACAGAAATTACTATCAACACTAAGAATCAGGATGAAGCGATGAGGAGAGACTTCATGCAGAGGTCACATTTGAGCTCAGTCTTGAAGAATGAGTAGTTCATATGTGAACAGGAGAAGTCATGGGGATGCTAGGTTGGTGGACATTACAGTAAGACACACAGTCATTTGAAGGATGCTCCAAATGACACTTAAGGTTAGGCTGTGGTCAAATAATAAAGGTCCTTATTTACCATGGCTGCATCTAGACCAAATAAGAAGGTGATTAAGACATAGTTTTCTTGCTCTATCTCTGTATCCCATCCATCTTCTTAAGGTGACTCATGTAGAACCACTTGTTCTTCCTTTCAATGCTCATTATCCATAGGTACTAAATATTTTAGCTTGTCATTTTGACCCTCCATAATCCATTTCCACACTTCTGTGCAATCTTTTTAATCTAATCATTTCACTCCCTTTCTTAAAACAGTACAGGGTGTTTTCTCCCCTGCCCCCCCCCCCCCATTTTAGAATAAAAGCCAAACTACTTAGCCTGAAGATCTGAACTAACTTTCCTTCTAGACCCAATCCCATAACACATAAGGTTCATTTCCACATTGTTGAGATGCTGCAGCAATGGCTTTACATGGGCAGCTTTTAATTTTTAAAAAAATATATTTTATTGATTTTCCACAGAGAGGAAGGAAGAGGGATAGAGAGCTAGAAATGTCGATGAGAGAGAAACATCGACCAGCTGCCTCTTGCACACCCCTACTGGGGATGTGCCCACAACCAATGTACATGCCCTTGACCGGAATCAAACCCAGGACCCTTCAGTCCCCAAGCCGACGCTCTATCCACTGAGCCAAACCAGTTTCGGCACATGGGCAGCTTTTAATTCTATTTGAAACTATCTTTCCTCAGGTTTTAACAGGTCTAGTACCAACTATGGTCAAGGTCTCAATTCAAATAATGTCAACTTCTTAAAAATGTCTTCCCTGATTCTACAATATAAGTAGCCCCCGACCCTGTCCCAACCTCACAGTCAGTCACATCACCTTAATGCTTCTCATTTTATAAAATGGTCCTTTATTTTAAATTTTACTCTATTCTCATTAGAATATAAGCTCCTAGGTAATATGCTCCCTTCTGTATCTTTGAGTCCAACAGCATTGCCTGCTTGTCATAAATTAGGCACTCAATAAAATTTTTAGATGAATAAGCGTGAATCTTATCTCCCTTCATTGTTCAATCTGTTGCTCCTTTAGAGAATGACCTTCTCAGTAATGTATGGAAAAGCCTTAGCTATCGTTTTCTCTTTGTTTTCTTCATATTGTCCCCTTGGGTTGCCTTCTATTTCATTATATTTTATTTTTCTTCATTATAGTCAAGCATAAATTATATTTTTAGTTACCACAATTATATATATATATATATATATATATATATATATATATATATATATATATATATATATATATATATATAAATTATAATATTACTGGATGTATTTCCTAAATGTGTTTTCTACTGAATTGGCCATATTTTATTGATTACTAATTTGAATTATTGACAAAAGGATGTTTTATAGAGCATATTTTCTCCCTGCTTCCCTTTGTCTGTGGTAGGCACTGCTAAAAAATGCTACATACGATGCTTCTTGTTGGTGTCTCTCTTTCAGGACCAATTTCACACTACATAGCACAGAATGTCTGAAATATTAGTAAAGTTCAACTTAAATATGATTTAAGTTGAGTCTAAGAGTAGAATTGGGAACCACACTGTCACTTTGAAACAATCTTTATTGGCCAAACTAGGTTTTAATAACATCAATCAAGAAGTACTCTGACAGCTACTTGATAATTTTTGGCTATTGTAAGACTTTTACCGACATCTTTAGTCTCTTTCCTCATCTGTCTCCTTGTCTGCCATCATCTCTCCACTATCAAAATTCATTCATGGGCAGATTTGTTGACTTGGGGCACTAGCCGCTTCATAAATACAGTAGAAACAGAGGATGCTTGCAGTTGCCCTTTGCCTTGTTTATGCTGGTAAGCATGATGATGCAGAAGCAGCTGTCCTGCTCTTTGATAAAAATGCATTTTCTTCTGACCATCTAAAATTAAAAAGAATTATTTAAAAAAGTACAGGAATGTGGCACAAGTTTATGGTAAAAAAAAAAAAAAAAGTTCCAAGTAGTTTTTTTTTTTTAATTTTTTATTTTAAGAAAATTTCTGGAATTGGGAATCCACTCAGATGTAATTTTATCTGAACTAATTTAAATATATATATATATTTTTTTACTGATTTCAGAGAGAGGGAGAAAGATAGAAACATCAATGATGAGAATCATTGATTGGTTGCCTCCTGCTGGACATTGAGCCCGCAACCCAGTCATGTGCCTTGATGGGGACATCGAACATGTGACCTTCTGGTTCATGGGTCAATGCTCAACCACTGAGCAATGCCAACCATGCTGTACTGATTTGTTAATAACTCATTAATTGATTTTATACAAATATACTTTCCTCAGCTCCTTTTTTTTTTTTTCCCCCAAATGAACCATAAAAATTGCTAGTGGATACAAGAGAAAAGCATCTAGGACAAAAATGGAGTTCTTCCCTATTTTTTTTTGTTTCTAGTTTGCCTCCTTTGTAAACTTTTCCTCTCTAGTCAGAATTGTTTCTCCTTTTATTTATAAACGGTTGCAGTTTTCATATATTTCTGACTTGTATTCTAGTTAGTTGTATTCATAGTTCCTTTACTAATTTGGAGCTGTTTCTTTCTTTTTTTTTCTTTCTTTTTTTTTTTATAATAACTACCTATTTTAAATACTGAGTTATAATAGGTACTTAATACCAATTAAATAACATCTAGGATATTGGCAATATGCTGTTTAGTTCTTGTATAAATATTTTTTTAATGTACTAGGCACTATGATTATGTGCTTAATGTATAAAAAGAGTATAATTTTTATATAATTAGCTGCTAATTTAGTGGCAAATACACAGTAAGTTTACTCAGCACTAAATTATGATTGCACTATTTCTTTTGATGTGACATAACCTCTATAATTTTAAAAATTATATCCTATATAATAAAAGAATAATATGCAAATTGACCCTAATGGCAGAATGACTGGCAACAACTGGTCTCTATGATGCACACTGACCACCAAGGGCAGATGCTCAACACAGGAGCTGCCCCCTGGTGGTCAGTGCCCTTCCACAGGGGGAGCTCCACTCAGGCGCAAGCTGGGCTGACAACTGCGAGTGCAGCAGGCGTGGTGGGAGCCTGTCCCACCTCCTCTGCGGCGCTAAGGATGTCCAACTGTGGCTTCAGGGCTGCCAGAGGAGTGTCTGAATGCTAGCTTAGGCCCAATACTCCAGGGAGCGGGCCTAAGCTGGCACGTGGACATCCCCTGAGGAGTCTTGGACTGTGAGAGGGTGCAGGTCGGGCTGAGGGACTCTCCCAAGTGCACAAATTTTCATGCACTGGCCATATATATATATATATATATATATATATATATATATATATATATATATATATCCATTACCTATGGACACAGACAATAGGGTAGTGAAGGTCTTTGGCAGGGCGGAAACTGTGTGGAGGGGGATAACCGGGGGCGGGGAGAAAGGGGCACATCTGTAATACTCTCAACAATAAAGATTAAAAGAAGAAAAAGTATATGTGCTCCTGAGCTCTCAGCTCTACACACATTTCCCCAAAGAATTGAACTTTCTTCAAGTAATCACAAGGTGGCAGTGTCTCAAACCTTAATTCAAACGTTAAAGCTTATACATTTGTGGAATGTTTGGCCTCAGATGTAAATCTGACAAAAAAAAAAGTCATTGGTAGATGTTTAAATGGAAATGAAACTGAAGAAGTTCTTATAATATCATTAGGAATTTAAACTCTAGATGATATATGTTTAAATGTGCACTTTTCTTCTATAACCTACAAGGAAATTAATTCCCTTTATTTGATTATATATATGGCATTTTCTTATTTTTTATATGAAACATAAACATGTGTATCTTTCATGCAATTATAATTGTATGACCTGATATTTGCATATAGTTCTTATGTGAAAATAATTCAGAAGTTGATAATTATTTCTGAGGATATAATGCTTTTGTGAGTCATAATAGATTTATTCTATTGATATAAACAATGCTAAACTACTCTGACAATTATAGAGACATTTTTAAATGAACACTTTCTAAATGCACCATATAAATTTAACTTAAATAGATTATGTGTATTATGATTTGCATTTCTTAATATTTATGTCATCTCTTAATTTCATCACTATTGCTTGCAGGCCTTTAATCATTTATTTTTAGTTAAGAATATTATTCTTTAACCAAAATAGCTAATATAGTTCTGTTCAACAAACATAATATTATAATTCTGATATTTCAGATGGATTGACATAGAATGAGCTGTAGATGACATTTAAAATTTTGTATGACTTAAAATTCTTAATTGAGCTTTTCTGTTCTCATTGCTGAATTTTCTAATAATAGGAAGGAAAACTTTTCCAAGGAAGCCAAAACTATATATATACACATTCTTAAAGATACTAATCAAAGACTATGGTGCATGTCTCAGCCATATATTTCAGAATGTTTTCCTTTGTTTTTCAGCTCCTTTGTGGATTTTTATTTTTCTAATCAGATACAGTATATCATTGTTCACCTTATTCATTCCCAGCCTGCCTGCAGCTAATTGTAGATGGAATTATGACATTTTATAGGTATTTCTGAATGTAGATCGTCTTCCTTATACATGGAGAATGTAAATTATAGGTATTCTTTTGATGTCTCCAGTTTTCTTTTTTTGGTGTGATGAAATATATTATACTTTCAAAAAATATTTCAATTTCTATTGATAGGTAACAAGAAACAAAAATATGATAGAAATGAGTATTTGAATTAATGGTAAAATATGATTATTTTGTTGTTGTATTAATATTTATACAATAAAAAAATACCAGCATTTCAGTGTGTTAGCTTTAAATTTAACCTTTATTTCAAAATGCTCTATTATAGCTTTGTGTAATACTGCCAATTTACGGAGAACAAATTCATCGAGTGAACTCAATTTGTTTTACATTTTATTTTCTTTAATTTATGTTGTGCACGGAATATTTCTCTAATTTAATTCTATTTGTGTGTTTTGTCTTGTATTTATTCTTCTTTTTGAAATCTATTTCTTCCCTCTAGCTGTCTGTTAAAATATGGTGTCTACTGTCAGGAGTAGAGGAATGGGCAGAAGAGAACCTATGCATTCTAGTGGGTATTATTTATTATATATATAAAAAAAGCTGATCCTTCATCTAAAAATTTCTGGTACAGTCTTTTATCCTGGGAAATATATTTTTTCTTTCTGGTGCCACAATGAATCAAAAGAAATTTCAATACAAAAAATATTTATTGCCCCCTGGAAAAATCTAATCACAGAATGAGGTAACTTGCACAATATTAAACTGTGTTCCCTACTTCCAGGTTGAATTTTAAGCTTTGTACAAAATGCATTTCTGCACTATTTACCTTTTTAAATATCTGTTTACTCACAAAACGTGGCTACTGGTGGTAGAGGAATCAGAGTGAGGGACAGTGGATGCTTTTTTCACATGGGTTTTTAAAACAAAGTGTGCAATAATTCTTAGAACAGGTAATAGACAGGTACAGTTCCCCAGCTTTCCTGAATTATTTTCTAGCTAAAAGAAAAATGTATCTGTAACACTTTTATGTATAAGATAATTCGTGTTTTTACATTTATATATGTTATTTTAGATAGCAAAAATAAGCTGTCATTTACAACCTTGGTTTCTTAAATAAAAATACAACATGGCTTCCTCAAGTTAGACTAGCTGGAGGGAAACATATACTCTCACCACTGAGCTCCATGATTGGGCTCTACTTTGCCAAATGTTCTCTTTTTTTTCCTTAGGAGGATATATGTTCTTATTCTGTGTCAAATAATTTTGCAAAATCTGCTTTAAAATGAATATATGTTTTATAATTGTCTATTTCAGCTTAATTTTATATTTCTTATAGTTTAGTTTGCAACTTATTTCTAAAGTATAGCTTATCTTATCCAATAAAAGAGTAATATGCAAAATAACCACCATGTTGCTATACCCACAAGCCATGCCCACCAACCAATCAGGAGTGAGTATACAAATTAACCCCAACCAAGATGGCTGCAGCCACAGAGAGCAAGAGGGAGGCTTGTATTTATTCAATATATTGACTCTGAAACTCCTCTTGTGCCCCTTCCCAGGCAGTCTCCAGCTCCCATATGCAACTATAATTCTGTGTCCCCAGCAACCACTAGTCTACCAAGAAATAACCTTAATAGTGGGGAATAAGGTGGTTACATGGCTTTATATAGGTTTCAAAAAGAAAACTTTGGTAATAGTATGGAGTATAAATGGATGTGGGAACTGAGAAAACATTAGAAAATAGCCTTTCCTTTAGGAGGCTATTAAAGTAACTCTTGACATTAGCTTTGACTAAGGTGGTGGTGTAGATGGTAAATGGAAGGATTTAACAGACATATAATTCATTATAGCATTAGGACACTGTTGATAGGTATATAAATAAGTGAATTAGAGGAAAATATCAAGAATAAGTTTTAGGTTTCTAATATGCATAATGGAATGGACAATATTATAATTAACTTACATTAATTATAAAGACGAGATATGAAGACTAGATGAAGAATTGGTTTTGTTACTTTTCAAGAGAAGATATAAACTACATTGAAGTTTAAAGGGAAGGTCTGGTATGGAAATAAGAGGTTGTGAGGCACAGGTGTTTTCCAGTAGACCAGCGATTTTCAACTTTTTTTTATCTCATGGCACACAAAATCTAAAATTCTGTGGCAAACAAAAAAAGTATTATATTTTTTTGCCAATCTGACAAAAATAGGTATAATTATTATTCATGCACACTAGACAGCTATTGTGTTGGCTGTTGTATTTCTTTAATTTAATTCATTTTTTTTTTTTAACAATCTAAGGTAAAAGAGGTCAGTGTCCCTGATTAAATAGTCAGGTATTGCATGTTTTAAAAATTCTTGCAAAGCTAATAGAATTTTTCTTACTTTTTAGGGTCTTTCATGCACTAGATTATTATTTCCTTTGATGGTTTTCCTGTCATTCTTAACAGTGAGCTCAATACCCCTGATATTAATAATACTAGCATAGAAAGTTAGAGTTTAAAGGAAGATTTATGAGGTAAAATTTATGTCTGACTTCTTACTTAAACATAACTAAATATTGCTCTGGCCCATAAGTCATTTTAGTTATCCTTTTACAATGCTATTTTCATTCCACCTTCTACTAATTGCCACAAAGCTTCCTTGGGATTTTCTATTGTTAGTCCTAAAGGAACTAGACACATTTGTACAAATCAAAGGGAGCAGTTTATTTCCCTGTAGACATTAATCGGTTTTGTATCTAATGGAGCAACTTTATCCTAACTTTCCTGTATTAAGTTTCATATAAATGTCTACTTGGATTAAATCTGTGATGTGTTCATTTTATATTTTTATGAGTCATGTTTTTAAACTCTAAAAAAATTTAGCTGTTTTGGAAGGTGTTCTTTGAGATGCTCAAGTGGACTAATCTGTTTAAGAGATAATAAAGCTAGGTTTCTTGAAAAGTATTCCTCATGGGTGGCTTAGTCTTGGTCCAGGGAAAATTGCACATGGCAATGTTACTATAGTCAATGGAGTACAGACTGCTGGGGCAGGGCGAGTGCAGGCTGACTGACAATTCGAAGGACTGGGCCTTGTGGGGCTGTGCAGAGCTCAATGGGACCCAGGGGTGCCCTCCCCACTGACTCTGACAACAATAGACTATCAGGAAGCAGGGATTCTCCTGCATTGGCCAAGATGGTGGCAAGGGGAGATTCTCACACTAAGCAGGCCAAAAGCTGGAAAGGTGCCTGGACAGGGCCTGAGCACTCTAAAAGCTACCAAGATAATTGGCTAAAAAAACAAAACAAAACAAAACAAAACAAGAAAACAAACAAACACCTCCCTACCCTATGGCTATAAGAACCTGGGGCTTGAGCAGGAAGAGAAGATGGTCTTTGAACCGGAGTCCACAATCCCTCAGGTAGGGGAACCTGAACAAACCTCTTTCCTTTTGCACCAGCATCTGACTAAGGAGTTTGGCTTTACCTGTGGCAAGCAGTAGAACCAGCATTTTGGTAACAGTGATGCAACTTTAACTTAGCAACTCTCTATTTGTCTAGATTGTTATTCCTTCCCTACTAATTTTAGTCTTTATTTTGGGCACTGGTTTATGCATGGCCAATTTTCAATTTTCTATTGTTGGTGGCAGTGATTAAGAATTTTGCTTTTTCTGTCGAAGCCGGTTTGGCTCAGTGGATGGAACGTCAGCCTGCGGACTCGGACTGAGGGGTCCCTGGTTTGATTCCGGTCAAGGGCATGTGCCTTGGTTGCGGGCACATCCCCAGTGAGGGGTGTGTGGCGGGGAGGAGTGGGGGAGGGAGTAGCAGATTGATGTTTCTCTCTCAGAGATGTTTTTGGCTGTCTGTCCCTCTCCCTTCTTTTCTGTAAAAAAATCAATAAAATATATATTAAAAAAAAAAAAAGAATTTTGCTTTTTCCCAATTACTTGGTATTCCCTGTTAGATGGATCATCAGGATCAATTCTCCCTTTGGTGAGAGATAATAGTTGGTCTTTTTGTTTGTTTGTCTCTGGTTCTATTTACCATCTTTGATAAATTAAGACTTTTATTTAGAGCAGCTCCTTGGAATCCAGACTGATTTCAGTTTCCATGTTCATGTTATTCTAAGATTGAATTTGTAGAACTAAGTTTAAAGGTGCCCTATGCATCTGTATCCGACTCTATCTCTCTGTAATGAAGAAGTCCTGACTTCTCACCCAGTGAGTACGATATGTCTTCTTTCCATGGTACCCAGCTTCAAGGTGACCCCAGTCATCCCTGCCTGCTGGTATCCACACTTCTGTATGGTGCTCTCAACACTGTGTGAGGTTCGTCTGGGTGGCCACTGGCTTATGTTAGATGTGGTAGTATGTCACTTCTCAGATTAGGATATAAAGAAATATTATGGCTTCTATATTGAACATGCTTCTTGCTCTCTCAGTATTTTCATGTTAAATAACCAGGATGTATGATTTCAGTTGCTGATTTTCTTCTGTCCTTGCAACTTAATGACCCTATGAGTCACTAAACAGAATGTAAATAACAAAGCTGTTTGCTCCAATGAGTTACTAACCACATTCCTTTATTCAACCCTCAGAAGAAAAGCAAGAAGCAATATTTATTCTACTCATTATGGAATTCATGGATGAGGTGGAAACAACCTTATCAGAGATATAATGGTTCTTGTTTTCCTAGGTCATAAATCAATAAAATGTCTCTAGAGATGTTGTCTACTGATTCTATCAAATGGATAATATGTACTAGTTCCAAATAGGAGTGCTTAAAGAGAAAATTATTGCATTGCAAATTTTATTCCAGCAACTGTTCCCAAAGTAACTATTAATTTATATGATTTCAAGTCTCTTTTTCTAAATTTTTCTTATCTCTTACCATTGATCCTTTTGCTCTAACTCACTTGTTTAATCACCTAACTCTTTTGGATTGTATTCTCTAACCTGTATTTCCCTGCTCACCATTCCATAGGCCCAAGTATTACCCAATAATTCACATTCTTGGCTTGGCTTCTCTTAATTTTAATTCAGGAAGACTTTCCATATTAGAGGGAAAAGTATTTTGTGGATAGTCACAAATATGCTTATTTTTTTAGCATCTACTTTTGGGTTTCTAAATTTAAATAGCAATAAGATAAAAAGAAAAGAAAACAAACAAAAAACAACAAAAAAAGATTAGTATGACTCTTTCCTCTACCAATTTTTAATTGGTTGACTAAAAAAATCATCTACCTTTTAACTGTCTCATTTATAAAAATGGTAAAATAGCATATATTCCTTAGCCAATGGGGGAGACTCTTTGGTGTTTCCCGACTGTCTACAGTAACTGTATCATTAACACTATTTGGCAAATTAACTTTTAATTTTATGTTCCCTTCTTTTCAATATTTAGTATTTAATTTTACTGGCTGATATGTTTGAAAAATATAACAAAATAAGTACATATGCTTAATGGAGGTAATACTCATTTCCTACTATTGCTTGCTCATCATTAATTCAGTGAATGTGTTAGAGTAGGCAGTTAGTTAGGTACTAACGAGAGGGGGGCGTTAATGGAACAGCCCCCCTGGGGAGTAGCTGGCATCTTTAATGAGGCAAGGGAGAAAACAGTGAGAAATTTTACTTTACTAAGTGCCTGCAGAGTAGAAGCCAAAGGATGAAGCTGGAGGATCCAAGATGGCAACTATAAAAGGAGGAAGACACTAGCCTGGAAAATTAGGTTGAGAAGGGCACAACAACCCCCTGGGAAAAGCCAGGAAGGAGATTGGATAGTTTGAAAGAAAGCCTACTATTTACCAAACTCAAGGAAATATATGGGATCTAGACAATGAACCCAGCACATGCCCTCCTTGGGACATGCCCATGTCCTCCCTTCTCTGTAGCACGTATTTTCTTCTTTTTCCCCCTAAACTCCAAGGGTCCCCACAAAACTTGCCACCAGTGGAACAGAAAGCAGCAACAAGACAAATAATAACATCGTTAATTATAGGTGGCCCTCTGTTATTTATTTTAATAAGAAACCCTAAGTGGCTTCCTAGTATTTACCATTAAATTGCCTATCTAATAAAAGAACCACCACTGCATCTACAAGCCATGCCCACTAGCCAATCAGAAGTGAGTATGCAAATTAACCCAACTAAGATAGCTGTGGCTAAGGAGAGATAAGGGGTCTTGGTTTTCCCTGGTAATGGAGGAAGCCAAACTTTCCGCCTGCCTTGGCCAACCTAGGCTTCCACTCAAGTCTACAAAGTTTCAATTATAGAAGATAAATAAATCCCAACAAAAATGGTTGTGGCCACAGAGTGAGCAGGAGGCCTGGCTCTGTTCCAGGTTACAAAGTTTCAATTGTAGGAGATAAATAAATCCCAGGTACCAGGGCCTCCCCTTAGTTTGCTGGGGGGGCGGAGGGGGGGGGCTGGCCTGCAAACTACCACAGGCCCCTGGCCCAGGCCAGCCCACACCCCAAGGGAACCCCCACCCTGATCCAGGACACCTTTCAGGGCAAACCAGTTGGCCCCCACCCATGTACCATGCCTCTATCCTATCTAATAAAAGAGAAATATGCAAATTGACCATTGCTCCAACACACAAGATGGCTGCCCCCATGTGGTCAAAGAAGACTGCCCTCATATGGACACAAGATGGCCACAACAAGATGGCCAGCAGGAGAGGGAAGTTGAGAGATACCAGGCTTGCTAGGGAGGGCAGTTGGGGGTGATCAAACCTGCAGGGGAGGGCAGTTGGGGGTGACTGTGCCTGCAGGGGAGAGAAGTTGGGGGGTATTAGGCCTGCAGATAAGGGCAGTTGGGGAAGACCCTGGCCTGCAGAGGGAGAGGATTTGGGGGGGACCAGGCCTGCAGGGGAGTGCAGTTAGGGGTGACCAGGCCTGTAGGAGAAAGCAGTTAGGGGAGCAGTTAGGCATCAATCAGGTTGGCAGGGGAGTTGTTAGGGAGTGATCAGGCTGGCAGGCAGAGGTAGTTATGGGTAATCAGGAAGGCAGGCAGGTGAGTATTTGGGAGCCAGCAGTCCTGGATTGTGAGAGGGATGTCTGACTGCCTGTTTAGGCCAGATCCTACGAGCAGTCAGACACCCCTCGAGGGGTCCCAGATTGGAGGAGAAGGTGCAGGCTGGGCTGAGGGACACACACCCCCTTGCACGAATTTCATGCACCGGGCCTTTAGTAGGGTAATATTATATCAAATACCATGTGATTAAAATATAGCACTTGTTTCCAAATTTAGGGTATTTGATTTAAAATATCTTAGCAAATATGACTTCTAATTTAATGTAGAAACTGAGATCCTTTTGACAATAAAAAGAGATGAAGCATTGAGGAGGAAGTTCTCAGCTTCATAGAACATATCTACAAAAACACTAAAGACAATATTATACTTTATGGTGAGAAATTCAATGCTTTTCTACTAAGATTAGAAACAAGGCACAAATGTCATATCTCGCCACTACTATTCAATGCCATATTGGAAATCTTAAGTAATGCTTTATTTCAAACTTAAGTTTATTGGCAAGGAGGGAAATTAAATTAAGAAAGTTGCCGAAACCGGTTTGGCTCAGTGGATAGAGCGTTGGCCTACAGACTGAAAGGTCCAGGGTTCGATTCCAGTCAAGGACATGTACTTTGGTTGTGGGCACATTCCCAGTAGGGGGTGTGCAAGAGGCAGCTGATCAATGATTCTCTCTCATCGATGTTTTCTAACTCTCTAGCCCTCTCTCTTCCTCTCTGTAAAAAGTCAATAAAATATATTAAAAAAAAGAAAAAAAAAGAAAAAAGAAAAGAAAAGCACAGGGCTGAAATGTAAAATTATTGCAATAAGTAAAAGAATATTTTTTTTTTATATATTATTGATTTTTTTACAGAGAGGAAGGGAGAAGGATAGAGAGCTAGAAACATCGATGAGAGAGAAACATCGACCAGCTGCCTCTTGCACAACCCCCACTGGGGATGCGTCCGCAACCAATGGACATGCCCTTGACTGGAATCGAACACGGGACCCTTCAGTCCAAAGGCCGACGCTCTCTCCACTGAGCCAAACCAATCTTGGCAAGAATAATTTATTAGTATTTGAAATTGTGTCATGGTTAATCAAATATATTTATTACCAAATATTTGCTCAAAATAAATGTTACTTGGATCCTAAAATAGTCTCTACAATGCTTACTTTGATGAAATACTTAACAGAAGAAACCAACAGAGGCCTGGATTTGCAAAAGAGCACAAATGAAATACAAACTATATTGAGATATTTGAAAGTAAAAAATGAGGAAGGAAAGAGAAGGAACTGGAGAGATATTAGATTGTTGACTGATTTTATATTAAAAAAATGAGGGAGGAATCTCAGTTCTGGGGTAAGATGGCGAAGACTCATTTTTTCCTGCTTCTTCCCTCAACACACAACTACATATCCTGCAAATAACTCAATAGATTATCCTTTATTCTGAAAAGTGAACTTGAAGAATAACACAGTAGTATCACAACATCTTGGTGAGTTCCCTGGATTCTCTTTTTATTTCTTAAGTGCTTGATCCTGGGAAGCAGAGAGGCCTGCAAACCAGAACATGGTCCAGAAAGCGAAAACAACAAGGCCTGCTTTCTCTGGCTAAAAGGTTTGGAAAGGAAAACAAACCCTGGATGAATTTAGAAGGAACCGTGATACCCAATGACAATGGCCTACAGCAGTGGCAACAGTGGGAACCCACTTGTGTGAACTGAACCCTTTATCCCACATGTACCGGCAGCAGTAGTCCAAGCTGTCATCAGCAGCAGCACCTGCCAGCCTGGGGCTTCCAAGCCCTCTCTCCAGGGGCAGGACCAGTGTGCTACTCAGACGCTGGGGCTCCTGGCTCTCTACCCAAAAGTAGAGGGTGGGCTCTGGTAGGCACTTCCTTCCCACAATACAGAGAGGAGAGTGGGAAACCTACCAGAACTCAGTGAGATACCAGGACACATAAAATAATTTTTCTCCTGCTGATCTGGCATACCCCACCTGAAAGCTCATAATAACTTAAGGAAAAGCCTTCTACCTCCACAGACAGTACCAGTAGGAATCCAGCAGGTGTTGAATCAAAACCAGAAAAAATAGCAAGGGCTCAGAAAACTAAATTGTTATTGGACTACAACCACAAAAGCAGACCAGAATTATATGTTAAACGTAAGGAGGGAAACTGCCTGCTACAATAGTGGATTTAAATGGGATCAAGAGTCTCTTAAAGTAATATTTAAAATGTCAAGGTATAATAATAAAAAAAAATCGCTGGTTATGTCAAAAATCAAGAAAATCAGGATTTAAATGAGAAAAGACAACATCAATATTGAGGTGAATCAGGTGTTGAAACATTTTTATAAAGATTTTTATATTTTTTTAAATATATTTTATTGATTTTTTACAGAGAGGAGGAGAGAGGGATAGAGAGCTAGAAAGGTCGATGAGAGAGAAACATTGACCAGCTGCCTCTTGCACACCCCCTACTGGGAATGTGCCCGCAACCAAGGTACATGCTCTTGACCCGAATTGAACCTGGGACCTTTCAGTCCACAGACGCTCTACCGCTGAGCCAAACCGGTTTCGGCATGATAAATATTTTTAAAGCAGTTTTGGTAAAATTGTTTCAACCAGTAATTATAAAATATTATTAATACAAAAAGTAAAACCCCAGTGTAGAAATAGATGTTATAAAGAAACCAAATGGATATTATAGGACTGTAAAATACAATAACTGAAAATAAAAATAAAAAAAGAAAGAAAGAAAGAAAGCTCGCTGGATAGGCTCAATAGCAAAGTTGAGATTACAGAAGTTAGAATCATGGAATTGACAGGTCAATATAATTTCCTCAATCTCTACAACAGAAAGCAATAGACTTAAAAAGATAAATAGGACCTAGAGACCTGGAATAACAACAAAAGATCTAACATTTCTATGACTAGTGTGCCAAAGGGAGAGGAGAAAGAATGTGGAACTAAAAAAGAAATGTGGCTAAACTTCCCAAAGTGGAAAAAAGACATAAACATAAGTATTCATGAAACAGCAAAAAGCAAGTAAGTTAATTAGATGCTGTATTTTAAAAGAGTTAATGCAAGCTTACTAGGACATGATTTGGATTAATTCAAAGTTGCATCTATCTATCTATCTATCTATCTATCTATCATCTATCTATATGTCTATCTAACTATCATCAATCTCTTTTATTCCAGTGTTTCTCAATGTATGAGATATTTTCTATTTTAATTAAGATTATTTAAAATTCTCATTAGAAAAACTCAGGTTCTTGGGTGCTACTCAAAACTTACTAAATCAGAATGTCTGGAAGTAGAGCTAAGGAATTAATATATTTTTTAAAATTTTCCCTTGTAACTTGTATAAACTAAATTTTGCTTTGACAAGAATCAATGAGGAAACCAGGGAGAAGTTTAATGAAAAAGGGCAAGGACAACTCAGGCTGGGTTATCAGTGAGAGATAGAAGTTCAAATGCTATTTTCTTCCTTTTTATTTGAAAACCTTTTACTTTGTATGAACAACTGACAGTCAACTTTCTAATTTACAATAAAGCGATGAGTGCAGAAAAGAATGTTTAAAGAAGATAAAATGTGTGAGAGGTACATTTTCACCTGGTAATAAGGTTGATCTTAAAGTCAGGTTAAAGGAATGGAATAAAGTGCCGTTTCCATCTCCTATGATAAATTTATTCATTGTCCATTAAAAAAATTCATCCAAAGTTAGTTTCAGCTCATTTTATCTCCATCTGCTTATACTGATTTGTTATAATTATATATTAAAATTATATATTAAAATGAAGCAAGCACCTCCTGTAAATATCCAAACCCTAAATTTCATTCACTTAATTATATATAGAATTATAGAATTTTTAACATTTTGACTGAAATGCCCTCTATCATTTTGTGAACTTGTTCTAATTAAATCATCTCCTTTTGAAGAAGATTTCCTTCTATCTGTTTTGCCTTGCATTTACATGAAAATTTTGTTGGCATTTTCCAACTAAAAAGAAAATAAAGGAATGACACTTTCATTTTTTTGGTATATATATAAGTGATAAAATATTTGATATGGAGCCAACATAAGATGATAAACAATTCATATAGTTTATTGGTAATTGGCAATGTGAAATGGGAACCACGTAAATGAGATGTATCTCTTTGCTATCATTTGCCCACTGTAATACATTTTGTAGACACTAATGATACACAAACAGTAAAGTTTAATGATGTTTTGAATGCTGATTATACCTAAAAGATGCTTGAAGTCATACAAATATACCAGAAGTGATCACACCATGAGCTATTTGTTGAAATAAACATTACAGGATGGCTTAAGGTCAATTTAATTAAATATATATGGAAATATTTTTGCAGTTGCATGTATTTAGCTATTGATCAGCTATTTAAATCTGTTTACTTTTCAATATATAACTCCTAGAAAAATAATAAAATGTAGGGTGTCACCAATTAGTGTCACTGTTCCTCAAAGTTAATTAACCTTTGATTCAACCAAAGGTCACACCTGCAAGTTTCTATTTATTGGGAGGGGGTGCTATTTTCCAGCAACTCTAGTGGAGTCTTCTAAGCTAGTGCTTAGATAAGGTTCACTGTTATATCAGAGAGAAGCTAGTCATTAGAGTAAAAGCAGATAAAATATGTTCATTAATTAAATAATGGCATTAGAAAAAATGTCACTTTTTTTCTTAAAACAATTTTGTTTTGAGAGCTTTCACACTGTATTTGAAATGTAGGAAGATTTTTGTTTAACAACAAGATTTCCACTATTGCCAGGACCGGTTTGGCTCTGCCTGCGGACTGAAAGGTCCTGGGTTCGATTCCGGGCAAGGGCATGTACCTTGGTTGCGGGCACGTCCCCAGTGGGGGCTGTGCGAGAGGCAGCTGATCGATGATTATAACTCTCTATCCCTCTCTCTTCCTCTCTGTGAAAAATCAATAAAAAATATATTTAAAAAAAAAGATTTCCACTATTATTTCATGGAAAAGCAGATAGCGAATAGATCAGATAGACTCTGTTTTAGAAAGGTACAGTTGATTATGTCTCATCCATACCTAGAATGTTTTTACTTATCTAGCTCGTCTATGGTAAGTAATAACTTTGTGAAATAAGATTATTAAATATCAGCATAGCAAGAACATATCCATTTTTAATCAGTGAAGTTGAACTGATCTCGGCAGGTTGCTTGTAATACTCAGGGTATTGTCATCCAGCTGCAGTTACACAGTAGTGACAATCTGAATAGGAAGTGGGATCTCAAAAGCCTTTCACCAGATGGGGGATTTTATTTATTCCTGGCAACCAGATGTCACCAACTTCTCTTTCTGACAGGGCTGTTTACTGATTTTGCATGGAGAGTTGATTGTTGCTCTAGCTCATGTTTATTGAGAATTTCAACTCCCAGCTGAACAAAAGGATGCTCACTTACTAACGGCTAGTTAACACAAAACCATCACTTTTTTTTTGTGACTCAAGAGAACTGTTCAACTGACTCTCCCTCTATTTCATTAGAAAACTGCCATCACTATGGCTGTTGAGAGATGGTGAATATAAAGAAATGAAGGAGGTGACACCAACTGGTCTTACCTACTTGACTCTGGAGTCATTCTTGAGTCAGCCCAGAATGTGACCCCTAAAAATGGTAGACTGGAAGGTGATCCTTCAGTCAATAGTAGCTTTAATACTGGGATCCCTAAGCCTTGGTAGAGAGTCTTTATCAGAAGTACTGATATCCAGTTAAACCATAGGACTGACCATACTGTTACTCTGAGAGCAGTTCCTCCTGGAGTCGGCTCTGGAATCAGAGCTTCCAGTATTCTCTCAGAGAACTCTGCAACATTTATTCCAAAATTTGTACAGCAACTCTGTCCAACAGAAGAAATTTATATGGAACCACATGTAAAACAGATCAAAGCAGTGTAGTTCAGAGGCTCCGGAACTTCACTCTTATCCTTACCTTTTTCAGCTTTGTAGAAGCTCCTCAATACCTTTGTATCCTATTTCCCCAGTGTCCCAGCATAAGACCAAAACTGCTTCAGAAACATGTCAGCTGTGCCCTGTCCTAATGCATACTGTACAGTGAACCAGGTGGTCCCCAGCCAGACCACCATGTGTGTCATCAAATCACGTAATCCATGGTCCATGCCCCAAGCAAGAGAAATACCACGTGACTTCTCTACATTTCTGTATCCATCTATGAAATTGTATCTTATTACACAAATACACATCTATAATAATAAAAGAGTAATATGTAGGTTGACCGAACAGCTGAACAGTAGAACGACTGTCCGGACGACTAAGCTATGACATGCACTGATGTCAGGCCAGCCAAGGCGAGTGCAATGCGATAGGGGGATGAGGGGCCCACCATTGCCCTATGATCATTCTGCAGAGGGAGGCCCAGGCCATCCTCTGCAGGGCAATCGATTGGGAGGCTCAGTGGAACCAGGGAACCCGAGGTGAGGGGGGTGTGGCAGCAGATGCAGACAGTGCCAGGCCAAGGTGGGTGCGGGTGGGGTGCAAGGCCATGAAGCCAGGGCTGGGAAGCCAGCAGCCTGGGGAAAGGAAGACCTACCCTTGCATAAATTTTGTGCATCAGGACTCTATTATATATAATCACAGAAAATAAAAGCCTGTTTCATTGTTATACTATAGGGCATCTATTGGTTTCCTAGCTCCGTTTCCCTCCTTTATTATATATGTACATTTCAATATGCCCACAGGGAACACATAGTTTAATTATCTGTAACGAATTTAACACTTTTGTATAAAAATGGATTCAGCCTAAACCGGTTTGGCTCAGTGAATAGAGCGTCGGGCTGCAGACCAGATTCGATTCCGGTCAAGGGCATGTACCTTGGTTGCGGGCACATCCCAGGTAGGGATGTGCAAGAGGTAGCTGATCTATGTTTCTCATCGATGTTTCTAGCTTTCTATCCCTCTCTCTTCCTCTCTATAAAAACTAAATATATATATATATATATATATATATATATATATATATATATATATACACACATATATATACATATATATATATATAGAAAATGGATTCAGAATCAAAAGCCTTACAGAAAAATGAGCATGGTAGCCGTTAACACAATTAGATAGCAAAAGTGGTTCAGGTGGTCACCACCATATGAAGGCTGTGGGGTCAACCAGATCTCTGTTTGTTTCCTGGTTTGGTTACTGACTAGGAAGTTACTAAATTTCTCTATGCTTTGGCTTCTTAGATATGAAGCAGAGAATGTAAATAGTGTCTATACATAGTGCTGTAATGAGGATTGCATGAGATATGCATGTGAAGCCCTTATAATTTTTAACGTATATTTTGTACTTAAATATTTGTTATTTCAATTATTACTGAAATTACTTTTAATATTGATAATCCAATCCTAATTTCTCAATTTACAGGCCGAGTAACTGTATTAATTTCCTAACACTACTGTAACAAATGACCACAAATGTAGTGACTTAGAAGAACAAAAAATTTATTCTTTTCAGTTCTGAACTCAGAGTCTAAACTCACTCTGATGGGACTAAATTCCAGGTGGCCTCAGGGCTGATTTCTTTTGGAGACTTTAGGGGTGGAACCATTTCCTTGCCTTTTTTACCTTCTAGTCACTGACTGCATTTTTTAGCTGGTGGTCACTTTCTTCATCTTGAAAGCCCGAAGTGTAACACCTGCCGCCTTAATCTCTACCTCTGTCTCTGTAGCTTTCTCTCTCCATCTCCTTCTACTGTCACATTACCTTCTCTGTCTCTGACCTTCGTACGTCTCCCTAATAATGATCAGTATGATTATATCTAGTCCACAGAATAATCCCCCCATCTTGAGATCTTCAAAGTCCCTTTTATAAATGAGGCAACATATTTACAGGTTTCCAGGGTCAGGGTTTTGACCTCAGTGGGTGGGCATTATTCAACATACCACAGTAACCGAAACTGAGTAGTTAGGTGACTCATGTCTCAAAACTCAAAGCCAAGTTTTTATTCTGGTTTAATATTCTGTCTCTTGTTGCAGATTTAGTTTATTTTTACTTTGAAAAAATGTTGATAGACTTTTATTTGTTATTATTTTTTAGTTAACACGTATAATACACGAATATAATTTTATTATAGAGGAAAATGTGGAAGTTTCTTTTCCCAGATATAACCACACTAACTGTTTCATGGTCAACCTTGACCATGAAACAGTTAGTGTGGTTATAGTATCCTCTTATGAAATTCATAGTATCCTCTTATGAATTTACATAAGCACTAGGGGCCCAGTGCTCCAATTCATGCATTTGAAAGGAACTGTGGGCCATGAGGTGTGGTGGGCACAGATGTAGGTCTCGGCCCATCCTGCCCAATCCTGCCTAGCCCCTCCTGCTACAGCCCCCGGTCCCCTATCTGCCAGCAGCCCCGCTCCCACTGCTGCCACTCCCAAGCACTGACTGCGCTGGACCTGCTTGTATCTGCTGACAGAACGGAATGATTGGGGCTAGCACCATCAGCGGGTGCGAGTGGTGGCTGCTACCCTGATTACCCAAGAGCAGGGGCAGGTGGAGAAACCTTGAGAGATGATCAGGGCTGGCAGCCACTGCTTGCACCTGCTGATAGTGCTGAGCAATTGGGGCAGGGGCCAGCAGCAGGTGTGAGTGTGCCGGGTGGGTCCGTGGTATGTGGGGAGCAAAAAATTTTCGTAATCACCAGAGATTTGCCCCAATGACAGCAACCAGTGCCTGCCTTGGTGTGCTGCCCCCACTCACCTGCTCCACCATCCTGTCATGGCAGACGCCCACCATATTCCATACTCTGCAGCCTGCTGCCAATGCCTGCCATGTTCTACGCATGCCCCTTGTGGTTAACACATGTCATAGAGACCAGTTGTTCGGTTGTTCCACCATTTGGTCTATTTGCATATTAGAGTTATATATATATATATATAATGTTTAGTATTAAATGTATATTAAAGCCAATTTACTTTTAGGGGGTTTTGTTTTGTTTTGTTTTTTACATAAATAGAATCTTACCATAGTACCAGGATAGTACTGTCCCGTTTCCTCCCCATTTACCAATCTCATTTTTTTTTTTACAGGGAATATTGGATTCTACTGAGTACATGTGTCATATTTTCAAGTATTGCTTTTCAGATAGATATTTTTATTCCATCTTTTTGATATCACCTTGACAGTGTGATGAATAAATGTCTTTTTGCATCTGTGAATGTATTTATACTGGTGTGTGTGTGAATGTGTCTGTGTGTACACGTGTATATTTAAAATCTAAAGTTTTGGCCAAAACTGGTTTGGCTCAATGGATAGAGCATCGGCTTGGGGACTGAAGGGTCCCGGGTTCGATTCCGGTCAAGGGCATGTACCTTGGTTGCAGGCATATCCCCAGTGGTGGGTGTGCAAGAGGCAGCTGATCAATGACTCTCTCTCATCGATGTTTCTAGCTCTCTCTCTCTCTCTCCCTTCCTCTCTGTACAAAATCAATAAAATATATTTTTTAAAAAATAAAAATAAAATAAAATCTAGTTTTGAAAGCCTAACCAATATACAATTCAACTAGTGCTGTATGAGAGTGCTCATATTACCATGTCTTCAATTACAGCTTATTCTCATTTTTTGTCCCAACTTAATAGGATAAAATTATACTTAGTGTGGCTTTTAAACTTTTAATTTAAAAATTTTTAATTATTTTTTTTTAGTTTTCAAATATAGTTTACTTTAATATTATTTTGTAATGCTTCCAGGTATGCACCATAGTATAGTTAGACTGTCATATACTGTACAGTGTTCTCCACAGGATTTCCAGTTCATAAACACTTATTGCAGTATTATTGAGTATATCCCTTAAACTGTACTTTATATTCCCATGACTATTTGGTGACTACCGATTTGTACTCCCTAATTCTTTATCTCTTTCACCCAGTCCCCCAACTACCCTCCCCTCTGGCAACCACCAGTACACGCTCTGTGTCTATGATTCTCGTTTTATGTTTTGTTTTATTTTTGTTGTTGTTCTTATTTTGTTCTTTAGATACCACCTATAAGTAAAATTATATTGTGGCTTTAATGCATGTTTCTTGAATTAGTAACATTTAATATTTTTAATGCTTCTTTCGAAGGATGACTCAACTATGGATGATCAAGGTATTCAATAAAACTCTTTTACCCTCACTGGCCAAATAATAAGGGCCACGCCAAGTCTCTGAATGTATCTTACAACATTCCCCTCTGGCCTGACTCCACATAATATAGTGTACATAGGGTTCTTCTACAATCAGTCTCTCAGTGAAATATTTATTGAGAATTTATTTTGTGTCTGAAAACAATTTTTATATGTAGTTATTTTGCTCACCATCCTCCCTTCAACCAGTCTTGTTTGTTCAGTGGGGCTGAAATAACTGAGTTCACTGTTACTTTATAATTGTTATTATCGTAGTTCTTATTTTCTCGTATTTTCATATTGGTTTGGTTTTCTCACTGATGATTTAAAAAGGAATTAGTAGTAAGTTAGTATACTACACTATGCACAGTTTATAATGCTCAATGTTTTACCAATTAGTCTGTTTATACATAAAATAACATCAGGCTTAAACTAATTCATCCATCTACCATGGTTCTTCAGGCAATCGATGGTGACTTTTAATGCAATTAGAAACAAGCTGCTCAAAAGAATGACAAAAAAGGACATCTAATTTGCACTTGCTTAAGGTTGATGAAAATTCAGTGGAACCTGGTATCCTTTCCCATCAATATTTCTTAAATGTGGTCATCTGGAAGCTCAACCTCATTGATTACATAAACTTGTGTGTATCCTTTGATTACAATCATGTTGTGAAGATTCAATTATGTTTTATTGGTCAAACAACTAGCAATTATAACCTGAATTATTTTAGAACTCGAGTTTTTAAAGACTTGAGTGTGGTTTTGTTTCTGTTATACTGGGCACAAAATATATACTACAAGCCAGAAATTGAACTTTAAATTATATATATATATATATATATATATATATATATATATATATATATATATATATATTTTTTTTTTTTTTAAATCACACATTTACCCTGATGTTGGGCTCATAAACTCCCAAGAATCCATACTGAAGAAATTTAGGTGGTCATGGAATATTTGAGTTGAGATCTGAAGGACAAGAACAAAGCAGCCATGTTATAATTTGAAATTAAGTATTTCTGGGAGAAATACAAGTGAAAATATCCTAAAATGAGAATGAGCATAGAATAGTTTTTAAGAAACAGAAGGAAGTCCAGATATGACAAGAGCCTAGTGAGCACAGATGTGGTAAGTCAAGCTGGACAACATTATAAACACAGTGGAACACCATAGAAAATTATTTATTAGAGATGGAACAATATGGTGCTAGCTGCATTTTGAAAGAATCACTTTGGCTATTGTATCAAGAATGGAGCAGGTAGAGCAGACATGGAAGCAGGAAGGTCAAAAGCTGTAAGTTGTGCTGAGAAAAAATATTAAAGCAGGGCTAGAATAATAGCAATGAAGATGGGCAAACATAAAGAGAGTCTAGATAGATATTAGGGATGAAGTTGGCAATACTTGATTGGTTATAGTGTATAAGGAAAGAATAAATTGAAAGATGATTCCAAAAGTTTCTAGTGGATAAGAGAGGTGACAAGCCAAGACATCTATTCTAGATATATAAAAGCCTAAGTGGCTGTTTGGTTGCTATGATGTGCACTGACCACCAGGGAGCAGACCCTCAATGCAGAAGCTTCCCCCTAGTGGTCAGTGCATAGGGGGAGAGCATAGGGGGAGTGCCTAGGGGGATTGTCTCTCAGCTGACTGATGGATGCCAGACACCTGACTCATGGCTGGTGAATGCAACTGTGGTGGCTAGAGCCTTTCCTGTGGATACTCCCCTGCATGCCCCTCCCCCATCTGGACTGGGCCTGGGATCAGGACTAGCATCAGGACTGACTGGGTGTGAGCCCGTGGCCGCTTCTTGATCATGGGCGTGCCAGTATCACCCTAGGATGGGCGTGTGGAGACCACAGCAGATTGGCAGTGAGCCTACCAAGTGATGGCAGGTATAGTGGGGCCAGGATGAGCAAGAGTGACATGGCACCGAGCCCAGGCTCGGTACCTCCCCAGCCACCTGCCACTTTGCACACTACTACATCCCTTAGGGGATGTTGGACTGCTGGTTTTGGCCCAATCCCCACAGGCCATGCTGAGGGACCCTACTGATGCACAAATTCATGCACCAGACCTCTAGTTTTTAGTAAAATGTCAGGTGTGACAAATGGCAGGGACTGAGGAGAGAGAGATGGCCTGGTATAAGACCTTATTAGTCATGATAAAGAGTTTGAATTGTTTCTGTAGTGTGGTGGAATTCCACCAGGGGATTTTTGAGGGGTGTGTGGTGTTGGGGGACAGTGTTGTCAGAAAGGCCATGATTTGATTTACATTTATAAATAGATCTCCAGTGTGGGGCGTGCTTGAGGCATCCAATCAGTGATTCCCTCTCATCATTGATGTTTCAATCTCTCCTTCTCCCTTCCTCTCTGAAATCAATAAAAATATATATATTTACAATAATAAATAGATCATTAGGGCTACTCTCTGGAAAATAGACCTTTAGTGGTCAAGAGAAAAGACCTGTTCAGAAGCTTCTGTCCTAGTCCAGGCAAGAGATAAAGGTTCTCCCCTGCACAGGGTAACTATGGTGGAAGTGAGCAAAAGGAGTTGTATTCAGGATATATTTTGAAGGCGGAATGTCAAATTGTCAGAGTCTTGAGAAGCAATGTTTGAGAGGTGGCCCTCTTTGATCTCCTCAGGTCATTCAAACCCAAGAGATCATTTCTGTACACTAGCCTGACATGGTCAAAATTCAAACTCGGCAATTCTCTTCACATTTGTGATTGCTCTTCAATGTGGTGGTTCTTAGTAACCAACTTGCAAATTACTATACAACATGGATTTTGTAGGTTGTAGAGAAGAGTATTAATTTACAGAAACCAACAGAATATTGTTTTTATTTTGGAGTTAAATTCTGTCTGTTCTGAGAAATTCACAAGAGAATGTGCATATTTTTAAAATATATATTTTTATTGATTTCAGAGAAGGGAGAAAGAGAGGTAGAAATATCAATGATGAGAGAGAATCATTGATGGGCTGCCCCCTGCTTGCTCCCTACTGGGGATCAAGCCTGCAACCCCAGCACATGCCCTTTACTGGAATTGAACCTGAGACCCTTCAATCCACAGGACAACACTCTACCCCTGAGCCAAACCAGCTAGGGTGAGAATGTGTATATTTTTGTTTAAAAGTCAGAATAGTCTATACAGTTTTATTCCATGAGAAATTCAAGGGATTAATATGACTTTTTTAAAGCTTCACAAAATGTTTTCTTTCCATAGAAATATACTTTTTTTTTTTTAATTTCACAGATTAATGTTTTTTGTTTTTTGTTTATTTTGCTCACAGTTCTTGATCTTGCTCCCAGATTGGAAGACATTTCAAAAATAGAATAGTTGTAGTTGAGCAAAGTAATCTTGATTTGAAATAAGGTTTAATTTTGGAATATTCTTCTGCATTTAACATATAAAATTTTGGCAAAAGCAGTGACTGTCACTGGCTTTCATCCCTGTTTCCACAAACACAGTATCTTTTCTGGCTGAGCCCCAAGGATAATTAAAAGCATTCTGAGACATTAATCAGAATTGGGTTGGAGTAAGGTCAAGGGCTCAAAAAGTTGAGAAGTCGGGATATTAGAGAGCTACACCTTTAAATATTGAAATTACTTAAAGTCCTGTCAGGAAAGGTGTAATGAGGAGATTGTGACCCAGGTCCTAAAGACATTAACAAAGGAAAAGAATTGACAAGAAGGCCAGTAAAAGCCAGTGGTAATGAGAGCAACATTTTAAATGCTAATGGCATAGATAGACCTCAAAGTAGTCGGGACTTCTATAAGAGTAAGGTGAGGAGGTAATGATATGGTAGTATGTCTGGCAAGGAGGAAGCCCTTCACTCCACTATGCAGGTGTCAGTTTTAAAGAATCTGTGAAAATCAATACCTTCTACTTCTACTTGATAGCAGGTATTCTCAGAGAATGGCTTACATCCAGTTACAGCAAGGAGGTGGAGGGTGTGTGTGTGTGGCGGGGGGGGGGGGGGGGGGGGGGGGGGGGGGGGGCGCGGAAAGGGGCTGTTAGAAGGACATGATTAGATTTACATTTATAAATTTATAAATTCTGTCTTTCTGAAAAAGACAGAAAATGTAGGGGAGTGTGCTGGTCATAGAGTAAGAAATTCAGTGGACACAGAGCAAATCCTTATTATCCCCATTTACTACACTGAAGCAAACTGAAGCCCAGAAATAATTATTTATCCATGTTCCTAAGGCTTCTAGGTGCTAGTATAATTCACTTTTATTCATTTAAAAGAAATTTCTTTATTGATTAAGGTATTACATATGTGTACTTATCCCCCCACTCATGCCCTCACCCCCTCCCTGGCGTCTGTGTCCATTGGTGAGGCTTATATGCATGCATACAAGTGGTTTGGTTGATCTCTCCTCCTTCCCCTCACCATCCCCTACCTTTACTCTGAGGTTTGACCGTCTGATCATGCAACTTCATGACTCCTAAACCAATGTACTCTATAAGGTACACTAAACTAACTCAATGTAATGTCAGGTAAATGCTATTATTTACCATTTTTAAGTCTGCAAAGCTTTAACACAGAGACACTTAAAATGCTTTTGGAGGTAATTTATGAATTATGAGAGAGGTCTGGGTGTGCTGATAGATACATTGACTGCATCTAAGAAATTCGTCAAGGACTGGTCAGGGCAAACTCTGGATTTTGATAGTTTTAATGCCTGCTTCAGAAGATGCCTGGAAAAAAAAAAATAACAAGGAAAATAGACTTGGAATGTTTGACCAACTTGCAATGTGATAAGTCAGCTATACACCCAGCTATGAAGTGATGCTATAGTGTAAAAAAAATTTAATTAATTTAAAAAAATACAGTTTTTCATCACTGGTGTCTTTCTTGTATCAATCTTCAATTTTAGTGTCGTTCTTTCTAGTCAACCATAAAGTATTTCAATGCTAATTGTTATCAGTTTATAACATCTAAAGTTTACCTTTTTTTTTTTTTTTTAACCTGGTCAATGGGTGATTAATACAGTGGGTGAGGTTGCCTTAGCAACTAGCACACACAACAATAAGTAGAAATTCCTCTGATCTCAGGGGCCAAGGCCTTCATGGTTCAGAACATAAATTAAAAAAAAATGCAGAGAGGGAGAAGAATAAAGGCTGGATTTACTGCAGAGGGCCTGCCTGGGACAACTTGGAATCCAGATACACCAGCAGCATTAAGGGCAGCTAAGTCTTGTATCTACCCGAGTGAGGGCTGACTGTCTACAGAAAATGAACCTTAGCTCTCCTCACCAAGCAGGCAGCCAGGTGACTCTCTTTCACCCACCCCAACAGGTAGAAGATGTCTGTTCTCTGGAGGAACTGACCTCAAGATGCTTAGAATGCCGGGGCGAGGCTAACTGGAGATACAGGGATGAGCTGAAATGTGCAGAGGCATCATGAGACCCCAAGGATGTCCCTCGTGCCTTCTCCAGGAGAACAGTTCATCACGAAGATGCTCTTCCGGTCACCAAAGCAAGAAAACAAAGAAGCTTATTTTCTGAAAAGATTGGTTTAGAAGAAAACTTTCTCACTTTTGAGATCTCCTGACATTTGAGGTCCCCTAAGCCAAGAGGTTGCTCTGCTAGATCAGTTTACGATGCTGTTTATCGATTGAAAAGTCCTGCTATGGCCCTGGGTCTCCCTCGGGACCTTCCATGCCTCATTGAAAGGAGAACTTACAGGCAAGTGTCACAAGATATTTCAGAAAAACATCCCATATCAAGGCCTAAGCCTAAAATAAACAGGGAAAAACAATAACTTGAAGCAAGATGACTCAAGAGAGCCAAAAGCAAAATTTATAAAACTATTATTACTATGCTTAGTTTGATAAGAATGAATAGCACATTTATGAAGTGAAAATAGAATATGGTAAATAAAAAAAAATCACTTGGGAAATTATAATGATGATACCCCCAAATTTTAAAACATCAGTAGAAGGTATTAGAAGGTCTCCTAAAACTAAAAAGAAAAAACACAAAGAAGGTGATGACAGGGGGAAAAAAAGTATTTTAAAAATAAACATTTCTCTAGAAAGGCCAGCAGCTTCACAAAGAGAAAACAGACAAAATGGAGATAATGCAATTTTAAGTGAAGTAATGAAAGGAATGTTTTAAAACTGAAGGGAAATTATCAAATTTAAATGTTTGCTCAGATTAATGAATGAAAAAATCCATCAAATCACATCATCTCGAGATTTTAGAATTTTTTATAAAGCAGATTATAAAAAGCCTCCCAGACACACAAGTAAACAAATCGAGGGTAGAGGTGTGTGTGTGTGTGTGTGTGTGTGTGTGTGTGTGTGTGTGTATGTGTGCGCGCGGAGGGGGGTTGGGTGAGAGGGGGTGGTACAGGAGATAGCCAATAGTAACATACTACAGTAAAATCTGGAGAAAACCTGCAAGAGTTTAAAACTGGCCTCAGTACTATCTGGTCCTGAGCCAAATTCTTAATCTTTTTGTGCTTATTTTTATTATGTGTAACATGCAGATAATAATACCACCTACTTCATAGGGTTGTTGATAGAAGTAAAATAAAACACAGAATGAGCTCTCAACATGAGCTTTTAAAAAGTTGATAATATATTACCATATTTTTTCAAAAAGCACTTTTTACTACAAAGAATTGTTTGGGTCGAAACCGGTTTGGCTCAGTGGATAGAGCGTCAGCCTGCAGACTGAAAGGTCCCAGGTTTGATTCTGGTCAAGAGCATGTACCTTGGTTGGGGGCACATCCCCTGCTGGGGATGTGCAAGAGGCAGCTGATCTATGTTTCTCTCTCATGAATGTTTCTAACTCTCTATCTCTCTTCCTTCCTCTCTGTAAAAAAAAATAAAATAAAAAAATAATATATAATTGTTTGGAAATCATAGATGTGGAATATAATTTAAGTTATTGTGAAATAAATAAGGACTTATTAAGAATGGGGTAATCATGGAGGGAAGATTGAAATAGTTAATTCAGCATTTATGTGGCAGAGTAATGTAATTAAACTATAAACAATTTTAGTCAAAAATCTATACATTAATAGAAACTGCTTAAAGATTCTAACAGAAAAATCAGGGAATTTTAAAAAATATATGTGCAACCAATTATCTGTATATGTAATCAAAATTTTTAAAGTAATGGGTTGGTATTTTTGGTGTTGGAATTTGGCAAAAATCAACAACTTTAATAAACCCTTAACTTTCTAATCATATCTTCAGTACACTTAATTTTATTATGTGTTTAATAGGTATCTTTATTTAATATATCCTGCCCAAGAAGGCTCCAGGCTTTGCTAGGACAGAGAGACCTTGACTGTTTCGTTCAGTGCAGCTTTCTCAGTGTAGCTGAATCAGAAGTCACTGCCTGGCTCCAGCCTCCGCTCCCTCAGTCCTGTGTCCTGAGTGGGAGGTCCATCCTCAGGCGGCTCTGGGCCTCCACACAAGAGAAGCAGCACAGCAGCACAGTGTTGTTGGGTGCTCCAGTCCTGGGCAGAGCTTTTAGGTAACAAAGGTGATGGCTGAGTCAGAGGCTGGAGTGAATCGATCCCACTGTCAGGGGTGCAGGGCAGATGGTGTGGCTACCACGCTGATGCTTTTCAGCAGGTTGAAGGTTATATGAGTGTCCAGGTCACCCTGATGTCAAACAGGGTCCAACACAGAGATACAGATATGCATCAGATACTTAGTATTTGCTGACTAACTGAGAAAATGCTATTGTAGGGTGTAGAGCAGTCATAGAGGTAGTGTGAGTGTGTGTGTGTGTGTGTGTGTGTGTAAGTGTGTGTATGTGGTTTTTAACACATTTTAGAAATCTGTAAATTTATATATCAAAAATAATTCATAACCTTTGACACAGCAATTTTTTTCTGTGTTGAATCCATCCTAAAAATCATAAAATAATTATTTCTTTATATGGGTGTTTACATCAGGTTTTTAATAGTAATGGCAATCACTTAAATGCCTAAAAACAGAATAAAGTTTAAAGGAATTAGAATAAAGTATGATGTAGCCATTAAAATCAATAATTTTGAAATCTGGGAAAATATTAATGATATATTAAATGAAATTTGCAAAATGTGAAATTACACAGCGTGAGGCAAATGTCTAGCAGCACATGCGTTTAGTAAGGAACTGCACTAAATTTGTTAGTGGTGATTGTCCCCGGTTGTGAAATTATGGAAGATTTAAGTTTTGTATTTCCTAAAACATTGTAAAGCATTAAAAAAAATTAGAGTGCTACAATAAGTATTATAAAATCAGTAAGAAACAGATATAGCCAGTACGTTATAAGCATGCTTTGCACATGTATGATTATTTCCTGTGGGGATGATTGCCTTAGATTTTAATTTATTTGTGCCAGAAACAAGACACATTTTTTCATAAAAGAGATAACTGTCAGCAGTCCATTGTTTGGCCACCTCCCATGATACATCTCCAGGAAAGAGTAGAAAGATTGGCTGACTTCCCACCCAGATAAGTGGGTGGCCGGGACTGCTTGCAGACAGAGCAGAGCCCTCTCTTATGGCACCAAGGCAGCCTCCAGAGCAGATAAGGAGCTCTGCCCACCATTCTGAAGCAAGTCAGGCTCACGCACAGCCTGGGTGAGGTAGAAATGGTAATTCAAGGACAAAAGAATTATATTCCAATGATTTAAAGACACCTGGAACCACCAGGATCAGTTCTCCGGTTAATTCATTGTCTAGGTTGTTAAGTCCCCAAATGGCATTCAATAATTATTTTACATTGTGGTAAAATAAGTGATAAACACTAGGTTTTATTATTATAGCACTTCTAGGAGCCTTTTATATGCTTAAGCGTCTTGTAAACCTCAGATGGAGATATGATTTGTAGATTTTCTAAGACAGTCTCCATTTTTTTTTTTTTTTTTTTTTGCAATGCTTTTCTACTGTGAAAAGATACTTAAAATGTAATAGTCTTGGTAATCCCTCTAGAACTATAAACTTAGATCTCCATCAGGAGGAAAAAGAATTTATCTCAAAGTTTCTCTATGAGCCCTTTTTGAAAACATCTGAATTGGGGTCGTTTTAGGATAACCAGCATTGCTCAAGGTAAAACTTTGAGAAAAGGTATGTTGAGGTATGGGAATCAGTGTGCAGAAGGTGGATTTGGATTTATTGTAAATGTATGCTGCAAACGCTAGGGCAAGTAATAAAAAAAGGTAAAAGAAAGGAAGTATGACTGATACTCTAAAAATATCAAATTGAGAGACAAATAATGTAAAATACAGAACTAAAACCACAAAAGACAGAAAAAGGAACAAATATAGGTACAAAGAACAAGGGAACAAATAGGAAACAGTTACAAACATAGTAAGTATTAATCCAAGTATTTCAATAATCACTTTGAATGTCAATGGTCTTAATGCAATAATCAAAAGGTAGCAGTGGTCAACTCTCAAGAAGTCAGTGGACTCTAGCAGAGAAGCCAAGGAAAAGAAACTCAGGAGGTGCAAGGCTAACCTGCGGTGAGTTGCTAATGATAGCATTCTATGAAATGCCATGAACAGGGTCTTGAAAAATTTGAATGCATAATTACGTTTGTTTCCTATAGTCTTACCTTTATAATGAGACTAGAGGCCTGGTGCATAAAACTCATGCATGATGGGGGTTGTGGTCCCTTAGCCCAGCCTGTACCCTCTCTAATCCGGGACATTCCTCTCATGATCTGGGGCCGCTAGCTCCTAACTGCTCAACTGCCTGCCTGCCTGATCGCCCCTAACTGCCTCTGCCTAGGCCCCACCACTGTGGCTTTGTCTGGAAGATGTCCAGAAGGACATCCAGTCTATCCAGTCTAATTAACATATTACCCTTTTATTAGTATAGATTATTAATCCACCAGTCCTACACCTTATATAAGTATAGTATTTATTAGAAAAATAGTAAATTTTCATTGAATGTTTTACTAATTAAATGTATTTTCAACCATATTCCTATTTTATGCTGGAAGAGTAGTGAGAATATAATCTAGTCTTTCATAATGGTGAATTTTATATTCTGTTTATAATTGGTCTTTGGTTTCTGCCTTGTAAATTTAATTTCCATCAGTCTGATTTGTATTTGAAGAGTTTTAACAAACACATGGTTCCCCATGAAAAATTAAAACTTTGCTTTGACATCTAGTTTGAGATATTATGTTCCCATGTTGATAAAAATTCTCTTTGTTTTCAAGCTCTCTCTATGTAAGGTATTTGGGCACAAAAATAGAGCTTGCTTCATAGAAGTGCTTCCTTTGTTTCAATAAAACAAAATTGGCTTAGAAACATTGTTTTATCTAGAATGCAATATTAATAAATGAACTTATGTGAGCAAAAGGGACAGTTTTATTCTGAGATTCAGTTATATTCAGTGGGAGAATCAATTCTCATTCATATGGCCCTACCAAGGAGTTAGTTACTGCAGATCTACTTATTCCTAAAGGAGAGTGAGTCACTGTATCTGTGGGCATCACAGTAGCAGAGGAAACCTAGGGACCACATCAATATGCTAACATTTTCCTGCACAATCTACCCAAGCTCTGGCACGCCCAATTACAGAGTGTCACTCAGGCAAACAGTCAGGGAAAGAAGTGTTGGAGCCTTGGGACATAATATAAATAGTAATGGTCCTAAGTATGGTTTAGAATCAAACATCTGGGATAATTTTATATCTGAGCGCATATATAAAGAAAGTGGTACTCACTCATATCCAGAAAATAAGCCAGTTTATCCAAAGGAGCTTACCTCAGGCTTATTGTAGTTCTACAGAGTCAGTGCCACCTAGTGGTTAATCACAAGTCCAAGGCTGCACAAGAAACCTACTCTGGCCACATCACCAACTCCATCAGAAACAAACTATTGAGTTATATAGTGCAGACCACAAAGGACATTTGTAAGTATTCTTACTTTCAAGGATATTGTTTTGATTCATATACTGCATTGCACAATCTCTCCTGAGTTTATTCAGCTACTAAGCCCAAATCATATGGATTATAAAAGACTCAGCCTTCTGGCAAACATACTGATTCCATCATGTTGGGTGGCATATTTCATCACAAGTTGAGTCTTATACAGTCAAGGCCAATGTATACTTAAAATAGACTCCTAGAGCCACATTTACAACACAGATTCTGGACTTTTCCTAGAAAAACAAATGTTGTTTAGAAAAACAAAGTGCACTCAACTTCAAATTCCAGCTCTAGAACAAATTATATGACTTTGTGCAAGTTATTTAAACGTTCTGGGCTTTACTTTCTCAAATATCTCAAATACAGAGTCAATAGCCATCTTTTAATGCCATTATAGATATAGTTACGTAAGTAAAATTACGTATGTAAAGTCCTACACATTAAATACATGTTCAATAAATAATAGCTACTATTATTTTAAAGTTTTTGATAAAGAATATAAGATACATTAGCAGCCATTTTTATCTTCGCTGAATAATTTTTAATTTCATAGATAAGAAAAGCAAGGTTTGATTGTATGTATCACAGTATCTGAAAAACTGCCTACATATTAGACATTTGAGGCATATATATTGAGTGAATGGAAATTGTGTTTTTCTGGCCCAAATGATCCCTTTTTGCTCTCCCTTCCTTGCAGTAGCTTTTATAGCAATATAATTCACCATTTTACGGTTCATGGCCTATGGAGAGATTAAATTTCACCCACAATTATTACATTGTTTACTCAGTCACCTGTAATCACCCTATTGCTATTTTAGAATTTTCTTGACTGCAATGTCTCATAAATTCAGAAGGCAAATTAATCACATTCTTGCTAAGTGAGATCTTTCCCTGACCCTCGCATAGTATTTCATTTGGCATATGTCACCTTAAAAGTATATCTTCCTAATGGTAGCAAAAGATAATTCTTATACAGTGATTATATTTTAATCAAAGTTGTCAGCCATTGGTTTACTACTAAAAGCTACTTTCTTCACCTAATTTTCTCTTTTCCTTAAAATGGCTACCATAATTGTGAAACACACAAAATTTGCTATACATAGAACAACCTTAGCCAGTCAGAAAATAGTCTTCTGTCCTGGGTAATGAATCTGGAATGTAATGGGGAGACTAACAAGATTTATGGAAACTATTGTGTGTTTTTTAATTACTGCTTTACTTTCATTAGCTGTAATGGATCTATTATGATTTTCTGATTTGTTTTGGAAGATAATATGCTTCTAGAAATGTATCCACATCATCCAAATTGTCCAGTCTGTTGGCATATCGTTGTTCGTAATATTTACTTAAAATTGTTTGTATTTCTGTGATGTTAGTTGTTAATTCTCCTCTTAAATTTCTCATTTTATTTAATTGTGTCCTCTCTCTTTTTTCTTGAAGAGGCTAGTTAAAGATTTGTCGGTCTTGTTTTTCTTATCAAAGAACAAGCTTTTGTTTTCATTGAATTGTGTACTGTTGTTTTTTTGTTTGTTTGTTTTTTTGTTTTAGACTCTATTTTACTTATTTCTGCTCTGATCAGTATTTATTATTTTCTTTCTCCTCATTTTGAGCTTTGCTGTTCTTTTTTCTATTTCTTTTAAGTGTAAAGTTGTTTATTTGAGATTTTTCTTGTTTCTTGAGGTAGGCCAGTAATGCTATGAATTTCCCTTTTAGGACTGCTCTTGTTTTGTTCCTCAGGTTTTGGGTTGCTGTGGTCTTATTTGCATTTGCATTTATTTTAGGGTAACTTAGGATTTCATTGTTAACACATTTATTGTTTAATAACAGGTTATTTAACCTATATGTCTTTTTGTGTTTTTCAGGTTATTTCTTGTGATTGGTTTTTAGTTTTACGCCATTATTGTTAGAGAAGATGTTAGATATAAATTCAATCTTCTTAAATTTATTTAGACTCATTTGTCTTCTAATATGTGGTCTATCCTGAAAAATGTTCCATGTACACTTGAAAAGGATGTGTATTCTGCTGCTTTGGACTGAAATACTCTGAAGATATCTATTAAATCCATCTGATCTACTGTATTATTTAAAGTTACTGTTTCCTTGTTGATTTTCTGTCTGGAAGATTTACCCATTGATTCTAATGGGTGTCAAAATTTCCTACTATCACTGTATTACTGACTTATGGGTTTCTTTGTTAGATGCATAAATGTTTACATGGTTATATCCTCTTGTTGGATAGCTTTCTTTATCTATGTAGTGTTCTTCTTTGCATCTTACCGTAGCCTTTGTTTTAAAGTTTATTTTATCAGATGAGTATTGCAACCCTAGTTTTTTTTTCCATTTCCATTTATATGAAACATCATTTTCCATCCCTTTACTTTTAGTCTGTGTTTACCTTTCATTCTGCGGTAGGTCACTCTGGACAGTGTGTATGTATGTGTGTATATATATATATATATATATATATATATATATATATATATATGGATGTTGTTTTCTTATGCATTCTGCTACTCTATGTCTTTTGGTTGAAGCAGTTAAGCCAATTACATTTAAAGTTATTATTAACAGGTGTTGATATTTTATTCTTTTTAACTATCTCCTCCTCCTCCTCCTCCTCCTCCTTCTTTTCCTCCTCTTCTTTCTCCTCCTCTTCCTTCTTCCTCTCTTTTTTTCTCCTCCTCCTCCTCCTCTTCCTCGTCCTTCTTCTTAAAGTAGTCCCTTGACCACCTGCTCTGAGTGCTCCATAAATGTCACTTATGTGGGATATGTGGGCCCTCCTGTTTTAATTGAATATTGGTTGCTATTGATTGTGCTACTAGTTCCTACACGAAACCTACTACATAAGTCCACCCTACTAGACTGGAACTCATAGAAGATCTACCTAATGCATAAGAACAGTAAGGCAGCCAAAATGGAGTGACAAATAAATATGTACCAAATGAAAGAACAGGAGAAATATCCATGTAAAAAGAGCTAAATGAAATCTCCAGAGGCAAGCAATTTATCAGATGTAGAGTTCAAAAAAATGGTTATAAGGATGATCAAGGAACTTGTGATAACTAAAAGGAACTTAGTGAGAACACTGAGAAAAAGAACATATAAACCATAAAAAAGAAAGTCAGAAATGAAGAATACACTGAAAGTTGGGCCTTGACAAGCAAATAAACAAACCAAAATGCAGGAGAAAGTCATTCAAAGCAGAAGGACCAAACAAAATAGACAGATGCAGTTGAGAAAAAAACATGATATAGTATTTACTGATTCAACAAAGATTTAATGGGAGCCCCTGAGTGCTAGGCCCTAAAGAGTTTCTGAGGATACAGGGGTGAACAAAACAAACAAGCAAACAAACAAACAAAACAAAACAAAACGAAACAAAAAACTCACACCATCCTAGAATTCAGAATTCAGCACAGTTAAAATGTGATAAATTATATAAAGAAGACTACTGGCCTTAATCTTGTGTATACATGGTGAGATATGGCAAAAGGCCACTCTAATAAAATTATATTAACCAGACACTGTGATAAATAGAAAATAATGAGACATGGGATGGGAAGAAAAGAGAAAGAAGTGGCTGTGAGGATGAGAGAACATCTGTAGAGCCCTAAAACAGGAGATGTGGTACATCTGAGAAGTCTGAGCAAGTAAGCACGGTTTCAGATAGAGTGAAAAGGGGAAAACAGGAAATTAAGGTTAGAGAGGCAGGCAGGGGTCCTTTTTTACTCCATTGTCTATAAACAATGATAAGTGTTTGCTTAATCTTCCCTAAAAACAATTGGGTGACAAAAACAGGATTGAGATTAGAGGTAGATATACATAAAAAATAAGTGTTAAACATGTGAGATTCTTGAAATATATCTAGATATATAAATGTAGGTTGATAAGTAGATAGAGATTGAGAATTAGGAAGATAGAGCTATGTACCAGGGAAAGTTGGCATGATTATTTTGCTTGGGATGATGCTAGGTCATTATGGATTCACATAAGAAGATGCAGAGGACTTGAGCCTTGAGAGAGAGGAGGTCATCTTATAGAGCCAAGCATTGCATTCCTTATTTGGCTATTCTTTCACATGCCCGGAGAAAAAGTACTGTCTGCTGACCTATCATCAGCTGCATGCTTCTTTGTAAGTTACTTTGCTGCTCATTTGACATTCCTTTTCCCAAAACAATGACACAAAATAATGAGCCCATGTTCAGCAGGAGCTGTCAAATTAGCAACATTGCAAAACAATAATCAGAGAAAATGGATCGTGGTGTCCATGCTCTAGCAATGACTGTTCCTCTGTGGAGCTATTAGCAAAACCAAGCGATTGGATCAGTATGCAATTTTAATGAAGTCAGGAGTACACAAATGGAAAATTACATGGGAGGTGTTTTATTTCTTTTTTGGAAGACATATATTTGCTCTTCTTTTTCAGAAATGCTAGACCCTTTATCGCTATGAGTACATGGAGTCAAGTCACAGAAATAATCAGCACTGGAATTTTTGAAAGGTGATCTTCACCAGTGATCTCACAGGACAAGGAACCTACAATTGTCACTGATCAGCACCTCAGCTTATTTTAATTTAAAAAAAACAAAACACCTAATTTAGTTAACAAAGAGAAAGGTAGTATGGAATATCCCAGGCATAAATCAAATAAGCTCTTGAATTTGCTAGATGGTTTTAAGAGGCCTCCAGAACCACACCTTTTTTTTCTTTTTTCTTTTTTTCAGTTTCCACACGTAAAAAATGCTGGATGAATAATTAAAACATATGATTACTTCTTTTATATTTTTAAAGCCACTAAAATACAGATATACGAATTTATAAATCTTATGAAAATACATGTTTATTATTCTTTTCTTTTTTTAATATTAGGTTTTGTACATCAATCCTTAAACATTTCTGCTAAACAAAGCATCAACCCTTTTCCTCATTAATAGAAATGGAACTGAAAAGTGAACAGCCTGGCAACATTTTTTGTAATCATCAGTCTGCCAATGAATATTTATTTGAAACTAACTAGCAAATAAGACATAATGATTTTATCCTCATGATATAAGGAAACCAATGGAGAAAAATAAAACTAAACTAACAAAATATGAGTTGAATCTTAAAAGGGCAATAAAAGAGAAATGAGAAATATAAAAAATAGGACATATAGAAAATAGCAAAAGAAAGCAATATAATCAAGTCTAACATACAAATAATCACAATAAATCTAAATTGACTAAATCAACAAGCTAAAAGCAGAGATTTTCAGATTTGAAAATAAGAAAATCAAATCAAGGCACATGACATTTTAAAATGGCACAACTAAAAACACAAGGATATAATGAAAAGGTTGAAATAAAAAAGATGGAAAAAGTTATACCAGATAAATATAAAATATTTAAGAAAGTATTTACATCAGACAATATAGTCTACAATAACAAAAAAGCATCATTAATTATAGAGAGGGCAACTCTCTATAAATAAATACTTCAGTTTACTTGGAACATGTAAAAATTCTAAATTGAAACATATGTGACAAAAATCTCACATTGTGCTAGGACAACTGGATATCCAGCTACTGCAAAAGAATTGTGCGCTTTTAAGGGATGGAATATGTGATATGTAAATTATATCTTGATAAAGCTGTTTAAAAAAAACAACCGCAAAATATTCAAAGGAAAATTGGATTGACTTGTACAATGATTGTGAGACATTTCAATCTCTTACAATTTTGTATTATTATAGTATTAAAAATTGTATTTAAAAATGTAGATGTAAGAAACATAAAAATCCCACATCTAATTAGTAGAGAATAGAGATTCTTTTTAGGTTTACATGAGAAATTTTTACAAATTGGGCTATATTGTAGTGGTAAAGTAAATCTCATTTTTTAAAAAGAATCATGCACATCACATTATTTTGAATCCATGCAATTAAGTTAGAAATTAGTAGCAAAAAGACAAATTTAAAAATTGGACTTTAAAAACACAATTCTAAGTAACCTGTCATTAAATAAAAATTCAAATGTGAATTAAAAGCACATGATAAGGAAATTAATATGCTATATTTATGAAATTCTGGAATGTAGTAAAAGTAGCACATAAAAATATTTATGTCCTTAATTGCTATGGCAGAAAAGAAAAGGGGCTAACAATGAGTTGTGTTCAACTTCAGAATTTTAAAAAAGAAAAGAGCAAACATGAAGAAAATAGAAGGAAAATATAAAGATAGCAGAATTACATGAACTATTAAAGAACCAAAAACACAATAAAGAGCATCAGAAAAGCTCCATGTTGGTTCTTTGAATAAACTTGCAAAATTTATGAACTTCTGGCAAACCTGTACAAGATGAAGACATTAAAAATATACAATAAAGTATGAGTTCCAAAGAGAAATTAAAAATGCTTCAGAGATTAAAAATATCAGGGAATACATTAAGCAGCATAGAGTCAATAATACAAATGTTAAAATAATGGTAAAATTTCTAGAAAAGTATAATTTACAAAAACAGATTTAAGATTAAATACAAACCCTTCATAGCCCTGTAACAATTGAAGAGCTTGAATGAGCTGTTTAAAAATAATTCTAAGAAGAATACAGTAAACCTAAAAGGTTTTAAAAGTTACTGCTACCAAATTTTTAAAGACATTCTTACAAACATATAAATTTGTTTTTCAGACATAAAAACAACAGAACTTAATTCACTATACAAATCCAATCTCATTTTAGAAAAGCAATAAATAGAATGAAATACTTGCGACAACATGGATGAACCTTGATAATATTATGCTAAGTGAAATAAGTCATGCAGAAAAAGCTAAGAACCATAAATTTCACTCAGATGTGAAATATAAAACTGAAACTCGTGGGTACCTCATATATGGTGACAGAAGATGATTTGACTTTGGGTGATGGGCATACACTGCAATCTACAGGTTTTATAACGTAGAAATCTACACCCAACCCTAGTGATGCTATTAATCAGTGTCACCTCAATAAATTCAATAAAAAAGAAAAATAATGAAAATTTATTTTAAAATAAATCCAGTTTTTTATAAAAAATAATGGTCAATTTATTTTTAAAACAGACATGGAAGGTTATAAGCACTGGAAATCTTTATATGTTAGTTCCCATTTTATGATTAAAAAAGAAAAGAAAAAATCTACGATCATTTCAATTAACTGGAGAGGTAAATGGAGTCAGAGAAATGTTTGAAAATTTACATATATTGTATTAATATACCATAACATTCATTGAAATTTTTAAATTTTGCTAGATCATTAACAATGGAAATTATAGATATTTCTTTCATCTTAGTGTGCATTCATTGAAATTAATTTTTGTGTCTTATATTTGAACAATGATTTGCTTATTATTTTTAATCTTAAAGAAAGTTTACTGCTTCAATTAACTTCTTACTTACAATATTATAGTAACAACCAAGAACTGTATTTTCCCCCTTTATTGTCTAGTTTTTGATAATTCCCTCAATTACTTGCTTTAGAAACTTTCTGGAAACTGCCAGGCAGCTTGATGTCATAAAAACATAAAGGTTAATTTTCTCAATTGCCTAGACTTTAATTACAACACATCAGTTATTTAGACTGTTCGACATTTCCTGTAAATTCCTCTAATTAGGAAACCCTTAGAGATTCCTATGAAAGGAGAAGAAATTACCAAAATGTGTTGGCACAGACAGATATTTTTCCTGTTATTGAATGAGTTCAAAACATGATAGACATTGGGAAAAACTTAAGGATTAGACTATTACGGTTACAATGTTGAGTGGTAGGACTTCAAATGTTTCTGGGTTTGTTGTGATTGCTTCATAGGCCATACTTCGTATGGAAGGAGGATGTGATTGCGTTTATATACAAAAACAAATTATAATTAAAGAAGGGGAGCTCATTGATTCGGTGTTTATATCCAGGAGGAAAAGTTATCTTAGATTTGAAAGCTAAACAAATAGTGACATTTTGTGTACTTACTTTTTTACCAAGAGTGAAAAGTGTTAGCTTCAACATGTAACATAACGATGTAATGTCAACAGCAACAGCAGAGACAGTACAGATTGGCACTCAGCCCACATGTTAGTCTACTAAACATGGAACAAATGCTGTCTTCCTCATGGACAATAACCAGATCATCACAACACCTGCCAAAACCCTAGCCACTCATACCGGCTATCCCGTATGTTTTTATCTGAACACAACCGGACACCATAAATAAAGTGCACATTTAATCATGGATTAGGCAGAAATATTAGAGTGTTAAACTCAAATAGATGCTTTACTCCAATTTTGACCTTATTTCTGAATCACTTTTTATTCAGAAAGGCCCAATTTATCATAAAAAAATATACATTTTAAACAAATAACTAAGTGTTAACTACAAACCTGGTATCTATTGCAAAGTAGAAAGAAAGAAATGGGCTGGTAATACTCATGGTCAGAATTGAGGCTAAGAAAGCAGATGCCTGGCTACTCTAGAACTCAGCCTGGAGCTGTTGTGTCAGGAGCCAGTATTTGCTGGCAAACCTAGTAAACAAGACCCAGTTAGGTTTCTGAGTTGTTGAGTGGCCAACAGCAACATTACTAATAACGATAAATAAAATTTATTGTGAATTTCTTATATTTCAGGAAGTGTTTTGAGCCCATAATTCTCACTCTAATCATGAGCTAAAGGTATAGGCACAGTGTTATACTTATTCACAATGGGGAAGTGGAACACAAGGCGTCTGAGGACAGTGTCCAAGGCACATGGAAAGCAGGTGTCTGAGCCTTACCTTCTGCTGACTACTTTCACTTTTGGGAAGGTAACAGGAAGTGCTAAAATTAGATATTCAGGCCTGAGGCCAGTGTCCAGAAATTTGAAACACCGAGCATAGTCCATAGGCTGAAGGTTGAATTCATCAAGTACCTCCTGTCCTTTGGCATTTATTAAAGCTGTATCAATGAGTTCATAACTTATGTCCTGGTCCCTTAATTAAATAACAGCACAACTTGGATTGTTAAATAAATATGAGAAAGTTTGGAAATTAACTTGAATTCAATGACTGTGATTTTTATTCCTCAATTGCAAATTTATTATAATACCTTCCTGTTAACACCTAGAAATAAGTTGCTCAAATTTAGATAATTGCTCAAATACATTAGCAAATGTTTCATACTTTTAAAGAGTTGCAAATATTAACCATTAAAGCTTCCAATCATTTTTTTTAACCAATGTTTTCCAACTTTATAAATGCAGATTGAAAAGCCAGAAAACACATCTAAAAATAGCAGTCACGTAAAACTTCTTGAATTTCTTTCAGCATTGTAGACTCAAATGCCCCTTATTCCAAGAAACATTGCTTATCTTTTTTCTCATAGCTTAATCTTGGTGAGGAATGATATTATTAGTTTTATTGAAAATGGGGAAACATTAATCTCTAAAGACCTTTTATTTAATTTCAAATGTATATTTACAGTTAAAGATTTTGTGTGTGTGTGTGTGTGTGTGTGTGTGTGTGTTTTGTAGGTTTTTGTGCTTTTGTGTGTGTGTAGTGGTTTTATGCTATGTGTGTTTTTTATACTAAAAAGAATAGGTAGTCTGGACACATTCTACAATCTCATTATTGATTGATAACTTACTACATATCCAAATACATATTTTCTACTCAAAGTTGTTTTTCTTAAAATGTTGAGGACTGGAATTTCATTTTCTCTGTCTCTAGAATTACTTAAATGTCTGGTACCCATCTGTTCTTCATCCTTTATATGCAACCTGTTGTGTTTTGTGTTTTCTCTCAGGAAGCTTTTTGGATAGACTAGTGATCTTTGAGGTCCTGCTATTTTACCCAGAAGATATTTTTAGCTGCATGTCTTTTGTAATTTTTTTAGATAATGAAAACTCACCTTTTCCATCACTGGTAAATGTAAACTGTTCTTAAAAAAATATTTTTATTGATTTCTAAGAGGAAGGGAGTGAGAGAAGAGATAGAGACATCAATGATGAGAGAGAATCATTGATCTGCTGCCTCCTTCATGCCCCCTCATGGGGATGGAGCCCGCAACCGGGGCATGGCTCATAGTTCAACAGTCAACCACAGCCAAGCCTACCATGCTAAACTCTCTGTTTCCATTATTGTCTCTTCTCCACTTTCTCGGGATGCTTTGTGCAGTGGCCCCTACTAGATGGAAACTGAATTTTCTAAACTCATCTTCCATCTCATTACTTGCCTCTTTGTTGTTTAATTCTATATCCTAAAGTCCTTTCCTGTGTTCTGTCTATAATCTCTGTCCTTCCAGGTTCAGTTTTTTTGTTCATTTACTACAGTCCTTCTCTTTGTCCTACCTTTCTCAGCTGTCTGATAATTCTGCTTATCCGACGATATTTATGAAGCACGTGCTGACAGTCTTAGTAGCTGTTGTGGATTTCCCCAAGAGACCCATGGGGGTGTTTCCCCTGCATCCTGTGTACAGGGAAGCAAGCGTCTACTTGTGCTTGCTTTGGGGAGAGCACACTTGGCTCTTAGACATTCTGCTTTCAGCGCCAAAATAAAGATGTCTTTATCCTGGAATACTGGGTCCCAGCCCAGAAGCCTAGGTTTCCCAGGCAAATGATCCCACGTCATTTGAATCCATGTCAGCCCAGATTTACCCGGAGCCGCTGGCCCGCAGCGTCTCCACGTGTGGAGGCCGGGTGCTGGGCTGCGCTTCCTGCAGACCGCCTTTACCCCCTGACGGAGTTCACTCTCCTCCCCGCCCTCCAAATCTCCACACCGAGCTTGGTGCCTGAGAAACACAGCCTCCACTCTTACTCTTACTTCAGCTCCCTCCTCAGTGTTTTTTGGACTGTGCTCTCCTTTAACAGACTGTCAATGTACTTACATGTGCTCTGTTTTCCAGAAATTCATTAAAATAATGTTATTCTAGATACTCATTCCAGTATTGTTACAGATTATTTTTTTTTTTTCTTTTTCATTCATCTTCATTGTATTTTCATTGGGATTTCATGAGGAACAGGAGAGGAGGTAAGTGTTTATGTGAAATTTCCCCTCTTGAATAGAAAATGTAGAATCAATGTTTTGGCATTATTGCATGGTATTTAAGAGAATGGGCCCTTGAACCTGATTGCCAGGTTGCTATCCCGACTCTGCCTTTTCCAAGTTGGACAGTGTGCAAATGACTTCACTTTTTGTCTGTAGAATGTAGAGCTCCTAATCGTACTTAACTTATACGTTATTTAAATATTTATACACATATGCCATATTTTAAAAATGCCTACTGTACAGAAATGATCAATAAATGTTAGTTATTATGGTGATGACACATATGCTGCAGGGATCAACGAACTTTATACCTTTTCAAGAAGTGTTGAGTTTGATGCTAAGGTAACACACCATAGTATGCAAAAATTTTCTGTGTTGCTGTTTTTAGCTTTTCTTTTAGTACTTAAGGGATACCAAATATATAAATCCCTTTGGCCAGCTGTATTCAAAGGTCAAAATTTATGAAGTGAGTACATGGCATCTTCTCATGAGTAAATATTTAAGGGCTTTTAGCTATTTTAAAGAGGAAGAGATATTTTGTGCATCAGAAAAATTGAGATGAACGCATATGGAGAGAGATGTCTGGTATAGTAGGTGCAGTACACCTTTAAGGGGTGGGGCATTGTAGCAAAGATGTTGAAAATTAAATAAAGAAACAAATTTAACTAAGATTCTGGAAATACAGTTTTTGCATCCTATGTTACTGACTAACCCAGTTTGTAACTTTTATCCCATTGCTCACCACTGAACACCCGCTCCCTGTGCTCTGTACGTTGGGAATGACTCAGTAGGCCCCGCCTTGCACAGCAGCGTCTTTCAGGATACAGGTGTTTACGATATAAGGCAGTAAGTACATTCAGCAGGCTCCAACGTTAAGCTGCATTGAAGCCTTATGATTTTTGAAAAAATTTGAAGCAATTCTCTGAAGAAAATGCCATAAAGGAGTTATTTCATATGGTGAAAACAACACAAGGTTATACAGAAAAGAATACAAGTCTACAATTTATAAATAATGCATTAATACCACTATGTAATGTAATGAATAATTTGAAATTTACAAAAATGAAGAGAATGACCAAAGAAAAGAAATACTAATATCTTTTAAAATCAAGCAAGTTCCTGTAAGGAGGACGTTTTAGTGGAACACTTAAAATAATTGTATTTTCAGCAAGCAAAACACAAAGTGTATGTACCTTAAGTTTTCAGTATATTTATTATCTTTAAAATTCACGGCTAAGTTCACTTGGTTGGAAGCTGGGATTCAGCTTATTCATATAACTGTGTTTAGGAATTTGTATTAAAATTTTTATTATGGATTTGTTAATAATACTAGAGGCCCAGTGCACACATTCATGCACTGGTGGGGTCCCTCAGCCTGGCCTGTGCCCTCTTGAAATCCAGGACCCCTGGAGAGATGTCTGCAGTCCAACATCCCCCAAGGGATGTAGTAGAGTGCGAAGTGGCAGGCGGCCAGGGAGGAGTCTGAGCTTGGGCCAGGCGCTGTGCCTCTCCCGCTCATCCTGGCCCCACTGTGCCTGCTGTGGGAGCACACTGACCACCAGGGGGCAGCTCCTGCATTGAACATCTGCCCCTGGTGGTCAGTGCATGTCATAGCAACCAGTCAAGTGGTCAAATGGTCAACCAGTTGCTTAGGGGGTGTGTGTGTGTGTGTATGTATATATATATATATATATATATATATATATATATATATATATAATTATTTCTTTTTAAAAAAATATATTTTATTGAATTTCACAGAGAGGAGGAAGGGAGAGAGATAGAGAGCTAGAAACGTCGATGAGAGAGAAACATCGACCAGCTGCCTCTTGCACACCCCCTATCGGGGATGTGGCCGCAACCAATGTACATGCCCTTGACCGGAATCGAACCTGGGACCTTTCAGTCCGCAGACCGACGCTCTACCACTGAGCCAAACCGGCTTCGGCTAAAATTATTTCTTAAGTAAACTTTATTTTTATTTCTTTTAAAGCTACTGATATATCTCCATAATATTTTTTTAAAATTGAGTCATTTTAACTTATTTATTTAAGGTTTATTTTTTTCATATATATTTATACTGGTTAGCATTCTGCAAAATGGAATATATGATACTCAAAGAAATGAAAAAGAGACAATAATCTCAGGCCCTTGAAAGTAACTTCATAATTTAAGCTATAATGACATTCTATTAGGTTTAAGAAAAATGAGCAGAACATCGTCAAAAGCATCATTCTACTGACTTAGGAGGTTAATGATAAAAATGATCCTTTCCAATTAATATAAATGCCATTGAAAGCATACAAAAAAGGAAGCATTGGTCGGTGATCACTTCCATTATATTCAGTGTGCTCTTGATGCTTATCTTTTATTAGCATTCTGCTTTTCATTAGTAGTTCATCTCAACAAATGGTAGTGCTTTATTAAGGTGGAAATATAGGACAAAACATGTGAAAAGAGATCCAAAGATCATTATCTTTTAATTTTAAATCCACATTGTTATCGGTTCCTTTATATACTGAATATACACAGAAGCCTCAATGCCTATTTGTGTTCAAATTACTTAAATTAAAATACTTAAAACTTGGTTCTGGTTATAAACTAGCCTCATTTCAAGTACTCAAATGTGGCAGTTACCTATTACATTGAATAGTGTATATATAGAACATTTCCATCAGACCAGAGAATTCTTTTGGACAACACTGGCTAGAGTTTTCAACAGATTAGGTTGGAATTAGTGCTTTTCATTGAAATACAACAAGGTCTGAGTGAAACCACTGGGAGTATTTTTGAGTTACTGCACTGATTTTTGTTGGAACATCATATTTTAGAACAAAAACAAAAAACAAACAAACAAAAAAAACAACGAGCTCACTTGGACTAATTTTGCCCAGGCCTTTTATTAATCAGTTAAAGATAGGACAAACCAGGGAAGGTGAATATGTGGTGGAAAACAAACTATTGTTTGGAAAATTAGTGGCAAAGCTGGACTTGGTGTTTCAGTCCCCTGATGTGAATTTTATTTCTCAGTCTACTATACCACTCTGTCTTACCTTAAGATTATTTCACTCTTAATATTTTACTACCACCAGTGAAAAAAAATAATAATAAATTACCAAGTTAACAAGGCATCGGTGAAATCATTAGTTATGAGAAGGAATATAGGGGGCAATATATGGACTATATGGGGTGAGGGTAGGGGCGTGGCTAGCAATCTGAATCTGTGTCAGTGACCAGTGTCCTAGTGCACATTCTTGTTAGTCTCTAATGCAGTCACTGCCCCTTCCCTAGGCAATAGTCTGTTTTCCTGGGTGCTACCAGTTTGCAGGACCATGGGCTGGGAATTTGGCCACTTGGCCAGAAGGGGGTGCGGGAAAGTCGCTGGCGCCACCCAGACCAGACCAGTCATATAACGATAGATACCATCTAACTTCCCAGTTCTAACTGACTTAGGATGGGTTATGAAAGCTGGCCACAAAAACCTGGTAGTTAGGAAACAAAGAAACTTAGGAATAGTGATCTCATTGTATTAATTGTTCAGGCTATGGATCTTTGAATCCCCTGCACCAGCAGCGCTGCTTTCAATAAAGGGTTTTTCCTGAATCGCCAGTACTCATTGTGTATCTTTCTGGTTGCCTGGTAAGGTCTGCAACACTCTAAGTTAGAATATAATAAGATATACTCAGAAGTTCATTTTTTTTAAAGCTTCTTTCTGTCTCTGAAATCACTCATGCTATCTTTTCAACTTTAAATTTCTGCTGAAAAAACAAAAGTTACTAAACGTGAAGTTCAGTTGCATTTTACAGCAAAAGGCAAAAAGAAAACATGCCACCTGTTAGTCTTGCAACTTAAAGTTATACGTCTTCCAGAGACTGTTCTTTACATCCTTTTGTTTTGTTTTGTTTGTTTGTTTGCTAGGCCCTATCTCACTTAATTTTAAATATTTTCAGAGTTGTCACCTCATCCATCTGATTCATTGTTTTGTTTTATGGCTTATGAAGAAATTTTAGTGAGTAAAATATTTCCAGTATTTATTTGTAGCTGAAAATGTCAATAAGTAAAGGATCAAAACCCCCAATTTTTTTGACATGATAGAGAAGGGAATCGCAAATAAAATCTGATAAGAGTGCGTTGAAGAGAAAAAAAGAAGTAGGCAAAGATAAGGGATTCTTCTAATTAATGATGGAACTGTAAACATTTTAAATACAATTTAAATGGATATATTTCAGGGAAAATAGTGCATTCACTCACATCCTCCTTTTCTGGCATATGGTCACGCCCACAGATGGGGCAGAATGCTATGTGATCCTAACTTTAACTGTGAAAGGAGAAGGGAGACAGTATTTTTTTTTTTTTAAGAATTATGAATATGAGGTTATCTGGTAATAAGTTGATGATGGCTTGTTGAGCTGCAACATCATATACAGTCAGGGCTGGAATTGATGGCAACTTATTACATGAAAGAAGCATCTTAATCAGCTTAACAATAACCCACAACCTTCGGACCAACTGAAAGAAGCATCTTTATCCATTTTATGAAGAGAAATTTTTAAATAACTTGAAAGAGGTTAAATATATTTACAATAAACCACAACCAGATTGTAGGTCCCATAAAGAGGGAATCCTAGACCAAGCTCTTTCTGCAGTCTCCCCAAAATAATTAGCACCTAACAGGTGCCAGTCAATGTGGTTCTCATAGTTGCTTCTATCGCTCCCTTCTCCTTTCAATTGATTTACTAAATTTCTTCACCAAAAAGAAACGGCTGTAGGTACAGATCTCTGCTTTTGTCCTCTTAAGCTTTCTTTTCATTTTCTTGATGCTTTACCATTCAGTGACCCTCTTCTGGGTCTCTGGCTATTTCACATGAAAATTCAACCTGAATCTGAATGGATAGTTTTTACTAATAAAAAACCTAGAGGTTCCTTTGTGATGGCTCACAGTTCACAACATGAAGCTCAGCCTTCACTTTAAACATATACTATCCACAAAATATATTTGATTCTGTCAGAAATAAAAAAATTGATAAAATTTAGTTGGATTTTTCTTATTTCATAAAAATAAGGATGGTATCAAAATCATCAACAAAACAATAAGAAAAGAAAAAAAACACCAAAGCTCTTGATTGTCTGTCCCATCAACCTGTTCTCTTCTCAACCTGTGCCATCAAAAATCCCCCCTTTCCCTTCCTGTCTTCCCTAGCTCAGTAAGCTGAAATTTGCTCTTTTTTCCTTTGTTCTTTCTGCACTCTCTGAGCTTGCTGTTTGTACTATCTAAATGAAGTAGCAATGAGAAGAGGCAACCCAGGTTTTTCATGAGGAAAATTATTTTAAAATAAAATTTTTATGAAAAAAAATCACACTATACTAAACAGAGGACAACAATCCTTTCACACTCTTATACATTTACCTTGCATATAGCTAGTGCTTATATATTTATCTAGCCTTCATTACCAATTTATATCTCTATGATCAAATAAATACCTGATAGGAACTGAATTATGTAACTACTAATTATTATATATTTACTATGGGTCAGGCACTGTGTGAGGTGCCACCCACTTATTAACTTAGGTATTTTGAGATTTATCCTGCTGAAAGCTTTCTTGCTTTAGACAAGGTAATGAAACTGCCAAGAAAGAGCTTGTGGAATGAACATAATTTTCAAATTATTCAGGGGTGTTTTGATACACTGAATATGATTATCTTCATTAGAATATATGTTCAGCAGAGATAAGGCAAGAATGAGACTCATTTTATATAGATTCATAATATCTGGCTCAGTAGGATTAAAAAATTTAATTGAATGAATGAAAGAATGTCAGATTACATATGAACTCATAGCCATTGGTAATATTCCTGAAACGGTACAAAGAAATGAGGAGAAGTACAAAATAAGAGCTGTATAGAGAATTTGGATAACATTATTTCTCATGAAGCATCTCGTATTCTCTGTGCATCAAAACATATGAATGAGTAAATATAGACACTGTTGACCAAGGGAAGTTCTCCCTGCATGACTCTGGAGAACTAACAAAATCTGAGCATCAGTTTGTTCCTCATCTACTAACAGGACAATTGGGCCTACCTTTCAGAGTTGTTATTGGAATTAGAGAAAATTTACCTAAAGCACAGCGCCTCATTCTTAATAATCATAAATAAAGGGTTTATCTCTTTACTTATTTACTAAATGCTTATTTATCAATTGCCTACTTTGTGACAAGCACTCTGGTGGATACTAGGATACAAATCAAGTAAGAAAAGCCCTGACCCATCCTCTCAGAGTTAGATTTCAATAACAGAAAAGGAGGTTAATCAAAGAATCACACACACACAAAAAAAAAATAATTGCCTTAAAATTAGTAGCGTGTATATATTGGTATCATTAATACAAATTATTTCATTTTTTAAAATATATATTTTTACTAGAAGCCTGTTGCATGATATTCATGCAAGAATAGGTTTGCATTCCCCTATCTTCATTCCCAGCTGCTTGGGAGCCGGCAAATTCTCGCTTCTGTCCAGAGCACCGCTTTTGTAGCTCCCTCTGCTGCCCTCCTCCCCCTCATAGCAGGTATCCTGCCCTGCCCAGCTGCTCTGAACCTGAAAATGCAAATTAACCCGCCATATTTGTTGGGTTAATTTGCATACTCTGATTGGCCGTGGGTGTAGCAGAGGTATAGTCAATTTACATGTTTGTCTATATTAGGTAAGATTGATTTCAGAGAGGAAGGGAGAGGGAGAGAGAGATAGAAACAGCAATGATAAGAGAATCATTGATCTGTTGCCTCCTGTACTCCTCACACTGATTGAGCCCACAACCCAAGCATGTGCCCTAACCAGGAATAGAACCATGACCTCCTGGTTCATAGGTCAATGGTTAACCATTGAGCCATGCCAGCTGGTCACTAATTATTTCATTTTTAATTCAAAGAATGCTTCTATAAGAATAAAAGTTAGTGAATTTAGAAATTCTATAATGGGAATGGTTGCTCTCTTTGGTTATTGGACATTTTAGGTGTGAGACTTTAAATAAATTATATCATCATAGCTCACATAAATCTTTTGCAAAGCTTCAAACTATTTAACTATTTAAAAGGACTATCAATTATATGACCATGTTCTCAAGTAATTTTTTTCATATTAATTCTAAAATATGACTAAAATATTAATGTTGAATAGTAAGATAGATATTTTTGTACTGAATAACACAGTTATCTCCTTTTATTATTAACAGAAGTATGTGTAGCACATGTAGAATTGACTTTGATAGATGTTTGAATTTTCAAATTAATTGAAAACCTTTATAACAAAATATGAGAGGTCAGGTATGAATATGATAGTAAGATTAGAAAAATGGAGTATACAGATTTTATATTATAAAGTTGTATACCTGAAATTTATGTAACATCATTAACCAATGTTACCCGATAAATTTAATAAAGAAATAAATACATAATTTAAAAAAAGAAAGATTACTCGTGATTGAAAAAAAGTGTTGATAATTTACTATTTTATTCCAAAAGGAGAATCAAATCTAGAGGTAATGAAATAAGTAAAAGAAAATAAGATATCCAGGACTTAACTGGACTTGTATATTGATCTTATCAAAATAAAAGTAATACTATCATTGACTCCTTTATCATTTCAAACATACATAAAAACCTTGGGAATATAATATCTGCTGTATGATATATTATTTTAATCTTGGGTAAAACAAAGATCTTTGCAGTGGTATTCAGTGATAAAGTTGCCAACTTTTTATTCCCTAAATTAGTTTCTCTAGGGTTCATCTTTATTAGTTATTCAGGGTTCTTCAAAGAAACAGAAAGGTCAAAAATTATACAGATGAAAGAGAGAGAAAGAGAGACAGAGACAGAGAGAGAGAGAGAGAGAGAGAGAGAGAGAGATTTACTTATCTCTTTCCACCATTGTGGAGCCTGTGGAGCCTGCTGGGAACAGGACATCAGAAATACAAATATGTCTGGACGCTGAACTCTGAGGCCATTTTGCCAACTATCAGCAGACTCTCCCGAGCCAGAGGGAGCACACAGCTCTTCTTACAATGGAAGTTGTTTATGTTTGAGATGAAACTGAATTCTGTCTGCACAGAGAGGTGCTCTGTGAACAAAGCAAAGAACAACACAGTGGCTCCTGGTGGCAAACCAAACAAACCAGAGGGTCTGGGAAAGGCAACTGGCAGCAGAGGCATGGTCCTGCCAGATTCCTGAGTGACCTTTCCGCGAAGGCCAGTGGACAAAGAATTCATGTAATGCTGTAACTCTCAAGGTTTTAAACTTATTGAAAAAATAAATATATTTAGATTTATTCTCTTTAAAAAAAAAAAGATTTGTTTGTGATAGTTGTGATAGTAGAGACACAGTTGAGTTAATCATGGAAAATCACTATGTATCTTTTTTAAAGTAAAATTTTTCTGAAAGAGTCATGTCCCACTATTTTGAAAGATCTGACTAGTAATTTCTCTTACCAGTCACAGAACACTATATCAATATCCAATAACATTGATCTAATAATAATTCCTTATGGATGTGGAACAATTATAGCTTATGAACTGTTTTCATGTGTCATTTCATTTGATTCTATCCCAAACCCAAGATACACATTTTGTTTTTTGTTTGTTTTTGTTAAATATATTTTTATTGATTTTTTTTACAGAGAGAAAGGGAGATGGATAGAGATTTAGAAACATCAATGAGAGAGAAACATTGATCAGCTGCCTCCTGCACACCTCTTACTGGGGATGAGCCCACAACCAAGGTACATGCCCCTGACTGCAATTGAACCTGGGACAGGCCGACATTCTATCCAGTGAGCCAAACCAGTTTCGGTACATTTTGTTTTTTTCCCAGAAGAGGAAAGTTGAGTAAAGAGATTTGTCAAAATGCATACTACCATTAATCACAGAACAGTGGTTCTCAGCCAGACCTCTAACTTCCATTCCAGAAGCAAAGTGGTAGGAGACTTGGCAAACTGATGGACTGCCTCGGGCCTCCTTGAGGAGCGTGCTGGAGCCGACCTGACTATAAATAGGATTACCTGCATCCATCAGTGGCCATTTCCCTTAGAATGTGATTAAAGCGCAGAATATTCATCATTCTCCTATACGTTTTGAAAAAAAAGTTTTCAAATAAATGTCACCAGGAACATTTGCATAAGATGAATACATGTTTCTAAAATTTCTTGGGGAAATATATTTCTAAAGAGCAAAAAGCACATGATTGAGTTTAGAATTTATAATTGTTTTGGACTAACATATCTAATATGCTAAATATTCCAACAAGTTACATTTGCTCAGGAAAATAGTTCATTTTTCTACATAGGAGAAGGAAAGAGAGTGGAAAGTAAAAATGCAAAGAAGGAGAATAAATTAATGATAGAGGAACTTATATGTATGGGTGTTTGAAGAGAGAGCACTTCAAATAACTCACTGGGTAAGTCAAAACACCTATTTTCCTCTAGTATTGATTTTAGTCTTGTTACATCAATTGTGCATATTGCTACTTAATTTCATCGTTGAATTTGGCAGTGGAAATGCTCATTGCAGCCCAGACTTTCCCAACTTGCTATAAATATCACCTCTTGGTGTTATCATAGGAGGACTCCTTTGTTCAGACACAGCTCTCTGGATCAACATCAATTACCATGTGTTCTACCAGACTCCAGTGTAATCACCAGGTCTCCCATCTGATAATGCTCAGATTATTTTAATTAAGTTTCTGAAGTAAGAGCTGTAAGATTCCAAGGGTTTCACAAGGAGACTATTTTTGTGAGAGGCTAATATGTGTAAAGGGAATAAACCAGAAATTATAGACACTGAAAATCTGAATCTACCTAGAAATTAAAATATAAAACCACAGTAGCTGCTATAGCTCTTTCGGTCACAGTTAGACAGGAACATACATAATGAGTGAGGCTGCACTTTCCTCCTGTCCCTGGGCAAATCGAAAGGGCTGTGAGGGACGGGAAATGAGCCTTTGGCTTTCTGATTGGACAGGAAAATTCACAACTGGAAACAGCTCGCACAGCTTTCCTCTGTTTCATTTATGCAAAAGCCGTTAGAGAGAAAATATAATTACCTAACAACTCTACATACAAAGATGCTCCCTCCCTCACCATGACTGAGCTTTTTTCTCTTAAATCCAGGATTAACATTACATTGGTGGAAAAGTAAGATTTTGCGTGGAGGTTATAATCTCCAGGGAATTATCACTTCTTCTTGTTTGATAAATGATGAAAATTAAGAGCATATCTTAACTGCTCAATAATCCCAGGAATCTACAGTATTGTGTATGCAATGTCACAGAGAGCATTTTAATGGCAGATCACACTGCATGGTTAACACACCTATAAAAACAGAATGCATATTTTAGAAACTCCAACCATTGAATTAACCTACAGAAGAAAAATTAATATCTTTCCATCTTTACAAGTGGCTGATTAATCACAATTTGAAAGGAGCTGATAATTATTTTACCAGCCTTGAAGCAATAAAATCCTCATTTACATATTAACAGACATTTATAGCAATGATTTCTGTCATAAATTTGTATATGTTTAACAAGATAATATACACCAGTAAATCACATTTACTTTTCTAATGCATAATAAAAAGGCATTACAAAGTCTGAAAGTACATATTTGCTTACTATAGGGGAAAAAAAGTGACATTGATTTAAAAATTAAAATTAGTTGTGAAATATATGTAGTCATTCTTAAAGCTACTACAGGTTTTAGGAATGATAAATTATAGTAAAGGCAAAGATAACATTCCATTTTCTTAATATCAATTGAATTATAGATTTTCAACAGGCTTATAGATTTTTTTGTCATTCTATAGTTTTATTTATACAACCAGGGAAAAATATATTTTTAGAATACCAGTTTTAATTATTTTCAAACATGTTGATATAAAAAAAACCAAATTGTAATGATACAGCAAATGAGGCCACTGGTACTAATATATTATAGGTAGCAAAGGTCCACATTGGGTGGTATTGGCATCAGGGAAATTTCCAAAACCTGAGTGGTTGCCACTGATGAAATCTTGAAATAACCTCTATTCACAGGGGAGTATTCATATTGCTGCTTGTCATAATTGGGACCTCTTACAACAACTCAACAACAAGCAAGGTAGCCTGCAAATGCAGAAAATATGATTCATGAAACATATTAGAATTAGCAGGAGAGCAGTGATATTGTTATATGTGTCCAAAATGCTTTCAGAGAATTTCGGCCATAGTATACATTGCCCCTTGGAAATATGGCAAGAAAGAGAATACAGAGAATCATAGCCAGTATCAATTTAGCTAGAAAACAAGATAGTGGAGCCATAAACTAGAGGAACACCTGAATGTTAATTTTGATGAATTTCTGGATTATGGGTGTGACTCTCGTATCAATGAGAAACTACCGAGGACCCAATATTTTTAAGGCTACCATACTTGTGGGTTTTACCTCCAGGAACCCAACCAGGTTTTCATGGTGAACACAAATAAAAAAATTGTCATTTTTCTGGCTGAAGAAGGGAAAAAGTCAACACCTTGTAGTATAGGGAAGCAATATTTTCCACCTCATTTTGTATCTCTCTGACAATAGCATTATTTTATTAAAAAAAAAAAAAACCCTCAGGAAGAACCTTTAACCTTCTCCCCTATTGTCTAAAAGAATTTAGATGAGGGCTTTCTCCAGAAAGGGAGCTACCCCAAAGATAACTATATAATCTACTATAAACCCGGTGTGAATTGCCTTCCTCCAGTTTGGAGTCCCAAATCACTGTCCCATTCTCCTTAGATCAAAATGACAAGTCAACCTTAGTTGTTGGGTTGCATATGCTTATGGAGCGCCCATATGTATGGGCATAATTACATTTGATTCTTATGTTAATCTGTCCCTTGTCCATTTCATTCTTAGACCAGCCAGAAGAACTTAGCAGGGCAGAAGAAAATGTCTTCTCCCTCCTCAAGAGAAGTATGCTCAGGGCCTTCTCATTTACAAAGGCCTGCACTGCAGAGAAAAATAAATGACGGAGCCTTATCCAATCTGAGAATACAGCAATTGTGTGGATCCAGTTTGCTTTAGCCTTTCTGTCCCTCCTAAGGTGATGGAAAGAGCTGAGAAGCGCATGGGAGGGTCACAGCCTAGCTACACAGGCTCACTAAAAGCCTGAGATTTAATCATGGGATTATAGAAAATTGGGTCGCCCCACATCTCACCACCACATCAACAGTGGTCTTGTATAATGACAGTGGGTACAAATGAAAGACCTGCAAGGCACACAATCTTTTTAAGAAATGCTTCTTAGGGCAACCTCATAGTAACAGGAGACACAAAAACAAGAATACCAGAAGAAACTGTAACCTCTGGTCCCTATATCTACAGCAAACATTAAACACAGCCTATATCCCAGCCAGATAGACTTAAAACTTCACTCTACAGGTTGATTGTCTTAGTTCCTAGTAGTTGATACATCATGTCAGATTTTCAACAAAATTAACCAGGCATGTCAAAGGCATTGTCACCCCAAACTCCGTATTCTTCAGCTGTCATTCCCCAGTCTTTCCTCCCTATAGTTTCTAACACAAATCATAATTTAAGAAACTTAAAACAGTATATTTTCATTTCCCTTAGCCAATACATTATCTACATATTTTAAGGTTTATAATATATGTAGATATAAAATGTATGATGTTTGTAGAATAGATAGAATAAGGGAGATAAAAATATTCCATGAGAGTGATGATAGTTGCAGAACTCTGTGAATATATTAAACACTGAATTGTATGCTTTCAGGTGGTGAATTTTAGAATATGTAAATTATATTTTAATAAAGTTTATATTTTTTACAAAGCTCACAATCAACTTTAGTGTATCTAAAAATCTCCCTGTTCTTGATATTTCAAATAAATACAGTAATACAGAATGCTATCTTTTGTGGTTGCCTTCTTTCACTTACCATATTATTTTCAAAGTTCATTCATTTTCTTAAAAAACAAAACAAACAAAAACTTTAGAGTCCATTTACATTTAATGGTGTTATAAAAGTTTCATCTGCTATTTGTTTCTTTATGTCTTTTGTATACCTGTTCCTCTATCTACTCCTGCCTTCTTTTGTGTAAAATATGTTCTGTTGTATATACACAGAAGGATACACTAGAAGAATATGTTGGGGTGACAAAGATTTTTTAAATTAGAGAACAATGTTATAAAGCATAACAATTGTACATTATGAAAATTAAGACTTTTTACTCTTTAGAATATATTCTGCTATGTAAATGAAAAGGCTGGAGAAAATACTTAAATTCTATGTTTCACAAGGGAATTGCATCTAGATTATATAAAGTACTCCTAAAACTCAATAAAAAAACAAACAAACCAAACTTAAAAAAAAAGAACTTCATAAGACAAGAGATATGAATAACCAATAATCAGATTAAAAAGATGTTCAACATCATTAGCCATTGGGGAAATGCAATGTATAACTTTAATGAGATACCACCTGACTCATTAGCAAGTTTAAAGAATTGTAAAAACCTTATAAAATCACATACTAGTGAGAATATGAAGCAATGAAATATCTTAAATATTGCTGGTGTAAATTAATATAATCATCTTAGAAAATTGTGTTCTTCAGTTTCTTGTATAATTAAACATATAATTGCCAAGTAATCTAGTAAGCCCACTTCTAAGTATTCAACCAAGAGCACATAAGGAATTTTATAGAAATATTTATAGGTTCTTCATTCATAATAGCTGAGTCAATTTAAAAGTGAGTTATGTTCATACAGAAATTACTACTGAACATAAAATTCATCAAACTGTACAGTTAAGATAAGCATAGTTTTATGTATATATTCAAACCTCAATATAACATAAAAATCAAAATAAATAAATAAGTAAATAAATAATAAATAAAAGTGAATGAGCTGCTAAATGTAACAACTTGGATGAATTTCAGTACATTATACTGACCAAAAGAAGTCAGTCACAAAATAGTGCATAAAATAAAATCCTTTTTGTATGAAATCCTAGAATAGGTATTCATATTTTATCTTAAAGAAAACAAATATTTGGTTGCCTGGAAACAGAGATGAGAAACACAGATAAGAACTGACTGTATAGTTTACCAGGCAAGATATTCTAATTTAGATTTTATTTTTTTTCTTTTCCATTCCAGAGGTTCTCAAGCTTCCTACTGCCGTGACCCTTTAATACAGTTCCTCGTGTTGTGGTGACCCCCAACCATACAATTATTTTCGTTGCTACTTCATAACTGTAATTTTGCTACTGTTAATGAATCTTAATATAAATATCTGTGTTTTCCTATGGTCTTAGGCTCTACAGCAGTGGTTTTTAACTTAATGATTAGACAATGCCCTCCTTCAAAATGACAACAGTAATGGTTAATAGCGACTGTGATAGATGTTAGGGACTTTATATATATAGTGCCATATTGGTCTAGTGCCAGCCGTGGTTGAGATGGGAATCCCATGTCTATGAATGCCCTCCCTGTACAGATCGAGATTTGTGTTGGCTAAAGGAAGAGAGAGAGGTGAAGCAGTAGCTCTGACTCTCTGAAGGTCTTTTAGAGACAGGTGGTGGCGGTGGGGGGGGTTTCCAGCATTCTTGTCTTGCCCAGGTTTTTATCTAACTCATCCTCCTGCTGAGCCGCAGTAGATCCACCACCAAACTCTTCTCTGTGAACCTGCAGACGCACTAAGTACACAAAGGCGAGAGCAGCCCATGTCTGCAAGCTTCCCTGTCCCAGCCCCACTTAGGCAGGTTTATCTGTGAGCAGTGATTTTTTTTCTAAACATCCAGTTATGTACTCTGTTCATTATCCTAGCTCCTTGACAACTGTGTCAGTCTAATTCTGACGATGAATCCCTTATCCAGTATCACTGAGTACTCTCACCCTAACTGAATGCTGGAGAGCCTGTCTCACTCTTAACACACACACACATACACACACAGAGCATCTGCACAGTCATGTGCACAATTTTAAAAACACACGTTTTCCTTGGTGTTTTTTGTTTGTTTGTTTGGCAGGATTTTGCCTTTTTAAGAACATATAAACACAAAGGTTAATAATGTAAATGATTTTAACCAAGAAATGACTCAGGTAATGATAATTGAATACATTGAATGTTGTTCAAAAGCTATCTTCTTTGTCACTTAGAGATGCTGGGTTTGAATGTCTAACTGGTATGCAATAGGGCTCCAGATTTTCCCCCAGAATCAATTACTACTGACAGTACCACTGGAACCCTCCACACAAATAGTTTCTCATCTTGTCTCTTCTCTTTACTATCCATGTTCTCATAATTATGCATTCGAGAAACATTTAATAAATACAGATTTTTTTCCCTAGACATTATTTAAGAACTAATATATAATTAGTAGTTATTAGTAAAATAACTAGTAGGCTCTCTGACATCCCCAAGGGGCCCCAGATTATGCAGGGGTGCAGGATAGGCTAAGGAACCCCACCAGTGCATTATTAGGGGCGGGGAGGGACACGAGAGGTCAGCCAGCTGGGTAGGAACTGTGGGAGGGATTTAGGGTGTGTCCAGCCTGTCTCACTCAGTCCTGATTGACCAGACCCCAGCAGCAAATTAACTTACTGATCAGAGTGTCTGCCTCCTGGTAGTCAGTGCACGTCACAGTGAGCAGTTAAGCAGCTTTACCATATCATTAGTATATTACTCTTGGATTGGTATGAATGGACAACCGGACACTTAGCATATTACACTTTTATTATATAGGATGGCCTCAAGAAATCACAATAGAGAAGTGATCATATAATGGAAAACAGCTTCTAAAGAAGTATACACAAGGTGCTAAATGTATTTACTAACAAGGGGGTGACTAAATGTATAAAAACTGACTTATTCACCACATTCTTTATAGAGAACAAAAAGGTTGCTACATTGAACCTTACTAAAAATACCTAAATTTGTGTTTGCTTTTTTTAAAATTTATCTTTATTCTTTAAAGTGTACAGTTGTACCCTTCTTTCCCCCAGTGACCCCTTCTAGCCTTAGGCCTTCACTACTCTATCGTCTGTGTCCATGGGTAATGCATATATGCATATAAGTTCTTTGCTGAATATCTTCCCAGCCACACACTCACCCACCTCTGTCTTTCCTCTGATATTCATCAGTCTGTTCCATGTTTCTATGTCTCTGGATTTATTTTGTGTCATATATATTAATTTTCCTTATTAAGTAAAAGCTATTCTTGATAGAAAATTCAGGAAATAAGCAATTTACATAAGATAAAATTCTTCCCATACTTTAAGCACACGACTATCTATTTCATAGTTATTTAATGGTATTAATTTGAATGTTCTGGTCACTTGTTCATTCCTTATTGAGATATTTATTATTAATTATCCTGATAGTTTGTAATACCTCTATAATATGGTCCCTATAAAATTGAGAAAAGCTCTTCCTCTGAAATACAGGTTGCATTTTCTTTCCAAGTTTGTCACTTGCTGTTTTGCTTGTAGTGGTTCAGTGTGTATCACTGTGGAAAACAGGTGATGCTCCCAAAGGGCTTAATTTTAAAAAGTTTACAAAGCAAAGGGCATGGGTTAAGGGACCAAAAAAGGGATAATGAAACACCCAAGGATTACCCACAGCAGGGAACTGTTCTCTTTATAGTCTTGGAGCAGCAAACAGGGAAAATAACATTATGGAGTCTAGCCTGAACTGGAACCATGGAAGGGGGTCCTCTGATCTCCTGATGGTGCCACCATAGGCCAATATAAACAATAAGCTAGACAGCAGAGGGAGCCCAGTGTTCTCATTAATTGAGGTGGTCTCCAGAAACACAAACAACGTAGAGTAAAACAAAGATAAGCCACAAAATCTCTGATTTATAGACATTTCTATTTTTCAAGCAGCCAACTAATGTTCTTTTTTTCAGTTTCTAATTTCATCTTTAAAATGCCTTCTTCACCCAGAGATAAATAACGTTATTTCTTCTATTTTTAGTTTTTTTTAAATATTCTTATTTGATTCGATATTTTATGGTGCTCTAAGATAATTACTCTTTCTTTAAGAACTTCACTCTTTCTTTTTCTTCTATCTGAATAATTGACTCCAAATTATAAGCTTAACCACATTCAAGCTATTTTTTTTAATCTTTTTTAGATTTCTAACAAGTCAGAGTCAGAAATAAGCACAGTGCCTGGAAAGTGATAAGAATTATTGGGATCCTGGAACCAAATAATCATTTTACTTTGACTGCTAAATTTTACCTAAATTGTCTTGAAAAGCAGCAATAAGTACTAAATATCCTTGTCTTTTGTGTTCCTGGAAATGTACACTAATAAAAGAGTAAGATGCAAATTGACTGTACCTTTGGGACACCCACCAGCCAATCAGGAGTGAGTATGTAAATTAACCAAACACAGATGGTGGGTTAATTTGCATATGCAGGTGCCTAGCCATTGGGGTGGGGTGGGACACTTGCATTGTCACCATGGTGATGATGCAGGTGTTCCACACTGCCCCCACCTCTCAGGGCCTCTGGGCAGCATGGGAAGTGGAAAGGTGGCTCCAGCCAGACCGAAAGCAGTAACAGCAGTCAGGGGAAGGAAGGCTCATTCCTGCATGAATTTTTGTGCATTGGGCCTCTAGTGGTTTAATAAGTGCAAAGAACTACCTTTCCTCATATGATTAAAGTAACAGACTCAGACTTCCCCCTTTCTTAAATATGGCTGTACCAAAGACACTACAAATTTCTTTGCCTTATAATGATTAGCTAAATTGTTTGTAGCCACTGAGCAATCTAGATAAAATACCTGCTAACTTGACTTGATCAAACATTTTAGTTCAGTTTCTCTTCTCCCCCTACCTTGGGCCTCTTAAGTTGGACGACCAGCCCCCCCCCCCCCCCCCCTTGAGCAAGCATTAGTATTCAGAACTACCCCATCCATAACTAAGATCAGGCCTTCGCTCATCTCACTTTCTCACATGAATTTTTCTTGTGCTTACTCCTTCCTATAAAAGAAAAGCTTTTTTCCTGCCTGGCCTTTGTTATTTTAAATATATTTTATTGATTTTTAACAGAGAGAAAGGGAGAGATAGAGAGCTAGAAAAGCTGATGAGAGAGAAACATCAAACAGCTGCCTCTTGCACACCCCCTACCGGGGATGTGCCCACAACCAAGGTACATGCCCTTGACCGGAATCGAACCTGGGACCTTTCAGTCCGCAGACCGACGCTCTACCACTGAGCCAAACCGGCTTCGGCCTGCCTGACCTTTGAATAATTTACTGATCTTATATTCCATATGGATAGTGAGAGTATACACGCCCTCTCCACCACCTTTCTCCCTCTTGCAAAGACCCCAGTCACAATACTCCTGTTGAAAAAGTTTCTCTTTACTTCAATTTCCATCTGTTTTTTATTTGACAACACTTTTACTCTTGCTCATCTCTAGATGGCTGGGAAAGAGGTACAGTACTCATTTACTCAGCAATCATTTGTGGAGCAGCAGCTCTGTGCGAATACGCTGCCAGATGCTGGGGATAGAGTGAAGAGAAAGGCACGGTCCATTCCCTTAGTGAATTTACAAGATTATTAAAAGGCAGCATAACAAATGCTACCAGAAAAACAAACAAAACACCGGTTGCTATGCACTTATCCCTGAGAAGGTAAATCAGAAGATATTTTCAGAAATCATAAATACTTGAGATGATGAAAATGTATTATAGGATATCATCAATTCAGAAAAGTACATTGCAGGCAGTAAACACTGTTTAAATTTGGAATTGCCAGAAACTGTTATAGATGATAGTCAGCAAAGGTGAGCCTTATATAGTGAGAATTTAATGACATATGAAGAGCGGTAGATGTGTCAGCAAAGTTTTATGAGCATGAGGATGTGGAGCAGAGGATGTATGTTGGGAAGAAAAGAAGAATCAGTCTCAACCTTTTGCATTTCTCTACTCAAAGCACTCTCTCAGCACCCACTGGAATTCATACCTATCTTGAGCTTATGGAGTGCCATAAAAATCATGTCTCTCACTATAGACCTAGTTTATTTCAGCATAAGCATCTCTTGGTAGAGATCAATGCACTGGAGAGCACAACCATTGCACACATTTTCCCCCAAAGCAGGACTCAGATGACTGATGACTCTATTTTCATGGTGACATCAAGTCCTTTAGTTGCAATGAGCAGCAATTCTTGCTCCAGCACTGATTTGACACCAGACAAGTTCAGTCATCACCATAGATGGGCCTTAACAATTTTATTATATCTATATGCTGAATGGAGCACATTTATTTGGTCTGAGGTAGATTGGCTGTTATCCTGAGGATGGAGAACATTTGTCAGAGTTTATTTTCTATTTGGTACAGGCTGCAGTGATGGGCCAACTGACTCAGACCTTATGGTTAATTTCTCACATTCTAATGTGATTTCTACCTTGATCATCCAACAGATGGTTTCCCTCTTCCTGTCTTGGATATTATGAGATCATATTCAGAGTGGCAAAGCCACTGTTGAAATTCTGACACAAATCATGAGTATCTTCCCGAATAAGTGCACACAAATGAGGTATTTCTTATCCTCCCTGTCAGCTTAGCAAGGCTAATTGTGGCTGGGACCATGCTGACGAGCAGGCATTGTGGAGACGGATACTCCTGGGCACAGACTGCAGTTTCATTTACTTTCCTTCCAGTGATGTTTGCTGCACTTCTTTAGGCCTCAAGAAGGAAAGCTTATATTTTCTTCCCAAGGAAAAAAACAACAACAACTATCTCTCCAGGGTGTTCGCCAAAATTTCACCTGTGAGATGCTCCATTTGAAGAACTGCAACTTAGGGCCTACTTTAGCATACGTAATTTTGATTGAGTGAAGAAATCACAAATGACCCAACTAGGTTATAGGAATATTATTTGGTTTTATAAAAGCTCTACTGGAAAACTTCATTTTAACCACCAATAAACATATTTCAATATTGTTAACCTCTCCTGGCATAAGGTGAGCAATGATCACCTTGCTTTTTATCATTCCTGCTTTTTATCATTCCTCATATTTCATAGTCACTTTCTGTAGTAAGACCCATAAAATTACTTTATAAAGGATGCCTTATTTTATTGGAAACTTTTTTTTTCTCTATCTTTTCTTTTTTTAAAATTTGTTTGAAGTATTTCAAATAGTGGTACATATGCTTCCTTTTTCTCCCCATTGACCTCCCCGCACCCTCCCCTACCCCCAGTGCATGCCCTTACCTGCCGCCACCCCCCCCACCACCATCTGTGTCTTGTATCCATTGGTTGTTTATCTGCATGCATACAAGTCCTTCGGTTGATCATTTACAGCCCCTACCCCCAACCCCCGCCCAACCTCCCCTGCCTTCTCGCTGTAGTTTGGCAGTCTGTTCAATGCTTCTTTGTCTCTGTATCTATTTCCCACCCCATTTCCTTCCTTTGAAAAATCTTGCCTCTGCAGACTAGAAATAAACATAATAATAAAAAATGTTTGAGTCCCAATTTCAATGTCCAACAGTTCTGAGTCCCTATTTCAATGACAAACAGTTCCTTATGTGTACATATCAGCAATGATATCTGGATGGTGGGCACATGGTAGCAATGCAGGTCCAACCCTCTCTGGTTTGGTCCTGGGCAACCGGCAGCAACGCACAGCTGCTGACTGCTAGCGTGGCCAGGCGTCTTCAGCATCTTCCATCTCTGGGCTGTTTCTACTCTTGTCTTCATGGCTGGAGCAGACCTGTCAATTCCTCTCTGTTTCAGGAATCCAGCTGGTCTTGGAGTTGTTTTTTTAAAAAAATATACAAACATATCCTCGATCAAAAGTTAATAAAGGGATCTTTTCTATATAATTGATTTGGAATCCTTTATATTTTTCCCAAAAGATTTTCTTTTGTCTTAGACACCATGTGTGTTTTTCATTGGAAACTTTTAAATATAGAGACATTATTAAAGCAGCAATAAAGAGATGCTCTTTTTAGTATGTTACATAATGTGTTCACATAACATTTTAAAAGAAATAATAATTTTGACACTTTTTAATAAATTTATTCTAAATATTTTAAAGAAATATATTTTAGTTTATCATATAAATCTAATGTGAAAATGAGTTTGGTATTAATATGTACAACATGCAGGCATTTTATCAGAAATTTGAATTATGGAATATGTGATAGTATTGAGTGACAAAATACAAATGGTAAATCTATATGCATATACATCTGATTAAATCCTCAAAGTTCACAGCAGTTATGATGACAAAATGTGACTTTCTGAAATAAAATTTATAGTTTTATAATATTGGAATTGAATAACCTGGGATGGAATTTTAAATATTATCTGGATGCCTGTGGGATAATGTGAAGTTTTATTTTCAAAATAGGGATTTCAAAATAACTAGCTCCTATAGAAATTCCACCTGAAAGCTTACTTTTCTACATTGTTTTTCACTAGAATATGGAGACCGCACTGCTAAACAAGTGGCCTAACTAAATTTAAATCTAGAACTGTCTTAAGATGTATGATTATGATATTCAAAGTATCTAATATACTGCCTGACACATAGCAGGTGTTCAACTTGATCCCTTCTCTTCTTGTAAACAACAGGATCTGTGTTTGAAGTTCCAATTTCCTCTTTACCATATGCATATCATTAGCACAAAAATCGACTCATTGAAAGGTGGGCAGACCAATTCTCTGGCATAATGGTTCAGCCCAGCCTTCCAGGCTCAACATTATCGCTTGCAGAGAAATCCACAGAGATTACATACGGAGTCCTTTCAGTGATTTGGCTCTCTCCACCTTCTCCACCCGACAGTCTCAGTACATCACTCCGCACAGCATGTGCTCTGACTCTCCTGCACATCTGACTTTTCACTTTCCTGACTCTGTGGCTTTGTTTGTTCTCCTTCTTTCTAAAATGCCACCCTGGACCTGTTACCTATAATTCTATTCAGCATTTCCTTCTAGGCCTCCAGTTCTGCTTCTGCACTATGACCTGGTCCATCTCCTCCTCAGGCAGAAGGAATCCTTCCTTCCACTGACTGCTCCAGTCACTTTTCTATACTTGAATCATAGTTATTACTTTATTCTGCCTTTTATTTTAGCATTTTTATGCTTGCTGCTTTACAGTTGCCTCCATCAGGATGGGTAGGATCTTTTTGTTTGTCCTCTTCACAATACTGCATTCTCTTGTGATTATAATAAAACACTAACAATCATCTAGGGAGAATCAAGGAATGCATGCACCTGAGAAAAGATAATTAAGATATGTATGCAAATTTATAAATACAAATGTATACAGGCATGCATATTTGCTATAGTTTTTTATTTGTCTAAGTGTTACTCAGAGCTAAAACACACTGCTTCCCTTTATTTTGCTTTTTTTATTGTTGTAGGAAACAACCGGGAATTTACTATTTTAACCTTTATAAGTGCATAATTTGGTATGTTAAATACATTCTCATTATTGTGCAACCATGGCCATCATCCTTCTCCAGAACATTTTGTCATTCCCAGCTGAGACCCTGTAACCACTAAACACACACAGCACTTTATTTTATAACTGCTATCAAACAGACACTCCACATAAGGATTCTTAAAACGTTCCTATATCTTCCCTTTTCTAATAATTTAACATAGTCCTTTCAGGAGATGCACTCTAAGATATGTAAGATAGTCTCAGCGGAAATGTGAGTCATGTAAAATTTATAGATGAAGGAAGTAACTGAGATTGTGAGCTGAAGTTTTAAAAAAGAAAATTAGAATAAATTATTATGAAGTGAATGCCTTTTTGTAAAAACAAAATGGTTTTATTGGAGCTACATGTATCTAAAATGTTTCAATAAATACACCCTGTGATTACTGAGTTCACTTATTCACATACTAGAGGCCTGGTGTACGAAAATTCATGCACTGGGCGGGGTTTCCTCAGTTTGGCCTGCCCCCTCTCACAGTTTGGGAGTCCTCAGAGGTTGTCCTACTGATGGCTTAGGCCCTTTCTTTATGAGAAGAGGGCTTAAGCTGCAGTCTGGCTTCCCTCTTAGGAAGGCAACTGGATAGATCAGGGGAAGGCAATGCCCCCATCATGCCACTGCTGCTGCCACTGCCAGCTGCCGCAACTTGCCAGAGTCTCCACATGGCCCTCACAGTAGCAGCCACCACCATCTGCGGCTGGCCTGAGCCTCAGCCTGACACTTGCAGCAGCAGCCACTGTGGCATTGTCCAGAAGGATATCCGGAAGACATCCGGTTTAATTAACATATTACCCTTTCATTAGTATAGATTTGTGAATAGACCTAAGTTTCTGGAGCAAGTTTATGCATTGATTTTATAATGTGGGATTTGATTCCTTGGAAGAGCAACAGCATGTTTAGAACTCTAACATATTTCTTAGGTGAAAACATAGGAACAATGCTTCTGAACGCAGACCTATAAGCATTGCTCCTAATGAGGCTTCCATTAGAAAATATATTCCAAAATAGAAGCAATGAAAAACCTATATTTGGTTTTGAGATTTAAAAATATTAGTACACCAATTGTAGGGATAATAACATTTATTTTCTGAAAAGCCCTTGGCACAGACAGAAATTTAGGTAAATAATGATCTAAAAAAAATCCTTCCTTGTCAACTGTGAGAATTTGAGGTATGAGTAAGGAATGATACATTAGATGTTATTGAAACCCAAAATTTGGTGGTTGGGCCCAAGCTCTTTGTCTCATAAAACCATGTACACATCTATTTTGATGAATTCATCATCAATTTCTTGTTTTTAAATACAGAAAGAATATAACATGGTAAAAACACATTGTATTACTTTTTAAAGCCCATTAAACTTGGTTTATTAATTAAGAATATCCTAAAATTATGTAACTTTCAAAATTTTACTTCATAGGTGCATCAGTTATATTGAAAACACTTTTTTTTTTCAATCTACATGATTTTGAATCCCATAAACATGTGGTAGGTGTGAGAGGTTTTTTTTTTTTCTTTTTTTTTTTTCTTTTTTGGATAAAGCATCTTGTAAGGGAGGCCAGAGAATGTTATCGTGAGAGTTGGAGAATTCACACAGTATTTATTTACCCTTTTCATTATTTCTCTGAGCCTGAAATGTACTCTTTGATCTTCTAACTAGTGACTTCCAAAATGTTGAGCAAATAAAAAGCCGGCATTTATATAAAGGTGAAACTACACTCTGCACTCAAATCAATGCATTTGAATGTCAAACTCTGATTAAAAATTGTTTAAGTTTTTACTCAAGCATTTGCAGAACTTATTTTTATATCTCCTTGCCAACTATAGTTTGTACAGTTGGCTGGGAAATAAAACCATGGAATTTATAATACCATTCACTCTGGAGTTTTCATGACTATATTTATAATTCTCTTCAGGAAGACTGTTCCTCCGGAATCTCAGTTGTTTATTCTCATCTTTGTTTCCCCCATCCCTAACCCTTTTTTGTGAATCTTAAATAAATAAATTCATTTGGACTTAACTATTCATTGGCTTTCATTTATTGAGTTCTTACTACATATCAGGCACAACTCTAAGCATTACACATACTCAACCATTTACTTTTACCACTATTTTTTGAGACAGGAGCTATTGTCTTCATTTTCTAACCAAGGAAACTAATGCACATTGAGATTACTTAAACTATCCAATATTTGGCATACGCATTGTTTAAGTAGCAACACCAGTCACGTACAAATTACTGTTAACATTATTGCAAGGAGGAGTTTCACCTGCACACATTCGCATATCTCCGCTCCTCTGATGATCCCAAGTAAAGTCAATACTTTGGTGGTTCTAGGAGACAAAAGGCAGCTACAGAGGTATGGAAAGTGTAGAAAAACTACTTCTGATGAAGCATATGATTTACTTATTTGCCGATTAATTTTATGAGCTGTGTGCTTGTTGATTCCAGGCACTGTAGCCAGTGGTTCTCCATGTAAGTGTGAAATTGGAACCACCTACGTTTCTTGTTAAAAATAAAATAAAATGATATTTAACTTTCATCCCTTAGATTGTGGTTCATTAGTACTATAAAATGGCCCCAAGGTCTGCATTTTTAATAAGCTCCCTAAGAATTCTGATTAATGTGACCTATTAAACCAAATTCAGAAGGATATAATGGTATGGTTAATACACAAAATTAAAATGGGCAACTGGAACATGGCAGGATCAATGCTATAACAGTGCATAGAATTACATAATAGGGAAGATAAAGGAAAAACTTCTAATTGTTTTTTGGTGGTGAGGGATAGGGAAGTTCTTGGTCTAAGCAATTTTTAAGTTGGAACCTACAGAATGAGTGCAGTTATTATAAGACAACACAATCCAGCCTGATTAGTGCATTGCACAGAGTGTATACATGATAAAGGACAAGTCAGAAAAATAGAAGAATTTGTGTCACAAAGAGACTTATAAACTGTATTAATATTCTAGTTTTTACCCCCAAAACTGTGGGAAGACTTTGAAACATTCTATTAAATTTTAATCCATGAAGTTTACATTCTATGACACTCTCTCAATGAGAGAGTAAATGATCCCTCAGAAGAATACTTTTAAAAGCCTGTTGTGTTATTTCAGGAATCTATGACTCTGGATAGAAATGATGCCTGGGAAAATTGGACAGTACCTCATGAAAAAGTACAAGCAGCAGTCTTTACCTGCCTAAGAAGTAGAACTCGCATCCATGAAGAAATAAGGCTCCAAAGTGACTCTTACTCCTAGGTGGCATAGTTGAAAAATATCCACTTTCATGCTTACTTATTCTTGATTCCTCCATTTGTTCAGCCCTCAAAGCAGTTTACTAGAAATTCTTTAAAGAAGGCCGGCGTGGACCTGGAAGTGTTTTTCTTCTTTTAAAAAAATGATCAGAGTGTCAACATTTTTCTTGAGATAATAATGAGCTCTATATTGACTTTAGGTGTAGTCATTACCAAATGAATATTTTCAAAGTTTAAGTTAATAATAATGCTTTGATATAATTATTATCTAGGTGAGAAAATAGGAACTATTTAGTGAATTCCCAATATGTGTCATGCTCAGTGAGATTAGATGCATGACCCATTTCAACATGGAGAATTCAAGTCTTAGTTTTATTTAATCACCCAAGATCATATACACATGGAACAGGGATTCAAAACTCAGTCGTTATTTTCCTTGTTTAAACTCAGGATCCATATTTCCCCCCCCAACATTTGAGGCTGCCTCAGTAAAAGATTTCACAAGAACATTCTTGTTAAGAAATGTCTATAAGTGAAAATGATTGGGGCAGACACCAATTGTCAAGAACCCACTGTTTCTAAAGGTCTTGTCCAAGGGAGTCAGTAAGAAATTCCTTCCCAACTGTGTGAGCCAATGAGTGGCAAGTCCATTTGCTCTAGGACTAGAGATGGTTGGAAGAAAGTCAACAGTCTGTTTTCCCTTTGATTTCTTTAATCGCAACGAAGGTTTTTATTTATTTATTTATTTATTTTAATTTATTTTCCACAACAAGGTTTCGACCCCGAAGAAAAGAGATTAGAACTTTGAACACCATATTCCCAAATTTCCAGGTACCGAGAAGAGCCCAGTCAGTCACTGTGACAGAGATTCCTAACTTTACCAGTCATGGCCCACCTGCCAGAGGCTGCTGAGTGACAAACTGCTCAGCTGGGAGCTCCATGTCCCAGTCCCACTGGGAACCACCTCTGACTCTCCATGGGACAGTCTTTACCCATGACATGGGATTCGTAGACACAGTTTTCAGCTTGGAGTTTGTTACAATTTGTTGGGGCATTTTCTTTCTGCTGCCTTCCTCTTAGGTTGGATGCAGAGGGTTCAGGGACCCTAGCAGCTGATAGATCCACAATTTGGGGGGAAAAAGCTTGACTCCTTAAAATAAGGCAAAAATCCATTTACTATGGAGGAATCTCCACATTATACTATACATTTAAATTAAGTATAATCTTTTGAAAGTATTAATCAATTATGGCAGCTTATGTTACCCTAATATAGGGGTGTCGAACTCAATCAGAGAAGGGGCCAAAATCTAAAATCCAGCCTAAATCGCGGGCCGAATGGTTTACTGAACAGTCATAAACTGACAATGTCATAAACTGACAGCGGAGTGCAGCGATGACAGCGTGGTGCGGGCCACATTGCAAGGCCTGGCAGGCTGGATTTGGCCCGCGGGCCTTGTGTTTGACACATGTGCCCTAATACATAAAATCAACATCAATAATAAAGATATCAACTGGAAGAAGGAAATGTGTGCTATATATATGCAAATGAAACTTAACTGATTCACAGGAACCTGTGAGGGTGATGTAATTCCAGGTCGATTTAAGTTGATTTGCACAATTGAGGGCAAAGGTACCAGCTCAGTCTAATCCCAGCTCAATACAAACTGAAGGTGAGTCTTGTGCGGAATGTTTCTCTGACCTTTAGATTGTTCGGCCTCAGAAGTTCTCTGGGTGGATATGTCTGTGGCTACCTGAAGGCATCCGGCACATGAAAGAACAATGCTCACTACACACATTCCACCGGCTATGTTCTAGGTAATGTGCTGAAGATACATACCATGTGAAGAGGAAGCAATTCAGCTTATGATCTAAGAACCCTGGTAACCTGTCTATAAAAACAGCCGCCTAATCGGAATGCCATTGTGCAGATCCCCATCTGATCCACTCATATGTTGTCTGGGTCTTCCCAGAGCTGGCAGTGTACAAATGAAGGCAAAGGTTAAGTGCAATTTCCAGACCCCCTCTTCCCCCACCCCACGACTTGATAGTTCCAACTGTCACTTATTGATTTAGCTGGCAGAACTAGAGTGTGCTCTTTAAACACAGTTGTCCCCATGTAATCGCTGTGTGTTCATTCTCTGCCCTGGAGGTATGTGATGATACCCATCTGTCAACTCCCAGAAAAGGAGGGACTACAGTCCCATCGCAGGGACTGAAACTTGCCATCTGCTAAGGAGTCAACTGTGCCTTTTTAGAAATCTCACTAAATTAATAAGGCATGTGAAGACATTATCTCAAGTGTGGTGAGTTGCCATGAAGTCATAAATTGAATTAAGCCCAAGGAGGATGTTCTCACTGTGAGACACGAAGCTTCCTGTCTGGGTATTTGTTGGCAGAGCAGTTCTTCTGGGAAGAGAATGAAAACTATTTTGTTTTATGGGCATTTCTGTTCATCTCTTGTACAGGAATAAGAACTTGGCATGACTTGACAGAGAAATGTTGGTATTTAGCATTAGGTATGTGTTTTTGTTTTCCACATTTTATAATTGAACAGTTCTCAATCTATCCCTGTCCAGAGATACTTTAAAATATAAATTCTAATGTGAGAGGAAGTCATAGTTGTTAGAGAAAAAAATAAAATTACAGTAAAATGAGAGGAAGGCCAGAGGGCGGGGTAGTTGCTTTCTCCCAGGCTGATGCTGGTTGGAGGAGATTGCTGCTTCCAAGAAAAATGGCTGCTGCAGGATTGGAGAATGATCTAGCACAGGAATCCCGGTGGCCTCTCCCCAAACCCAGCGGCCCCAGGCTCTCCTCGGGCTACTCTGGTCCTCACTGCCCTCCCTCCTGTGAGTTGTTAGGGACACATTTTTTTTGCATGTTGCCCCTTTAAACAGGTGGCTTTGACTCCAGCAGTCTCCACCTCTCCTTGGTTCAGTGGATAGAGCATTGTCCTATAGACTGAAGGGCCCTGGGTTCAGTTCTGGCCAAGGGCACAAACCCCAGTTGCAGGCTCTATCCTCAGTTTGGGGACATGCAGGAGGCAGCTGATCAATGGTTCTCTTTCATTATCCATGTTTCTATTTCCCTCTCCCTTTGTGAGTTTTTTTTTTCTTCTTAATATATGGGTTATTTATTAATACATTTTATATCTTCCAAAGATTAAATATTTTTGCTATCCTTATGTTTTTATCTTTTATGCATCTTATTATAAATTTTATTTAGTTTATCCTTTACTTTAACATTTTTATAGCAGTTTTGGTTTCACATACAATTTGATAGATACAGAGATTTCCTATCTATTCCCTACCACACACATGCATAGCCTCCCTTATTATCAACATTCCCCACCAGAGTGTTAGTTAATGAATCGACACTGACAAATCTTAAGGACCCTAAGTGTATAGTTGACATCAAGGTTCACTCTGGGTATTGTACCTTTTCAGAGCTTGGACAATGTATAATAGCATGCATCTGCAATTATAGTATCACACAAAGTATTTTGACTGCCTTGAAAATTTTCTCTGCTCTCACAGTTCTTTTCTCTTTCTCATTCCCCTAGCAACCACTTTTTTTTTTTTTACTGTCTCATAGCTTTGCTTTTTTCAAATAGCATATAATTAGAATCATACAGTATGTAGCATTTTTAAATTAACTTTTTTTTTCACTCAGTAATATGCATTTAAGTTTTCTCCATTGCTTTCCATGGATTGATAACTTATTTCTTTTTAGCACTGATAACATTCCTGTCTATAGATATCACAGTTTATCCATTAACCTAGTGAAGGACATTTTGATTGCTTCCAAATTTTGGCTATTATGCTGAAACCGGTTTGGCTCAATGGATAGAGCTTTGGCTTCGGGACTGAAGGGTCCCGGGTTTGATTCCGGTCAAGGGCATGTACCTTGGTTGCGGGCACATACCCAGTGGGGGGTGTGCAAGAGGCAGCTGATTGATGACTCTCTCTCATTGATGTTTCTCTCTATCTCTCTCCCTTCCTCTCTGTACAAAATCAATAAAATATATTTTTAAAAAATTTTGGCTATTATGATGAAAGTTACTATAAACATCCCTATGCAGGTTTTTGTGTGAATATATTTTCAACTCTACATAATTTATTTGTATGTAATATATAAATTCCACCATTTAGTATTTTAATATTTGTAATTTCTGTCTGGCTTATTTCAATTAGCATCATTCCCTCAAGGTCCATCTATATTGTCACATCTTCGTTATCCACTTTTACGTCTATGGACACTTACGTAGGTTGCTTCAATATATTGGCTATTGTAAATAATGCTGCAATGATCACAGGAATTCATATATCATTTCAAATTGGTGTCTTTATTTTCTTCAGAAAAACATCAAGAAATAAAATTGCTGAATCACATGGTGTTAATCCTCTTAACTATTTAAAGAAACTCCATATTGGTTTCTTGAGTGCACCAATTTATAATCTCACCAACAGTGCAAAAGGGCACCCCAGTACTTTCTGGAAAAAAACAACACACACAACACACACACACACACACACACACACACACACACACACACACAAACAAACAAATAAAACACATCAGGGACTCAAGAGTATATTTGTTATACCAATGTCTATTATAGCATTATTCATAATAAATAGTTAAAGTCAAATAGTGAAAGGTGGAAACAACTCAAAATGTCCATCAACAGATGAATAAAAAAAAATTCATACGTTGATATGTAACATAGCATAAAAAAGAAATGAAGTTCTGATACATGCAACGCCATGGAAGAAACTTGAAAACATTATGCTAAATAAATAAGCCAGACAAAAAATGACAAATATTGTATGGTTCCATTTGCATGAAATTTCACAGGTACAAGAAGTACATTAGTGGTTACCAGGTGCCAGAGAGTAAAGGGAATGGAGAGCTATTACCTGATGGTAATAGTTTCTCTTTGGATAATGACAAAGTTTAGAAATAGACAGTGGAGGTGGTTGCACAATGTTGTAAATGTAAATTAATGCCACTGAATTGCACACTCAAAAGTGATTAAAATGGAAAACTTTATATTATATATCTTATCACAATAAAAATTGAGAACAAACAATAAATAGCTACAGCTGTGATGAGTCATACTCATATAGTTTCTCTCTTAACTCTTAGGATATTTGAATTTAATTACTGAAAATAGGATAATAAAAATATGATGTAATTTATATTTTACTATAATATGTTATATTTCTTTATATTTTATTCTTCCTCCTCCTACCCACAGTTCTAGGCTTCTTTACAGAAGTAAAAATCTCATGCTCTGGGTTTCCCAGGAAAGGCAGCGCCATGGGGCACATCTTCAAAAGCTGTGAAGCATTTATCCTATATAATAAAACCTTAATATACAAATTGACCAAATGGTGGAATGACTCATAACTATGACCACCAGGGGGCAGACACTCAATGCAGGAGCTGCCCCCTGCTGGTCAGTGCACTCCCACAGGGGGAGCTCTGCTCAGCCAGACACTGGGTGCTCAGCTGGTGAAGGCAGTGGCGGTGGCGGGAGCCTCTCCTGCCTCTGCTGCAGGCAGGAAGTAAAGAGCAAGGGGCCCTGAACTGCAAGAGCCCTGAACTGCAAGAGGGATGTCTGCCTGCCAGCTTAGGCCTGACCCCCTAAGCTGGCAGGCATACATCCCCCAGGGGTCCTGGACTGCAAGAGGGTGCAGGCCGGAATGAGAGAGCCCCCTAGTGCATGAATCTCATGCACCATGCCTCTAGTTTATAATATTTGACTTGAAGCCATCATAAAATAAGGCAATAACAAGCCATGTTATTATGTAATTCTGCCTCCATAGTTCTGAAGAAGGTGCTCAATAAGATTATCTAATCTCATCATGTACCTAATCTCATCATGTACCTAATCATCATGCAACCAAAGGATCCACTCTTGTGTATTTAAGTTTAAAAAAAAATACTTTAACATAATATCTTAGAGGTAAGCATTTAAAACAGTGGATTTCTTGTGAAATCATCCTCTTTATATTTCCCTAAGTGGCAATAAAATATGAACTCTTGTCCTTTCTCTAGAAGCTGAAAAGAGAATCCACTTGCAGATGAAATAAATTGTCTTTCTTCTGTTGAAATGAAAAGGCAGTCTATGAGCAGATGCAAATAGCAGATTGAACTTAGTTGCAGAGAATTTTCTGTTCCCAGCAACATCTGCTACACTTGACCAGATGCTCCAGTGCCATCACACCAAGTAAAGTGAGACTATGAAAAAGTAGAGACGCCTAGCGCTTTAGCTTGTTTTCTGAACAAAAACACTATGGACTCAGAAACTAGGTTCTGAACTGAATGAACCATGTACAACGTTTGTACTTTATGGATGTAAAAGCATGTGATTTCCATGATTAAAGTATCACATTCTTCCTTTAATCTTCACTCCTTACAGACAGAAGGCCTGGCTTCCTTAGTCTTAAAGTTGAGTTCATAACATCTCAAAATGTTTTCATTTACTTCCTATGTCTATCAAAAAGTACGAAATGGAATATCTTAAAGATATGCAATGTTTATTCCCAGTCATAAGAACATCACAATGTTAAATGCTTATGTAAAGAACATGAACAGTAAAATGACTCAATAGGACATGCAAATAATAAATACATATTAGACATTGTTTTGATTTTCCTAATATTAAAATAAATGCAATTTAAAACAAAAATGAGATATACTGTACAAAGTATAGACTTTAAAATATAATATGATTTATAAAGCTAGTGGTAGTACATGAAATTCAGAGTACTACAGCATTGACTGTAGAATAGAAAATTTATGTTTATTTTGAAAATCATTTTGACATATCAAAGGTCATTAAAAACACTTGCAAGACTAGAAAGCTGCTGGTTAATTTCATGATGATAAACAAGCACCAGCTATTGACTTTCTCCACAAAATTCAGTCTTAGAAAAACCAGAGTTACAAGTTACATGAATTTCAAAATAACTGAGCAACCCATTCAGAACATTATCTGAAATATGAGTGGCTATAGGTTACATGAGAAGGGGAATAGGATGAGCCAGCAGTAAGAAGGAAAGTTGGAGTTAAGCTTTTATTCTTAAAACTTTTGAAAACGCAATATATATATTTTAAAACATGTAAATTGTAAGTGTAGAGCTTGGAAGTTATTATGGGTGTAACTACTGCCCAGATCAAAACAGAGACTATTACAAGCATCAAAATAAAGACAAAGAACATTATACCAACATCTAGAAACTTCCCCTGCCCCAGTCCAATCTTTCCCAGAGAGGAAAATAGATTAATTCAGGCTGTTTTTGAACATCATATAAGTGGAGTCATACTTTTTGCACCCAGGTAGTTCAAAATTACAATGGAAAGACTCAGTCATCTTATTGCATGTAATAGAATTTCATTATTATTATTATTATTATGGTGCTAATACATAAGAAAGTAGAACTTGAATGTCATGCTGAACACCTGAATATATATATTTATACAGTACTTAATCTTTATCATGTATGTGAGAATGATTTTCTTATTATCTTAATTTTGCAAGGGGAAAAGCTGGGTTTTTGACAATGTCAATTTCTCAATATTTCCAGCAGAGCCAAGAATCACAGCCAGCTTTGCCATTTTTTAGATACCACCCAAACCATGTCTGTTTTCACTTAAATTTTATAAATGAAAATAAAACTAAATACATTGCTATGCTTCAGCTTTTTAACTCATCAAATATGACCTAAAATTACAGAATTTTAGGTTTGGGAGAAAGAGAGTAATATATTAACAAACGTAGGTGGAATGAAAGATTAAGTAACACTTCAGAGCAGGCTTACATTAGAGTTCCAAGAGGCGATTTTAATCAACATTTTACTTTTTAATTTTCCAGTCCCCTCTTGTCCCTGCTGTTTAGAAAGCCAAGGACAAAAAGTTCATCCATTTGCACTGCCTCTTGTAATAGGATGCATAATAGTTGCTTTTTTTTTAATTATGATTCATTAACAATTGTATGAACACCTAAGGACTAACAACAGGTGTTGAACCTTTGCAGTTTGCTTGGGAGTGGTGAGACTGCTCTAATTGTTCATAGATCAAAATAATTTCTGAGCTTTTTTCTAAGTCAAAGATCATCGGCTATGATATTTCCACAAGAGAAAGAAGGGCTTGTGTAAAATCCAGATGAACAGAGAGCCCAGCATCCTATGCTCTTATGCAAAACCATGTCTCTTTAGATCAAGCTGCAACTCATGCTTAAGAGTTGTGAACTCCAACTACTTGCAAAAGGTGAAAGTACCTGAGGTCATCGTATAATAAGTGAGAAATACTATTGACTCATTTTTCCACATGACACTGAAATCCAAATACCACTCTTTTAGTAGCTTATACTTTGTCACATTTTGTCAAGTCTGAACTTTTTCTCTTTAAAAAATCAATATATGTTAATATTATATGGTAGTGCATTTCTGCATCGATAGCCAGTTCATCTTCAAGCCATTAACTTTACTGCCTTCCTCAATAAGACAATTGAAGCTGAAGTCACTGGAAAACACTAATGATGCGAACCTTGAAGATAGATGATATTCAAATATATTACTTAATTATTCATATAGCTCTAGAAAAATTAGATATATATCATGCACAAATAATTTATTTAAAAGTGAAGCACATTGAGATAGCCTCATTCTTCTAACCTCTACAATTATATTTCCTTTCCTTCTGCTCTGGATAAATCAAATGCGTAAGGGAGTATTGTCAACCATTCAATTGTATTGGAAATATAACTGCTTTTTCTAAATCCCTATTGCCCTGTTTCCAACATCCAATAGCTCTTGGTTAGGTTGCTTTGATTGTTTTCAAATTAGTTTCCTGCCTCATCCAATGAGCCTCCTATATTTTGTTCTTAGAGTAGCTGGAGTGATGTTTTTTGAAAAATAAATCAGGTTTGCATCAAAACCCTGTTTAAAATCACTTTGGGCTCCTTATGGCACCCTATCTCTAAGGTCTTAACTGATCTTGGCTTTCTGACTCTCCAACCACATTACATGCTTCTCTTCCCCTTGCTCAGCCTGTTTCAGCCATAATAGTCTTTGTTGTGCTTCTCAATCAGACCAAGTTCATTAATGCCATGGGGCATTTCCATCTGCTGTCTCCTCTTCTTGGGATGCTCCTTTCTTAGATATGTTCATGGCTGGCTCCTTGTCATTCAGAACACACCTCTATGGCATCTCATGAGCAACAGCTTTCCTGACTTCCCAGCCAGAGCAGCCAGTTTCAGTCACTTTGTTTGGTTTTACAGCAATCATCACTTCATGTGTTTTCTCATTTATTTGTTTGTCTTCCATCACAAGACGTAAGTTTCTCAATAACCTAGAAGAGTGTCTGAAATATGAGGCTCTCAACATGCTTGATAAGTGAAAAAGTTTAATTATATAATAGGAGAAAATACTTGAAAATGCTACAAACCCAACATAAATATTACATATTATGTTCATGGTGTATAAGTTTATTAATGTAGTAAAAAAGGTTAGAAAGGATTGTAATTAAACTAGAGGTCCAGTGCAGGAAATTTGTATACATGTAGGGTTCATAGGCCTGGCTCTCGATCAGGGCTGATCGGGGCCTTCCAGCTTTTAGCTGTTCCCTGGCTGACAGCCAGGGTCTTCCTTTGTTCCGCGCTGCCCCCTGATGGTTAGCACACGTCATAGAGAGCGATAGAACTGGTCTCCAGGTCAAACTCCTGAAGGAACAATTTGCATATAGAATCTTATCTTTAGTTCTAAAGTAGGGTATTTTTCTTTTTAATTATGTAGCTTTAGAATTTCAATTATTTGTCTCTATTATAATGGGGGGAAAAACTTTAAAAAAAAAAACCACTAAAACACTGGCAAGAACTTTACAAACTTTTAAGAATGGCTTCCTCTGGATAGATTATGAGTGAATTTTTTTCTTCCTCTTCATTCTTTTGCTATGATTTGCAAATTTCAAACAGTATGCATGGCTCAGTGTTATAATCAGTCAACAATTATCCTTTTATTTAAAAAATTATTAATGTCAATATAGCTTATAAGGAAAGTCATCTTAATATAATGAATATGAGAATGTTATATCAATTATCTAGGAATACTAATACTTATTGACATACATAATGCTGTATTTTAAAAAACTGCACATTCCTTTGATATGTCTCCCTGGATGTTGGGGTCTATTTCTCTTCTTGAAGCTGTGACATTTTGTTTTTGTTTTAATATATTTTTATTGCTTTCAGAGAAGAAGGGAGAGGGAGAGAGATAGAAACATCAATGATGAGGGAGAATCATCAATCAGCTTTCTTCTGCATGCTCCACACTGGAGATCTAGCCTGCAATCTAGGCATGTGCCCTGACTGGGAATGAAACCATGACCTAGTGGTTCATGAATAGAAAAAAAAAATGTCAACACTCAATCGCTGAGCCATGCTGGCTGGGTGAACCTGTGACGTTTTTTATGATAAAGTATGATAGAAGTGTCACTATGCTGGTTTGAGCCAGCCCAGAACAGAACTGCAATCTCTTCATTATTCTCTTGGACGCACTGAGAAATTCTAAATTAGTTATCTCTAGAGTAGTGGTTCCCGACCTTTTTTTGGCCATGCCCCACCTAAGCATCTCTAAAATCCTGATGCCCATCCTGTGACATACAATTCTTATTATTCAAAAAGTGAACTCCTATTCATGTGGAGGAAGCCTAAAAGGGCATTAACTTGGTCTAAACAAGCTTCCAAAGAACATGGCATCCATGAAAGAGAAAACTGAAAGAATGAAAGGGCAGTTGAAGTACTGAGGAAGAAATCACTAAGAAATTGGTAAAAAAAAAATAAATAAATAAATAAATAAAATAATAAAAATGTATTTGAATAGAAATTAACTATTCTAAAACACATATGGAAATATAAAGGACCTAGAATAGTCCAAATAATTTTGAAAAACAACAACCTGATTTCAAGAGTTATTAAAAAGCTAATCAAGACAGTGCAGTGGTAGTGTGAAATGGATAAATAAATCAATGAAATAAGATAGAAAATCCAGATTAACATGCATAGACAGATGATTTTTTAAATAGTTACAAAGACAATTATAGAGGAGGGATACTCTTTCCAACAAATGGTGTTGGAACAATTGAATATCCATATGCAAATAGACAAAATTTGACCAATGCCTTATATTATATTTCAGAAATTATATATCAGATATTATAAATCAGAGAGGGGGAAAAATCCAAACTGCATGTGTAGAGGGCCCCCTGGGAAGGCACATGGGTATTTCTTTAATTATTGTCAGCTGAACTCAGAGTGACAGGTAGAGCTGCGCCCTGGGAACATGCTTTCCCCCAAAAAGCAGACATGTTGTCAGTACTGACTTTTTACCTTCTAACCAAAATTATTAGAAAAAACAAACAAAATGTACACACACTATGAATAATTATAAAGGCCTTGTTTATTAAAATACACTTACTTTTCACAATTGAGCTATCAGCTGTTAAAGTGGGCATACATTTTTGAAACCATATATATATATATATATATATATATATATATATATACAATACATATATATATACAATATATATATATATATATTTGTTCGTTTGTTTTTGTTTTCTTAACACCTTCACTTTCTTTCATTCAGTCCCCCAAACCCTTCCCTTCTGACAACTGTCAATCATGTATCCATGTCTCTGTTTCTATTTTGTTTGTCAATTTGAGTTAGCAGTTTATCTTTAATAGCCAAAGACTAGAAACCCAGATGCCCACTTCTGCATAAAAATAATCTTCCTAAAAATAGAATCTTAATCTAATGTTAAGTAATCTTATCCATGATTTCTTAACTATTTTGTAGATGCTCTTATTGATATTTTTTGGATACATGACAAATAAATTTATTTAAGATTAAATTTTCTATTTACTTTGAATAAAATGTCTTACTTTGCTTTAGATCCCAAGCCTAATATGATAGCTTTCAGGTTTTCTTTCCCAATTGCACTTCAAATGTCTGTTTTTTTGTCTTTCTTTTTATAAGATATACAGAATTTCTGCTTAATAACATAATAATTAATTATATATCAATTGTTCTACATCATTTCATTTTAAAGTAATCTCAAGTCAGTGTCAAATGTTTGTCTTAAATATAATTTTATAGTTTTCTATCCTAAAACATTTTTTTTTCTATAAACAGCCATACATTTTAGAATATCAATCCATCATAGCTAGCTCACATGCTCATTATATTATCATTACTGTGCCATGATTAAGGTTTTCTGATAAGACTATTACATATACAGAAAACAATGAGATTTTAATTAAATCATTAATTTTTAACTAGTTTCTTCTGTTCTTTTCCCTACAAAACATACCACCTGTCTGTTTTTCTTTTTCTTTTTTATTTTACTTTTCTCAATTTCCTTCTCTAGAAAAAATGAACAGTAGAGAGACATATATAATTTTATACCACATTTTGTAGTTTTGATAATGACTCTTATATGGCAAAAGGTGGATGGCTAAACCTCACTACCCAGTAGGAAGTCTTTGAAGCTCATTAACAATCTAGTGGCTCCTGCATTAATTTGTGGGTCCCTACAGGGATGGAAATTGCTTCTTTTTAGTATTATTGACTGACAGAGCAGGTGATAACTTGTTTGCATCCTTTGAACAAGTTCATTATTTTCCCATATGGCTTTTGCAGGTAAATACTCCAATATTTAATTAGCAAACTCTCTGGTAAGCTTATAAACAATTACAGGATCTTTTCTCTTTCATTTGTGTTCAGGACTCAAATGCTTTTTTATGGCCAGTTTGATTCATCTCAGTCAATAGTTGTAGGCCTGACAGCTACCATTAGTACCTATTAAAGCAATTACCTATATTTTGTTCATAATCTAAAAATAAGATTCCATCAATCTTCAAAATTGACCGCTTAGGCAGCAAAAGTTTAAGCCTCTTCAGTCCAAGTCTTCACGTTGACACCGCTTGTTCTAAATCTTTTATATCCTTGTCTGATAAATTGAAGCAACACATTAAGTGTTGAAAATATCTAAACTGAGCACACACCTGTGCTCCATTGACAACAACCTGGTGCAAGTGGACATTCAATTTTAACATATGTCAAGTACCTGCCATTAGCTTGTCCATAAAATAGTTCCCAATAAAGTGGAGGAAATTAAGCATTCAATGTTGTTTAAAGTTAGTGTGAGGAGACTCAGAGAGATGCTGTATATTAAATAGTGGGACTTCTAAGAATTCCAGAATAAGGAGAGAGAAAAATTAAAATCACATGGAAATTGATAATCTAGAAAGTTAAGGAAGGGTCGAGGAACTGGAGGTCAAAGAACACTGTTTACTTGAGGGATTAGAAGAGATTAAAAGCCCTGGTTGGATTCAGGAATTTTCCAAGTTAAAGACTTCAAAGATGGGTCAATATTTTAGTAAGAAGGAAAAGCATCATGTTGCCACATGAAAGGGTGCATGCAGGGAGTAAACGTGAAAGTGCTGCAGAAATTCAGAGGCAAGAGGGCCTGGAGGATTGCTGTCTATTTTTCAGAGTTACAATAGGTTTAGGACTTGGAATAGGAAGGAAAATGAATTCAACCAAATGACCCAGGGAAACCTAGAAATTGTTATCTATGGATGCTGAAAAAAAGAGACGTGTGGTTTAAACATGTGTGAGATATGTCGATACTGAGAGCCTGTTGAGCAAAACTTGTTAATATTAAATGCTCTTCTTGGGATCTGGATGAAAGATGATATCATTACACTTGAGAGGACAGGAAGGCCATCAGAGAATTGCTAGGTTAGTTAAATCCAAGTAGTGAAATACTTTAAGAAAAGTTCAGGGGTAAACTAGCCTAAGGGGTCTGAGATGCTAATATACATCATAAAAATGGAAACGAAGTGTGAAACCAATACTGTTTCCTTACTGAAAAAATCTGGTGGGTAAAAAAGAACCTGGCCAGGCCGTAATTCAGGGCAGGGAGGTTGGAAAACACACACAAAAAAACCCCTTAAATGTAGTGTTAAGTCTGAATTCCCAAGGTGAAAGTAATCCAAAAACAAAACTAAATTTAAATGCTTAATAGTCAGAAAAAGGTCCTGCATCATTTTGGAGTTGCTGCAAAAAGTTTATCTTTATTCCCTGGTGTAAATTCCACAAGGGTGGCGATCATGCCTGTTTTGTTTACTGTTGCATCATTGGCACAATGCCCAGAAAATGGGAAATATTTAACAAGTGCTTATTAAATAAATAAATGCAAATAAAAATAATCTAGAACATATTGAGAATATATGTTATTTGAATGCATATTGTGTGTCAGGAATGGTACTAATCAATAGCTTACATACATTATTCCATTTAGTCCATGGATTTATGAAGTATAAATATGAAATTCCAGATATGGTAACTGAAATGTGATATTATGCAGGCATATAGTAAGAGATAGAACTAGAAAATGGGAAGGAGGGGAGAAAATGTGTCTTGGATGGCAGTTGTGATTGTAGGGATGAAAGCTCAGAAAGTTGATGGAGACAAAGGAGGGACATTGATGAAAACAACCAAACTGAGAGATCCAGCTGGAGCTTTGGCGGGATACTATAGCGATGCCTCTAAAACTTCCCAGGAGTAGCAAAAGGCAAGGATTGTCTGAGTCAGATGTACTGGCCTGCCACCTGTAAAGAATAGTCATTCTTCCTGTTAAAAAATGAAAAGGGCAATAAAGGGAAACATCAAAACAACAGTTTTTAAGGTCTCATATAACTGGAATTTGATGTTTAAAAACATAAATAATTTACTCTTGAATCATCTATTCAATCTCACTTAGATCAATATTTAATTAGTATCACTCAGCTGTACTTGAATAACACTATGAAAAATACTTGCTTAGTTTAAATCCCATTTTGCAGAAATCTAAATGAGATTGTTATTTTAAAAAATCACTGGTACTTTTATTTAGACTTCAATTCAAAACTCATAATGCAAGGGGTAAGGGTAAGAGATCAACCCAAAGAACTTGTATGCATGCATATAAGCATAACCAATGGACACAGACACTAGGGGAGGTGACGGAGTGTGCTGGGGGTGGCCAGGGAGAGGTCAATGGGGGTAAAAGGAGATCTGTGTAATACTGTATGTAATATTTTAAACAATAAGGATTTGTTTTTTAAACTTCATAATGCGATATTTGTTCCAACCTCCCGTTTGCCTTGATTTATCTGTTGTTTTATCAAAGATTTATTTCTGGTTCTACCAGACTAGGACACTTACTTTATTTTATTTTTATTTATTTTAATTCTTTATTTATTTTAGAGTGGAAGGGAGAGAGGGAGAGAGAAACATCGATTTGTTGTTACATTTATATATTCATTCATTGGTTCTTGTATGTGCCCTGACAAAAGACCCAAGAGATTGTACCAGCAACCTTAGCCCATCAGGATGATGCTCTAATCAACTGAGCTACCGGGCCAGGGCTATAGGTCTAGGCATGCATGACGAGGTGAACTTCCTTGGATGCACACCCCTCCCCTCATTTGAACAGAGTTCTCTCCAGGGCCCATTTTTTCTTATAACTTCAGAGTACTTGAACATTTGAACAACCCCCATCAACATTCTATTTGGATTCCTGAAGCAGAAATGGAAACTTCTGAACAGGTGCTCAATAAGTATGGAATTAATAATTAATGCCATTATGTCATCGCAGGAAAATTAATGCCAGAAAATCATGTTTTTCTGTGCCTTTCTAAAAGCCTAATCTTTTTATTTAAAATATTTAACCTATGGATAACACACACACACACACACACACACACACTTGAACCTCATTAGATTTACAGGAACAGAATAACATGAGAAGTTTCAGATGGCAATTAAGTGAAATCTTAAAGACTTTGACATTATAATTGGTTCAAACATTTAATTAAAACTATAAAGCCCCAAATTATAAGATCATGTGTAATTTAAAGTAGTTTTCCTTCTTGATGCAGATTCTTCTCACACTATTAATAAGCTAGGCCTTTAAAACCACTTGGCAAGGCAGTTTTATTGCTTGCTAACCACATTCAACATTTTAAACATACACTTTTATATAAAATAGAAACACTCAACAATTTTTAAAGTATTTGAGAAACAAAGCCCAGTATTTGCCAATTTTATCAGTTCTCTTCTTATCCTTCCTATTTAAAGCCGGTTTATTTTGCACTAAAGGTATATAGATAACACTGAAAATCAACAACTTTAAATTACTATTTTCTGATTAAAGCCTTCATTTGAGCTTCTAATTATGAATTTATTAATTACTTTTCTTATTACTTCAATGCTATTAAAAATGCACAATATGTTTTGAAAGTTGACACACCAAACATTAGTTATTTTTATAGGAAAAAAATATTCCATGACTTTAGGACTCATTTAGAATTTGGCATATCTATTTTCCAGGCACCAATCCCTATTACTATGATTTAAAAGTTCCCTTTTTTTAAAGAAAACAACACAGCATCTGTTACATATGAGCTTCTGCACTAACTTCAGCTGAGTTGACTTTACCGATTTCCCCACTTGGAAGACACTCTAATACAATAATGGGAATGAGAAACAGAAGCATGTGTTCTCTCTGTCACTAATCTAAGAACAATCCTTAAATATGAAAAGTTTTCTAAGAAAAAGATTGTAAGGGTACAGATCAACAAACATACTTTGCCTATTAAAGAAAACATTAAAATGTTATAATAAAGAAAAAAACCCAACTCTGCTCTATACAATAATCCAACTTCAAACACAAAGATTAAAAAAAGACTAAAAATAGAGGGATTGTAACCAACCAAACAAAAAAAAACGATGTTCAGTTATCTGCAGCAAAGAAAGCCAAACTTGTGACACAGTTCCTTCTCTCTCCAATGCCCTACCTCCTTGCAATCAGTGCATGGATCGTGGGCCTTTCCCTTTCCCCATGTCCAGCCTCTCCTTTGTAAATTACATCCATAGATGTAGAGCCCAGAATGGATGGAGAGTGGCAAAAGTTGAGGGGAAGATATCTCCTATTTTCTGAGGATTCTCCCTATTTGAGAGGTTAGAATTCTTCCAATTTAGTAAAATTGAAGTGGAAAATGGAGTATGAGCCCAATAGTAGCCAGTGGCTGGCCTTCCTGGTTTATTCCCCCTGCAGGAAGTTGCCTCAATGGGAATTGTCCTTCTCTGGATAGGGTTGCTCCTTGGCCAAACTGAGTGCCCTGCCTGGTCTTTGAGGGGGAGACCATTCCTTCATCATATAGGGCTAGGGCTGCCGCCCCTCTGGGCCCTGTCTCAGGGCATCCAGCCTCAGGATGGTGCTGGGAGAAATCTTCTTGCTGCTAATTCTGAGCCCTCAGATTTCATGGCATTAAAGAAACTCATTTCCTCGTTTTCCTTTTCTTCTTGTGTCCTACCATCAGGGAGGGATTTTGAATTCAATTCCCTTCTCTGTATCATTAGTTTGTTCCCTTTCTTTGTTGCATCCTAATTCTATAAAGACATAAATGCCTTGATATAACAGATTTTGTCCCATTTCCATGACCATTAGCAAAATAATTTCAATTGTATGATGGTATAGTAATTTTGGGAACTATTTAGGGACCATTTCCCCCCCATAGTTTAAAATATACATAAGCCAAGCAGTGTTACAATAGAAAACCAATTTCTGCTTAGTCATTGGATCATTGATATACTTGGACTAATCTGCTAAAATTTGGCCCAGTGGACTCCTTTCAGGAGTCAAAACAGAATGACCCCTGATGTTCTGAAAGAGCAAACCCAAAACCATAATCATAGCACAGCCCCAGACAAAGTGGTAACATGTAAACAAAACTTATATCTCTAATTCTATTATTCCAAACTAGAGGCCTGGTGCATGAGATTCGTGCACTGGGGAGTGGGGGGTTCCTTAACCTGGCTTGCACCCTCTCACAATCCAGGACCCCTTGGGGAATGTCCACCTGCCAGCTTAGGCTTGGGGGGCGGAGATCAAACCTAAGCCACAGTCAGATATCCCTCTCTCAGTCTGGAACCCCTCCCTCCTTACCACCAGCCTGAAGTGGAGGCAGGAGAGGCTCCCACCACTGCCACTGCACTTGCCAGCTGTGAGCTGGACTTCTGGCTGAGTGGCACTCTCCCTATGGGAGCGCACTGAGCACCAGAGATCAGCTCCTGCATTGAGCATCTGCCCCCTGGTGGTCAGTGAACATCATAGCAACCAGTTGTTCCATGGTTCGGTGGATTTGCATATTAGCCTTTTATTATATAGGATAAGTGCTCACAAATAAGTCTTAGTGTCTTATCTCCTGCCAACTGATTTCTCAAGCAGTCCTAATGGGACCCAAATGGCATGAAGCCTGAGTGGCACAAAGCCCAAGTGGCACGGATAGCCTGCCAACCAGTACCACAGTTAGTCCCAACTGGACCCAGTTGGCACAAAGCTCGAGTGGCAGGAAGCTCAGTTGGCACAGAACCTAAGTGGCATCAAATCCAAGTGCAGGCATAGGCTGCCAACTGGTACTGCCAATGGTTCTATCTAAACCCAGGTGGCACAGAGCCCTCATGGCACAAAGCCCAAGTGGCACGAATAGCCTGCCAACAGGTACAGCAAATGATCCTAACTGGACACAAGTGGCTAAAAGTCCAAGCAGCAGGGTTAGTGGGCCCTCAGTGTATACGCTGATTAGATTTAACCAGTCTTGGAATTTGTCTTCTCCCCAAAACACATTTCCGTTCACCAGCCAAGAGTCTCAGAAGGCTGACTACCAGAGAAGGAGTACAAGGAAATTCCTCAAGAAAAGCTGGGAAATTCTCAGTCCCACTGCTTTCCTAGGGGCCGCTGACCACAGGCAGCCAGGACCACAGCCAGGGGCCTCTTAGACTTACTGAGGCCCATGCTGTTAGGGCAGAGTTGCCAAAATTTTTTTCTATCCAATTATCTTACTAGCTTTGACCCTCCAATCCTGTCCATTCATATTTATAACTTTTGGCATGCTCAGGCCCTATCCATTCATATTTTTAATTCTTTAAAACTCAGTGTAAGAACCTCCCCTGCCTTCCTCTTGGCCAATGGGGGAGACTCCCTAACAATGAACTGTCTACAGTAACAGTATATCAAGTACCTTGGAGCAGTAAGAGAGCTGGGGTTATAATATAGCAAGAACAGGATCAAGGCAAGGAAGCCCAGTATTTCTATTGTTATTTAACTTTGTTTTCATGTTATTAGCCAATTAACTAGACAAGATAACACAAAGACATAAGAATTGGGAGTAAAAATAAATAAAACTCTATATATTTTATTGGGTTGGTTTTGTTTGTTTTGACTATCACCCAAAGTCAAATAATCTTCTGTCATCATATATTTGGACCTCTTTACCCTCTACTACCTCACCATTATCTTTCCTCTGGTAACTACAATACTGTTGTCTGTGTTTATTAGTTGCAGTTTTATATCCTATATGTGAGTGAAATCATATGGTTCTTAGCTTTTTCTTACTGTCTTATTTTGCTTCACATAATATTCTCAAGGTCCATCCATGTGTCCAAATGGCAGTATTTTAGCTGAGGTGCTTTCCTTTTACACTGAGTGGCCAGATTATTATTATCTCTGAACACAAAATAATCTGACTTCTCAGTGTATATCCTATATAATAAATTTGCTAATATGCAAATTGTCCCCTTGACTAGGAATTCGATCTGCAAGCAGGCTGGCCAACCGACCATGTCCCCTCTCCCTGGACAGGCTGGCTAGACCCCATCCATGCACAAATTCATTCAACAGGCCTCTAATATATATATATATATATATATATATATATATAGTTGCTCAGTTGGCTGGATCATCCTCCCAATACTCCAAGGTTGCAGGATTGATCTCTCGTCAGGGCATATACAAGGAGCAATCAATGAATACATAAATAAGTGGAATAAGAAATCAATGTTTCTCTCCCCTCCTTCCTCTCTCTTTCTAAAATCAATTTAAAAAAGGAGTATGTGTATAAAAAATACTTTTTAAAGTTGTCCCCATTTACTTTATGCTCCAGTATGTGGGAAGGGCTTTTAAATATTACCTGTGTTCTTATAAAGAATGTATATTCTGTTATTGTAAGTCATTGGATCACCCACATTTTTGCTGATTTTGAGGGGAGCTCCTTAATCTATCAATTATTGAAAGAGGCATCTTGAAGTGTTACCTATACCAGAACATTTAATTTCTGTTGTAGCTCTCAAAATTTGTGTTTGATGTAGTTTTGACACTAGGTGCACACAAATTTTGAATGTTATGCAGTCCAGATAAATTGAGCATTTTATTAATGTTTAATAACTTTATTGCTTCTCAGCCTTTTGGCTAAGATCAAGTGTATTAATGTTTAATAACTTCCTTAATTCTAATAATACTTTTTTGTCTTAGATACCCTAATGTTATGGTATTTATGTAAGTACACAATTTTGGTTTTGTTGTGTTTCTTAACATAAAGCTATATATATTTCCCAGTATGCCTTTCAATGGGAGACTTGCTCCATTTGCACATTTACAATTGATTACAAATCTACAATAGATCGTAATCTCTTTATTTTTATTTCTACCACATATTTTAACTTTTCTTTTGTGTTCACTTTATTTTTTATTTTTTTAAATATGTTTTATTGTTTTTTTTACAGAGAGGAAAGGAGAAGGATAGAGAGTTAGAAGCATCGATGAGAGAAACATCAATCAGCTGCCTCCTGCACAACCCCTACTGGGGATGTGTCAGCACCCAAGGTACATGCTTTGACCAGAATCGAACCTGGGACCCTTCAGTCCACAGGCTGACACTCTATCCGTGAGCCAAACAGGTTAGGGCTGTCTTCATTTTATAGTTTTCTGTTATTCTTCCTTTGAATTGAAACACATTCCCCCCACACACATTCCATTCTGCTTTATTCCTTAGGTCATTACCCTAAACATTTTTAATATGCATATTTAACTTTGATTCTAGCCATAATAACTGAATTTGCCCTCTTCTCAAACTACACAAAGATCTGATTTTTTAGTTAATGTCAAAAGACATGTTAGGGCTTCTCTTTTTAGTTGGTGGGATATTCAAGAATTCCTCTTAACCAAAACCTTAGCCAAATTCATCTTAATCAAATTCAGAAAGAGGAAGAAAGAAAACAATAACCAGAAAAACATTGTTGAAAGCATCGTTTCACTTCATTGTGGAAATTCCAAAAATCAACAGCATACATTTGCCAGCAAGATGTCATAACCTTCATTAATATACTTAACTATTATGAACAAATATTTAACTGATAACCCTCTTTTTGCATTTTAGTTTCTACCTTATTCCATTATGTAAATTGCCATAATCCAAAAGCAGCTATCTCATAAAATAAATAAAGAATTCTAAAAACGAATCTTACTTACCAAAAAGTTAATAATCTTCAATGCCCTCTGAGTCATAACAGTTAAACTTCAGAACTTATAAAATGAAGGTTCCACAGTCTATGCCCCTCCCTTCCTTCAGGTCTACAGATGATGTCTGATAACCACATTGTGCAAGGTGTATAACCCAGAAGCCTCTCTGTCTCAGTGGGGTTCCGATGGTAGTAGCCAGGTATAATCTTTTCTTAATTAACTCCTTTATCTTCCCTCAGGGGGACATTCAGATACCACGGTCTCTGCTTTTCCTTTGTTTTTATCCCTCACAATTCAGTTAGCTCTGCCTGAGGCAATCATCTCATGCAATAACATCTTCTTTGACCCCCTTCTTCATTTTCATTCCCCCAAACTTAACTCTCGGGAGAATAAGCATAGGGTTCCTGACCCCATTCTGTCATTCCAAAATCTGCAGAACCCGCTCTGGAGACAGAGAGCCCCATGGAGTTGATCTATGCCCCCTCGGCCAGTAGTGTTGTAGACCATTCCGTGACGATGGAAGTGTCCTTTAATATGTGACTACTGAAAGCTTCAAACAGTTTCATGTGACTGAGAAAATGAATTTTAAAACTTATTCAATTTAAATGTAAATTTAATTTATGTCAATGAAACGTAAATTGAAATTTAATTTTATTAAATGAATTAAATTTTAATTTACAATGAAATTAAATACTCACATGTGGACTAATTGCAACCATATTGGACAATGCAGCTTACCCCATGATAAATACTATTTGTTTTTAGTTTATTTATTGTTTGTGATTAGTATATAAAGATAAAACTGACTTTTTGTATTGATCCTTTTTGTAATAATTTAAATAGTTATTAACACAAGTAGTTAGTATTAAAAAATAAACTATAAATAAGTAGACTTTACCATAATCTTAACATCAAGTACCTACGAATAATAAAATACGCATAAGATTTAGATTTTGTGGTTGTTTAAAAACATGTCTGGAAATTCTTTGATATTTCTCCTATTGAAAATTAAAATTTATGCCTCCTATTTTTGAGTCTGGACTGGACTTTGTTATTTGCTTGTTACCAATGGAAGACAGTAGAAATGAAACTCACCATAAGACTGCTGAAGCTGGGTCACAATGGCCCTTAAGTTTTTACCTGGTTCTCTTAAAATTCTCAGTTTCTTGATACCCCTGTGATAGGATCCTTTAGCTCAGAAACCTTCTACTTATCTCAGATGCCTAAACCAAGAGAGCCCCAGCTGAGCTCGGGTTTTCAGTCTTACTGGGCCAGGTGGCAGGCATGCAAATGAAGGTGATTTTAGAGTATTTTCATCTATGGCCTTACACACGCTCAAGTGGAGTCAAGCCATCTCCACTGAGCCCCTTCTGAAATCCCGACTCACGGAATCCATGAACAAAGAAAACATGATACAGTTCCAGGAACAGTTTCAGAGTTTCAATTTCTCCACATCAGTACTGGCACTTGTCTTTTGTGTGGTGTTTTTTTTTTAATAGTCATCCTGATATGCATAAGGTTCTCTCCATTGTGGTTTATGTGTGATTTTGTTTTACATTTCCTCGACAATTAATGTCATTGAGCATCTTTTCATATACCTTTATTTGCATAGCTCTTTGGAGAGTTGTGGTTTTAAAGCCTTCGCTCATCTTTAAATTGGGATTTTTGCTTTGCTTTGCTATTGAATTGTAGAAGTTCCTTATGTATTTTGGAAATAAACTATTTATGAGATTTCTGTTTTGCAAATATTTTCTTCTGTTCTGTAAGCTGTCTTTTTACTCTATTAATCATTTCCTTTGCTCTGCAAAAGCTTTTTAGTTTGATGTAGCCCCACTTGTCTATTTTTGTTCTTGTTGTCTGTGCTTTTGGTGGCATATCTATGAAATTATTGCCAAAACCAATGTCATGAAGCTTTTCTCAGTTTTCCCTACAGTTTTAGGTCTGTGGGAGTTCAGTGCTAGTCACCCCAAAAAGGAGCTTCTTTTGTAGATGTATTGTTTCAAGCTGAGGGCAAAATTAACGTGGGCTCCAGAGAAACTTCTACCTTTCCCATGACTAATGAAAGAACCCCTGCGTGCTGCCCTTCCCTTCTCCTCTTCTTCCCCCACAAGCTTGCATCCCCTAAGTTGAAGGGACCCCATGAGACTTGCAACTAAGGGGGAGTAGACAGCAGCAGCTTATTCCGAGCTAACCCCCTGACCCTGTCCCCAAGGGCCCCCTTTCCTCTGACTTCTTAGTGAGCCAAAGCAGCCCAACCTAGGCTCATTTTTTGCACTTAGTCCCTCTCCTGTTGCTTCCTCTATCCTAGGCTCTTCTTTGTTTCGCTGTCTCCAGCTCTAATAAACGTCCTCTACAAATCATCTGGACCCGTGCTGTGAAATCTTTCCTGTGGGAAGCCAAGAGCTCACACTCTACCAGCCAGCCCTAGGATGACTCACTCAGGGTCAGGTCCCCTTTCCGGTAACAGATACACCTATGAAACCACCACCACACTATAGATAAAAGGCAATGTTAGAAAAGAAGAGAGCAAAGAAGAAAAGTATAGAAAAAACATTATAAATGGAAAATGCAAAATGAGAGAAATAAGTTCAAATATATTGGCCATGAAAGTCATTACAAATGAGCTGAGTTTAATCATTATAAAAATATACTAGAGGCCCGATGCACAAAATTCATGCAAGGGCCACCCCTCTTCACCCCCCTGCCTTTTGGTAGCCACCTCTGCCTCAGCCCCCACCCTCTGCAGCTTTGTCCAGTCTAATTAGCATATTATGCTTTTATTATTATAGTTAAGATAAAGCTATAATATCAGCTATATGCTGTGTTTAAAGGCCATATATATAAATCAAGAAAACAGAAAGATTAAAAGTGGGTAGACAAAAAAAATAATAATAATAATGTCAGACAACTAATTTTTAAAAATCATCCAAAATATAGTCTTTAAAGCAAAAAGCATCATTTTTTTAAAAAAAGGATATTGCAAATAATGAAAAATTCGACAAGAATTTATGCAAAATAAAAAATTATGCATACCTGTAAAATAGATTCAAGTAGGCAAAACTTCGACAAATTTTGAGAACAAATTAATACCTCCAAAATTACAGTGAGAAGTTTTAGGATATCTTTTTCAGTAAATGATAATGAATAAGACAAAAAATTTGAAGGGTATCCAGGACATGGACAACCTAATTAAGTTTTGTATATTAGCAAAATGTAGAGTTTAACAGGCCAATTAGCGAATCCAGATTCTTCTCAAGCACATATTAATCAGTTGCCAAAATTGATAACAAATTAAGTATGGGGCAAGTTTCAAGATATTTCAATGAATCAGTGATCGTACAATGCTGACAATTAAGTTAGGGTCAACAATATAAAGATTTTTTTGAAAAGTCTCAATGCTTGGAAATTTATTAACAGCTATCTAAATAACTGATACACACACACACACACACACACACACACACACACACACCCCTTATACTGGGAATTAGTATTTTGGTTTTTATTGCTAGCCCCAGATCTACTTTGATTTCTGTCATATTTCTTCAAGTCGAGGCACTTTTAAGCTTTGCCTCCGTGATGCAAGCACAGCATACTACATTGAGGTATTCATGGGAAGATTTCTCGAGCTTTCTTTCTGTGCAGCTGCCTCATTTCTGGTGTTGCTTCATGCAAACCTAGCTGCTCCAGCCACTCCCAGCGGTGACCTCTCTTTCCTCTGGGTGACAGACAGCTCATTCTGCTGGGGCTCCCCAGGAAAGACTGAGCCAGCTCCCCGCTGGAAAATGCCTCAGGGCAGAGAGCTATTTTTGGCTCAGTTAGTTCCTTTCTCTTCTCTCAGGGAACACAATCCTGATATTATATATTCATGTTTACATAAAAATTATATATTTTGTTCAGTTTACCAGCATCCTTTGATAAGAGGGCTAGTCTGCATCCAATTACATCCCGGCTTAGGACTTTTCACCTTTTCTCAGTGCTGCTTCCAGTCCAAAGCAATCTTTCCCTTGCTCCCTCCCTTCTTCCCCTCCTATGCCTTCTCCTTCTCCCCACAGATGATGGGCAAACTAACATAGTCTCCTCAATGCTTAGCCTTTCACGGAACAGAGAAAAAGCCAAAAGGTGTTTCAAAGTGTTTCTGCTATCTGTTCAAAAAATTGCAGACCGAAGATGTTTCACAATGCGGGTGTGTGTGTGTGTGTGTGTGTGTGTGTGTGTTGGCAAAGGGCCATTTAAGTGGGGGGGCGGGGAGGGAGATGAATTGAGATTTTAATAAAATATTCTAGCTAAAACACTTTTGTGATTTCCTCATTAGTCATTTCATATCATTCATTTTCCTTTTTTTTTTTTTTTTTTCATTTTTCACGCTGAACATTGTTGAATATGTATTCCTGTGATAATTTTGTTTGTCAACTGGACTGGGCCATGAGGGTGCACAGACTTTTGATTAAGCCTTATTTCTAGGTGTGTTTGCGAGGGTGTTAACTTTTGAATCAGTAGACTGAATAAAGCAAATTGCCCCCCTCACTGAAGTCCTGAATAGAAAAAAAAAAAAAAAAAAAAAAAGGCTAAGTAGAGAGAACGTATTTTTTTCTCTGCTTAACTGTCTTCTAGCAGGGACTTCCATTTGTTCTTGCCTTTGCGCTCGGACTTGGAGTGGGACTATATCATGGGCTCTCCTGCGTTTCTAGCTTGCTAACTGCAGATGTTGGGACTCTCAGCCTCTATAATCACGTGAGCCCATTCATATACAAAAGCTTTTAAAATATGAATACAGTATAACTATAACAATGATAACTAATTATAACTATACAAGGTCTCCTATTCCTATTGCTTCTGTTTCTCTAGAGAACTAAGATTAATACAATGTCTTATTTAGTGATTTTAATTACATTGAATCTTTTTGGCCAATTTATTTTGGTGTACTCATAATAATCTGCACTATCTTTTGGGGACTGTTTTGATTCCTTCACCTCACAGTGGAGCTACTTTTGAGAATTTTGGGGAAAACAAAAGGAAGAGAGCCAGGCTTACGGGCTGTCTGTCATGTGTGTGAGTACGGGATGCATACACACCCACACACACACACACACACACTCACTTTGGATTGCTAAGTTATATACTGAATGGGTGCTTCCATTTCAGATGAAACATGTTACATTCTCCTAGGCAGAAGGGCACACTGAATTTTCCTGGCTGGAGAGGATCATGAAAAAGACAAGACCAATTTAGTGCAAATTTTCTCAGCATAGCAGTCTTCGGTTATTTATGAACATGAGCTAATGTATATTCTGAGTTATGTTCTCAATAAAAACAGAAAAATTCTTTTGAGAAACCCAATTCATGATGACTGTAGACATTAAAAAAAACTTGCAGTCACTTTTCATATCTGACAAATTAGTGATATTCAGTTTTTAACCAATAACATTTAACTCAAAAGGAGCAAGTTATAATTACTGTGAAAACATGTAATGAATATTTTAATAAAAACATTTACACTCCAAGTAGATGCGCGTGGTTTTCTGTTTGACTTATACATTGATATTTACTAGGCCTGTGCCTTGAAGAACATAATTGTAAAATTCTATACATATTTGTTACTATGTCAAAAAAAACATTTATAAATGGAAATAAAATAATTTAATGATGCATGTAGAGATTTTTAATGGTGTTTGCTTATAAAAGTAAATTTATATCAAATACAATAAAATCTTATTTGTTTTTGTTGTTGTTGTATTTTTGGGTTTCTTTTTTAATGTTTATTGATTTTTTACAGAGAGGAAGGGAGAGAGAGAGTTAGAAACATCGATGAGAGAGAGTCATCGATCAGCTGCCTCTTGCACACCCCCTATTGGGGATATGCCCGCAACCAAGGTACATGCCCTTGACCGGAATCGAACCCGGGACCCTTCAGTCCCCAAGCCGACGCTCTATCCATTGAGTCAAACCGGTTTCAGCTTATTTGTTTTTTTGTAGGTAAGAATAAGTGCTATACCTTTTTTTTCTGAAGTTACAACTGAAGATAAATAGTTAAGGAGCAAAAGAGAATTGATCCTAAAGAAAACTTGTTTCCTAATTTTCTGTTTCAGTTTTATAGATTACTCAGTTATACGGGTTTGAAAGAGCACTGTGTGTTGTTGATGGAACTATTATACCAGATTAATGTTTTTGAGTATTGCTAAATAAATGCATGTAGAGGAGAATCCACTGAAGTATTGCTAAATAAATTCATGTAGAGGAGAATCCACTGAAGAAGTCACTGCTCAAGAAGAAAATGTTTATCTCCCTTAATCATTAACTGAAGTCATTTATATGAAAGAGACATCTGAATTACTGAGAGTACACTATTTTAGAAAGAAAGAAAGAAAACAGAAAAAGAAGGGAGAAGAGGAGGGAAGAAGGGTTTTAAGAGAATGTTTCATTGTTCTTCACTTCCTTCACAATGTCTACCATAGTGCTTTCCACATATTAAATGTTAAAATGTTTTGTTTCAAAGAAAATAAGACATTATGATCTAGCCCATTGGATAAATATGTAGCTTATTTAGAAGATGACTATTTATTATTGAATACAACTATATCACGGACATGTAGCTTAGGATCAGAGGACTGGTTTGCAATAAAATCCCTGATGGTTTTGAGAATAAAAGTGACTCTCAGAAAGCAAAATAACCAAAACATCCAAGGTGGTAAAGGCCAAAGCAACCTGAAGGCTCTTTATGCTTTGAGAAATTACGGTATTCTGCAGTGATCCTGGAATAAATAGAAAAGTTTAAAACAACTTTGATGCTTGAAGATTGTGAGACAATAGATAGTCAGCCCAGGATGGGGAAACAATGGCAAAAGACATCAAGTAGGACCCTCTCCTTGCCAGGGGAGAAAGTGATGTTGACAGCTGGTGACAAAGGAGCTGAGCTTTTTTTTTTTTCCCCAAAAAAAACTTCCAGCTTTTTAATCGACCACACCTTTAAAATTTTTTCTTTTTTATAGATTCTTTGTTAATCAAACTTGTGAACAGACCTTTGTGTCCATAGTGATAAGCAAGGTACGTATGTGAGAAATTCTTAATTTGTATGTTCTGGTCCTAGACAGGGAAGTGCTAAGATTACCTTCTATTATATTTATATTATATAATTGTTTTTGCATTTCAAAATGCTTTCAGTTTACTTATAACTAGGAAGTTTTTCACATTTTTTTTTTCTTTCCCAGAATACCCAAAGTTTCTGATTCTAAAGGTTTCTGTGCAAGTAAACAGTAGGCTCCCAGCAATTAGGGGCATTACAGGAAGGAGACGGCATGATCTCTGTGAGGAGAGCTCTGCTTTGAAAAATGGAGACAGACTTCAGGGAAGGAAATTGTATTGGAGGGAGGGGAGTATCTTGTTCAGTTGGTGATATTTATTGATTGTGTCTATTGCCAACATTTTAATTCGTGTTCCTTGCTGCTCAGAAGTTTGCTGAAAATACCACTTCATTAAACGCACTGAAATGTGCAAAGTCTGTCTCTGCTTCAGTGACATTTGCAGCATGGAGGTGATGTTTCTCACGCAGTCCTGGGGCTGCTGACCTGACTGGGAGCTGGCATTTGCATGGCTGAAGACAGGCGAGGTGTTCAGATTCAGTGTCATTCACTAAGTTTGGGTAGTACTCTAATGATCTGTCCACTTTAATGCAAACAGATTTTGGTAAAGGAATAGTAAAACTTGAATCTGCTTTGCACTTTTGATATGCTTTAAATAGCAAGACATATTTTATAAAAATTATTCTAGATAGTATAAATTTAATAATTAAACTAGATGCTCAATGCATGACATTCGTGCATGGGCGGGGGGGAGGGGGGATTCCCTCAACTCAGCCTGCACCCTCTCCAATCGGGCACCCTTTGCAGGATGTCTAAGTGCCATTTTAGGCCTAAACCCACAGTCAGATATGCCTCTCACAATCTGGGACCACTGGCTCTTAATTACTCACCTGCCTGCCTGATTGCCCCTAACTGCTTCTGCCTGCCAGCCTGATCACCCCCTAAGTGCCCTCTCCTGCAGACCTGATGTCACCCCCAACTGCCCTCCTCTGCTAGCCAATTTGGTCTGATTGATCAGTTCCTATGCCAGTCAGCTTCTAAAGCTCCACCTCCTAGGCAGTCATTGATTGGCTCCCAACAGCACCCAGATTTGGTTCTCATTGGTCAGTTCCTTTGCCTGTCAGCATCAGAAGCTCCACCTTCTAGGCAGCCATTGGCTCACCATAGCACCTACCTTTGGTTCTGATTGGTTGGTTCCTATGCCAGTCAGCATCAAAAATTCCACCTCCTAGGCAGCCATTGTCTCCCCATAGCACCCAACTTTGTTTATCATTGGTCAGTTCCTATGCCAGTCAGCATCAGAAGCTGACTATGTACCATATTTTTCTGATCCAAACATCTGCTGACAGGCACCTAGACTGTTTCCAAATTTTAGCTATTGTAAATTGCACAGCACCCACCTTTGGTTCTCATTGGTCAATTCCTATGCTAGTCAGTGTCAGAAGCTCCGCCTCTTAGGCAGCCATTGGTTTCCCACAGCATCCACCTTTGGTTCTGATTGCTTGGTTCCTATGCCAGTCAGCCTCTCCAGGCCTATCTCTGGCCTGATCAAAGAGGCATGGCTTAACAGCAGCTCCCCCTGGAGGCTGGGAGAGAAAGAAAAACCTGGCTGCTGGTGAAGATCAGAAAGAAAGAGGGAGAGAAAGAGAGAGGTAAATACACTGATCAACAGCTTCCACTGAGGCTGCAGATCAGAACCTGACTCACTTTCTGGGTCTCGGCCACTGACCAGTCAGTGTTGAGTCACCAGGCTGCAGCTGGGCAACGCAGAGCTACCTTTGGTAGGGAGCTTGGTCCCTTCCCAAGCCCCAGGCTTTAGGCCTGGGAAGTGCCTAACCCCTTCCCTCCTGCCTCACCCTCTGATCGCAGGCTCAGCCCCTCCCATGGCGAGCTGGGCGGGACCCAGATATGTATGTAAATTAACTGCCATTCTTGTTGGTTAATTTGCATACTCACTCTGATTGGCTGTGGGCGTAGTGGAAATACAGTCAATTTACATGTTTCTCTATTATTAGATAAGATAACTTTTGCCCCAAATCATTTTTTTTATTTGAGGGTCTTTTTTATTTTGTAAAATGATTCTAATGCATGTCACATCTTTCTAAATGAAATCTAGTTGGTTTAACAGCATTTAATTGAAAATTATTTTAATGTCAATTTGACATGGGTTTTGCCAAGACATTCTTTTTTTTAATTGTTTTTTCTTTATTGATTAAGGTATTACATATGTGTCCTTATCCCCTCACTTTGCCCCCCCACCCCACCCCACTCCCATTCATGCTTTCACTCATTCATGTCTGTATCCATTGGTTATGCTTATATACATGAATACAAATCCTTTGGTTGATCTCTCCCCCTAAGATGTTCTTATTTTTCAAAATTGTATTGGCTATTCTTATTGCCTTTAATTAAAATAAATATTCAAATGAGGTTGTAAATTTCTATTAAAGAAGCCATATGTTTCTTTTACTCTGGAAAAATAATAATAATAAATAGAATTTTGACTTAACAGCTAGACAACACCGGTGAGTTGTTAATATACACTTTCATATTAAATTCTAGATAAATGTTTACCCTAACTATAATTTCCTTTTTCATATGGAAAGTATCTTAAATATTTATACCTTGATAATTGCATATTATTTTTAATTAAACTTTTAACCACTCATACTACTGTATTGGGTACTTACCATGTGCAAAACATTCATTATAGGTTATGCTATGAGCCCATTATCTCTAGGTGTAAACAATTTTATAACTTGGTGTTTATTTTGGGATCACAGACAAATTGCAGGCTAAATTATGCTGCTGTAAAAAATAAAATGAAGCCAAAACCGGTTTGGCTCAATGGATAGAGCATCGGCTTGGGGACTGAAGGGTCCCGGGTTCGATTCCGGTCAAGGGCACGTACCTTGGTTGCAGGCATATCCCCAGTAGGGGGTTTGCAAGAGGCAGCTGATCGATGACTCTCTCTCATCGATGTTTCTAACTCTGTATCTCTCTCCTTTCCTCTCTGTACAAAATCAATAAAATATATTAAAAAAATAAATAAAGAAATAAATAAAATAAAAAAAATAAAATGAAAACATGAAGATACAATGAAATTAACTTGGCAAAAACATCTTTCCCTTGGAGACAAAAATAGTCAATTTCTCATCCCTCAAGTGAAAAAAAAAAAAGGATATTTAGAATAAGAAAAATAGGTGGCTCCCAATTACATTTAGACTCTTAGCTGCATGTATAAACAGAACAAAGAATAGACAGCAAATCTAGTTATAATGGGCACACAATTAGAAATAGAACATTTGTTTTTGTAAATGGTAGCCAAATATTTAGAAATACGGGGAAAAATGTCTATTAAAAGCATTCACTTAAAAATATAGAATCTCTAAATCAGCTAATGACATGACAACAAAGGTTGAGTAGCAGTAGCACAGATGGCAATTATTAATTTACAGATGGCCTTATCCCTATTTGGCTGAAACCACCATGACTTGGGAACAGGAGTGCAACTCCAAAAGCCAGAAGCCATCCCAGATGGCACACCAGATCTATACAGAATACATTTCAAGAACGTATACTATAAGAGTCACATTTCAGGAATTTGAGATTCGCTTTCATTTCTGTGCACCAGCGTCGTTCTCTCCTGGGGCATTTAAGGCATATCAAAGAACCAGGATTTTGAGAAACAAATTCCATTAGATTTTTTTTTTTAAACTAGCTATCCAAGCTTGAAAATCTAGTCATCTCTTTTAAGACTAAAACTTAAATAAAATGGACAAATATATGCAAAGCACATTTCTAGACATCTCAGGAGAAAAATAAGGTTAATAAGGTTAAAATACTTGGCACATGTTGTATATTATTATCAGAGAAAATCCCTCAGTAGTACAAATATGTGTACAGATTTATGGTTTCCAACTTCAACCTAATCCTGACTGCATCATGGCAATCTATACTAATAATAGACCAGGGCCGCCACCACCAGAGGACAACGACCCCCCGGGATCAGGGCAGCCTTCACACTGCGGTGGCCCTAGCCCAGGCCACCCAGCGCCCCAGAGGAGACCCCCGTCAGGATCTGGGTAGTGGCTTGCCTTCAAACGGCAGTGGTCCCCTAGCCCAAGGAGGCCTCCTGGCTGAGGATACCCAAGTCTGTTCTGGACCTAGGGCCGGACTCTGCCCCCCTCCTTCCCCGCAGCCACTTGGAAGCCACCAGTGTCCAACTGCCTGTCTCTGGGAGGTGGGAGTGCATCCACCATCCACCAAAAAGTAGGACCATCCAACCATTCACAGTCTCAGTGCAGGTGCAGGTCCATGGCTGAGGGGGTGGAGGCCAGAACAAAACAAAACAGCAGAAACACCTTGCCCACCTTGGCAGGTGCAGTGCAGTTCACGCAGGCCTGGGCCGTGTAAGAAAGCACTACTTTCTCCTGGGTCCTGTGCTGGTACCGCCCCTCACTCACCCTCGCCCCTACCCCCCAAGTCCTGACAGCAAAGTGGGTAGAGCATCCTGCAGGAGTTGTGCTGTTCTGGGTGCTTTTGCCCAGAGACACTCTTTGAGATGAATTGAGAGCCTCATCTCACTTCCCACAAGACTGGAAGAACCATGTAAAAGGAATTCGACGAAAGCTTTCCACATCTCTGTTCATTCTTTTGAATTCATCAAACGGCCTTACAAAAAGCATTTGGGCCCACCAAAGAGAGAATGCACTTTCTGGCCAGAGCATTCAGGATTCTTTTGCCCAACAGGTTAAAGGCAGCAGAGAGCTGGCCCAGGGGAAATGGCCCTGGTGCCCTAGGAGGAGACCGAGAGAATGGGGTTGCAGGAATTCCACAAGCCTCTTGCCACTTTCTTTGCCAACCACACCATCCAGGTCCACCAGGACTGGAGCAACTGGGAGTCCCAGCCATGGTTTGGGACGTGGTAAGCAAATTCTGGGGGCTTCTGATAACATCTGCAATTGATTTTAAGACCAATCTTTTTATTTTAAAAGAAATAAAAGAACAGCTTTGTTGATATATAATTCATATACTGTACATGTCACCTAAAGTGTACAATGAACTGGTTTTTTAAGCAAATTCAGAGTGGCACAGCCATCACCATGCTCAATTTTTAAATATCTTCAAGACCCCATCCCCTCCAAATAAACTTCTACTCACTAGGATCAATTTCCTGATCATCTTCCCCAAAATTCCAAAATAGATTGCTTTTTAAGATGGGTAAAGGAAAGTTGAGGGAAGTTGAAATACTACTGCACAATGGATATTGTAAAATGACAAAGCCAAAAGTGAAGATCATGTGTTTTCTTTTATTTTTATTTATTTATTTTTTTCATTTCAGAGAGAAAGGGAGAGGGAGACAGAGACAGAAACATCAATGATAAGAATCACTGATCAGCTGCCTCCCACAGGCCTCCCACTGGGGATTGAGCCTGCAACCCAGGCATGTGTCCCTGCCTGGAATTGAACCTGGGACCCCTCAACTCCCACAGACGGATGGATGCTCTCTCGATTAAGCCAAACCATTAAGCCAAACCAGCCAGGGCAATGTGCTTTCTTTAAGTTCTGCATGGTTGTAATGGTCCCCAAATCTATACTAATAAAAGGGTAATATACTAATTAGAGTGGTTGTCTTCCGGACATCCTTCCAGACAAAGCTGGAGAGGCTGCAAGGGCTGAGGCTCAGGCTGACAGTGGCAGCAGAAACGGGGTAATGGGGGTGATGCCTTCCCCTTACCTGGTAGGTTGCCTCCTGCAGATGGAGGCCAGACTGGGGGCCAAGGCACAGGCAGTTAGGGGTGATCAGGCCGGTAGGGGAGGGCAGTGATCAGGACCAGAAGGGGAGGGCAGCTGGAGGCGATCAGGCCTGCAGGGGAGGGCAAAGTAGGGGTGATCAGGCTGGCAGGGGTCAAAGTAGGAGCGATCAGGCCAGCAGGGGTTGGGGTGGAGGGGCCATCAGGCCTGTAGGCAGGTAGAGAGGTTAGGGGCAATCAGGCAGGCAGGCAAGTAGTTAGGAGCCAGTGGTCCCAGATTGTGAGAGGGATATCCGACTGCCACCAGCTGGACATCCCCTAAGGGGTCCCAGATTGGAGAGGCTGCAGGCTGGGCTGAGGGACGCCCCCCACCCTCCCCCCAATGCATGAATTTCGTGCACTGGGCCTTTGGTCATGTATAAATTTTTACTTCACTATTTCTATTCTTATTCTCAGGAGGTGACTATGCTTTCTACTTCATGGGAAAAGTAGAGGCTCCATCCACATTACCAAAATGCAATATTGTTGGTCTTTACATTTTTTTTCCTTCCTACTCAGTAAAACATTTACTTTTTTCCTATCAAGCTATTCTCTCCACTTGTGTCTTGAAAGCTCATTTCTCTGATATCCTATACAATTTAAAATGATCTTCTCTTTTTAAAGGCATTAATCTCCTTTGCACTGTCTTCTAATTTTCTGTTTTCAAGTACTCTTCCTCTAGCCACCACTCTTTTTATAGTTGTGCTTCCTAAAAGCATCACTAATGTCCACTTTCTTCAATTCCTTCATTCCATCTATTCCTTAACCCAATACATTCTGCAAACATTATTCTACCTAACATCTCTGCCAATTTTATCTATTCTCCTAATCATCTTTAGTCCTGTTGAGGCATTCTTTATTCTTCAAACTTTTTATTCCTATGGGTTTATGGTGTGGTTCTTCTCCCACTCCTCTGTTCATATCCCCTGTGCAGGTTCCTCTTCTTGAATCTGCCTCTGAGTAGCTGTGTTTCTTCAAATGCCAACCTTAACCTTGTTATCCTCTTAATCTTTACTGGATTACCTCTTCTACCTTGATGGTTTTGAGAGCCACAGATATGTAACTGAACTTTTTTTGAGACTTAAATGTATTCTGACTTCTGGAGACCTTCTGTCAGTATTCTCTAAACATTTCAGATTATGTGAATTTGTTCCTTTGCATCTGGGCTTCAAAACTGATCCTTCTTCTTAATAATATTATTATTATTAATGGCTAAATCTCTTAAAGACATTTCTAAATGTTTAATATGCATCATCACTGTTAGTTTTATTTTCAGATGAGCAAATAAGACAAAACTTTTTTGAATAGCTTACCCAGATTACATGGTTAGTGAGTGAATGGCTTCTTATCCATGACATCCATGGCATACTGCCATTCATGAGTCTCTCTGCCAATTTCATAGACTAGATTTTCATTATTTCTCACCTGACCTAATACAATACCCTTCTAATTGGTCCTCTTAACTATAGTTCCATCTCCCTTTAATCTGTTTTCCAAGTGGCTGCCAGTTATTTTTCTAGAAGATAAGTGTGATCTCATTAAATCTTCAATAGCTTCTTATGACCCATGACAAAGTACCAGATATTTCACATTAATTAGAAGAACCTTCAAAATAACAAATATATTATTTTGTTTCTGTTGTTGCCTCTGAGTTATCCTTCCCCTTGTGTTTTTCCCTGTTTTCAAAGACTTTGAGCAAATGTAAGCTTCACGGTCTCACACCATATTATGCATTTCTTCTCTTACATTCTTATAATGTTTTGCACATGTTTTTGTTAGAGTGTATGCTAAATCACTATACTTACTTGTTAGCATGTCTCTCTTGCACTAATCTCTTAAATCCTGATTTGTTTGTGTGTATATTTTATCAGCACCAAACAATTGCCTAGCATACAGTAGATGTTTAATATGCTTCCTATGTATGTATATGGAAGGGAGGAAAAAAGGAAGAAAGGGAAGGAAGGAGGGAGGGAGAGAGGGAGGGAGGGAAAAAGGAAGGAAGGAAGGAAGAAAGGAAGGAAGGAAGGGAAGGTGGGAGGTATTGAATAAGTGGATTTATAGCTGGTTCAATTCATCCAATGAAGATTTTGATTTCCACATTTTAAGCCTTGTAAGAGAGTATTTACTTACATTTTAAAAATTATATATATATATATATATATATATATATATATATATATATATATATATATATTTCAGAGAGGAAGGGAGAGGGAGAGAAAGATAGAAATATAATTGATGAGAGAGAATCATTGATCAGCTGCCCCCTGCATGTCCCACATTGGGTTTCAAGCCTGCCCGCAATCCAGGCGTGTGCTCTGACCAGAACTGAACCGTGACTTCCTCATTCATAGGTCGATGCTCAACTACTGAGCCACACCAGTCAAGCTTTAGTTGCATTTGATTTTGATTTTGTTGCTTTATGTTTTTATTATTAATTCATAAATTTATATAAAAAACAAGTATGTCAAATTTGTGCAATGACACAAAGCAATAGGAATACTGTACAATAATGGAAAGAACTAAGATAATTAGACACACCTGATTTTAAATTTCATGACCATGTGTACTTGGTTGGATTTATTCTGGTTGGCTTTTCTATATGTAAAAAGAGCATAATATGTAACTCACAGGGCTATTGTGGGTATTCATTAGATAAGTCTTATTTTGTCTGAGAAATTTTAAACATTAAAATATGTCTCTTAGCTATTATTGAGTTATGATCTTTAAAAGATGCTCAGTTAATCATGAAAGTAACAATGTCTAATATAAACAGGATAATTAACTCCTATGCCTTACTTAAACATTAGCTGCCATTCCCTGATCTGTCTTATTAGCTTTTTTTTTTTTTTTTTAGCTTTTTTTAATATATATTTTATTGATTTTTTTCAGAGAGAAAAGGAGAGGGATAGAAAGTTAGAAACATCGATGAGAGAGAAACATCGATTCAGCTTCCTCTTGCACACTCCCCACTGGGTATGTGCCTGCAACTAAGGTACATGCCCTTGACCGAAATCGAACTCGGGATCCGGGACCTCTCAGTTCACAGGCTGATGCTCTATCCACTGAGCCAAACCAGCCAGGGCCTTATTAGCTTTTTATATGAGAAGAGGGGATTTAACTAAGACCAAAGTCAGTGAGGCATGACTGACATATAGAAAAGTAAAAAAAAAATTAAAAAAAAATCATTTTAGCCTTTACAAACAGAGATAGATTCTAGAACAATTTGTAAGAAACGTCCCACCCCCCCTGTTATCTTAGTCACACCACAGCTGGCACATCATGTTCCTCTCTGGGTGGCAGTGTGGCTGGAGACGATGCCATGGGGGAGTGGCAGTAAAGGTGCAGTGCTATTCCTACCCAAAGGCAGACTGTGGGGAGCATCATCCCTGTCTTTCCATTTTGAAGGGCTATTATGTGAACTAAATACTAACTGTATGTAGTGTGACCTGACACTACAGAAAAGACAGACATCTAACAGGAAAAAAAAATCTGCCTCATGTAAATGAAAAACTCACATGTAGGCATTTCCAAACATCAGGTTATTTTATAACTCAGGGTGCTCTATGTCACGTGTCCCCGGGAGTGTCCAGAGAGAGCACCACCCCCAGGCAGGCCAGCCTAGCAGAGTTTGTTGTCCTGAGTTGAAGGTGAAAGAGATGAGCTCTAAAGGCTCATATGTTTTGAGAGCCTGTGAGTTTTTGAGCCCTACGAAGCCTGAGTATTTTTAACTTCATTTGTACATTAAAAAAAAGAAGATGCATTCGGGTATATGTCATATATCTAAAAGAAGTACTTGTAGTAGAATTTTGTTCTGGGTTGATAACCCTGAGTTTAATTCTCAGTTCCGCCCCTTGCTAATTGGTGACGTTTGTCAACTCATTGGCCTCTCTGAATTTAGTTTCTTGTTAGCAAAAGGAGGCAACGTAGAGGATATCTGTCAAGATTAAGCCCAATAGAGTATTTTTAATGAATATTTCTGGCACATAGTCATTCTGAACACAGATCTTTGTTTTGCTTTTTTATCCTAGGTGTTGTGGGTGTATGTGAAAATTAAATTATAACATTGGAGAAAATTCCCTGCCAAATGATTCATTGACAGATGGCAAATCAGTAAGAGTCTGTCACATACATTTTAATACCAGGTGGGCCGCTGGAAACAGCTTTGTTTTCACGGCTGATATTGTTGGCCTGAGCAACGTATCTGAATTCTTAGCTTGTTTGGGGCAGGCATACTACTGCCGTGGACTGCATAAGATGTGGTCAAAGGCCACATTTTCATGTATCCTCCCCACCTGCAGAGAGAACAGAGAATAGTGGAGGAAAAAAAACAGTAGAGGGATTTTTCCAATATTGTTGCTCACATTCAAGGGCAGGTGTTGCTGAGGTAACTGCTCTAGGGCTGTGACAGAGTGCATGGCCGTACTAATAACACTGTGCAAGCTCAGCTCTCTGGCAGGCATGAAGTAAAGCCATCCATTTCCCTTTGGAAAGTGTGAGGCAGTATGGTAGATACAGAGAACTGTTTACACCTAAGACATAAACAAACTTGAACTTAGTCAAAATTATAAATGACATCGGGGAATTATTTCATTTTCTTTCCACGATCTCCCCCACCCTCACCCTCCAGGTATAAAGAGTGAGTCTGAATGACTTTGGGGAATAACTGCCCCTTTATTATATCTGTGATAAGGTGTTAAGAAGCATAAGGTCTTCAAAAGTTGAGTGGAAGGTCAAGGGAGTGAAAATAAAGAATTTTGTGTCATTTTTCTTTAACAATCAAGTTAATGATAGCCTCGAATCTACTCCTTATGACTTTGCAGCAATATTAGAACATCATTTTTGTCTTTCCCATGATGGGAAATTTCTCTTTTTCTGAATGATTTATATGTTTAGTGGCGATATTGGAGTTAGATTAGTTAAAGTCATCGCTGTTTTTATATTGCATGCTCTGAACTTTCCCAATTTATCTATTAGCCTCAATTCAACCTCTGTTCCTCTACTGGCCACTTTCTTCCTCATTATTTATTATTGATGTTGTTCTTATTGTGAATTGGTTCTTTCAATATGTAAATCTCATATATTCGTATATAAACTATACTTCTTTTTTTTTAAAAAAATACTTTTATCAATAGTAGTTTGAAAATTCTCATTTATGAAAATTCCCAATTAGTAGGGGTAAAGAAGAGGTGGAATTTTATCTCCAAATTTTCTCTCAGGTGGCAGTTGGGTTTTTAACTTAAACCAACCACATGATATTACCTATAAACTTGCTGTGTAGATAAAGTAATAAAAAGAAAAAGACAGTTCAGAATTCTGTCTGAGGTGGTGGCAGCAGCACATTGTGTCTGGAGCCAGAGACGCCAGCAGCGCTATACAATGTGCAGGAACAGCAGAGTTCCGATGATGGTGGCATAGCGACTCTTATGTTGGTCGTGGTGAGTTCCAAAGTTCCATACACACATTGGTGGTTATCCTGGCAGCAGTGATGGTATTGTGTTTTTAGTGGCAGCGATGCCGGTGGTATAGAGTCAGTGACATTTTCACCAGACTCATCTGATGACGATTTCAATGAAAGCTTCAGTTAACTTGGCTTTCATTGCTTTTGGTCTTTTTTCAGACTTGCTTCTTCAGCCTTTCTGTTGAGTCTGTGAGATTTCTGGTACTCTTTAGTTACCAAAGTAACTCAAGCAGAACTCTGACTAGAACAGATGGAAGCAGAATTTAAAAATAAAATCTCACCCAGGGAAATTTCCAAAACCAACAGGGAGGAAAAGTTCCAGGTATGCCCTGGTCACGCTTCTAATTGAGTTATCGTATATTGATTTCTAAAGAGACTGCTTCAATTAGTTGTCCCCGGGCTACTTAAGAAGCTTAAGCAGCACAATATTAAGCCTTTCCAATAGTCGCACCTGCAAAGACTAGGAACTCTAATACCCATTCGACATCAGCGAAACTCTGTTTGTAGGCTTGGAATGGGCAACATTTGGTAAAATATATCTTTGAGCAAAGGTAAAATACAAGATGCCCAGCAAAGTAAAGTTCCAAGTATAAGAGGAACTTAAATGTTGGCTGTCAAGAACAGTAGGCTTCCAAGACCGGTTTGGCTCAGTGGATAGAGCATCGGCCTGCGGACTGAAAGGTCCCAGGTTCGATTCCGGTCAAGGGCATGTACTTTGGTTGTGGACACATCCCAGTAGGGGGTGTGCAGGAGGTGGCTGATAAATGTTTCTCTCTCATCGATGTTTCTAACTCTCTATCCCTCTCTCTTCCTCTCTGTAAAAAATCAATAAAAATATATTAAAAAAAAAAAAAAAAAAAAAGACCTGTGGGCTAAGAGAAAAAAAAAAGTAAAACTTTAGAATACGAAAGGCATTTAATGGTGGGAAATTATGTTAGTATATTTTAAATATCCAAAAGGCCCTTTTAAAAAACTGTCTCCTACTCTTAAAAATATATTTCAAACTTCCCTTCAGCTTTCTCTGCTGAGTACTAATTTTGTTCTTGTTGTCAACCAGTTTTTGGTCCTTGTCATTGGTAAGTACTGCAGTTACAAAGGTAAAATGTTTTGACAAATATTGAATGCCATACATCTGATACTGTGGACCAGCATGGGTGTTTTTTAGCTTCTTCAGATGGTTCTGTAATGGAGCTATATTTGGAAGTTCCCCAGTATGGTGCAACAGCCTCATAGAGAGAGGGAGTTTATAAACTGCAATTCCACAAGAAGAAAGACCAGCTGCTCATCCTGCGTGATTCCTTCTTGAGCTGTTGTATTTCCCCAGCTAAACCTTTCAAGCTTCTATTTATAAATGTACTACTACAGGCCCAGTGCATGAAATATATGCACTTGGGGAGGGGTCCCTCAGTCCAGGCTTGCACCCTCTCGCGCTCCGGGAGCTCTCAGGGATGTCTGACTCATGGCTTAGGCCAGTTCCCTGTGGGGAGCAGGCCTAAGCCGGCAATCAGCATCCTTAGCATTGCCACAGAGGTGGGAGAAGCTCCTGCCATTGCCGCTGTGCTAGCCAGCCATGATCCTGGCTCAGGGCTTCTGGCTGATTGGTGCTCCCCCTATGGGAATGCACTGACCCCTGGTGGTCAGTGTGCATCATAGCAACTGGTCGTTCTACCATTTGATCAATTTGTATATATTCTTTTTTTATTATATAGAATCTTTAGTATACCAAGTGGTGACAAAGATTTGAATTGACCAGCATATTTTCACTCCATGTGGAGAGAAGTCATGTAAAGACTGAGATACTATACCAAGAGGAAAAAAATAAAACTTGACAATAGAGGAAGAGGAGCATCCTTGACTAAGGTTTTGACAGGCACAATGTTTTAAGCTATTCACTTTCCTGAAAAGATGTTCTCATATCCTTGTTTGTAATGTAAAAGAACTATTAAAGATTTTCATATCAGTCACATTTTTAATTTTCTTCAGAAGTGCTACCGAAAATTACAATGTTTTCTCTTGCAGGAAATTAAAATGTAATGTGTGAAGACCTTTTAAAAAAAGATTTAGTCAAATACTTTCAGACTTATTTTATTACTCAGTTGCATATCAAAATAACAGATAGCAAAATTATATCATATAATTATTTAAAGTTATTCATTAATGACTATAGCAGTCATCATTGGGAGACAACCAACTTAATGGGAAAAGATACTTCAGGTTATTTATCAGTAAAAATATATCATAGAGTTTTCCATTTCATTGACAATTGTAGTGACATTTGCAAAGCCTGAAACTGAATTACACCGGCTCTGCCTACATATTTGGAATGATCAATGAGAAGGCTAGCTCATGGTGACAAATTCTCTTTCTAATAGTGTATGAAGTACTATCAGGTGCCATCTCCTATTGACTTTGTTCTCCTAGTCAAAGAGTGCATTCTATTGTCAACATTTCACTTTAGCTATTTATGGAAATGAAAAAAAAAATTTATCAGTTAGATAGGTTGATAAATACTACTTACTATTTTCCAGGCATTGCTCAAAGCATTTCACGTACATTAACTCATTTGCTCCTTACAACAATACTAGGTAATAGGTTCTGTAATTATTCTCATTTACAGATGTAGAAATTGAGACAAAATGAGGCAAAGTAATTTGGCCAAATTTACATTGCAGTTAGTGGAGAAAGGAATTGATTTCCAGAATCTGTAATCTTGATCACTGTACTTCATTGTTTCTGATTTTTAAAATTTGCATCTTGAGAATCTTATTTATATTTCATGTGTTTTAAATGTAGTGCCATATTTTTGTCTAAGAATATTATTTATTACTAGAGGCCTGGTGCATGAAATTTGTGCACTCAGAGGGAGTTCCCACAGCCTGGAGTGCAGCCTCTCACAGACCAGGAGCCTTTAGGGCACATGTGTCAAACACAAGGCCCGCGGGCCAAATCCAGCCCGCCAGGCCTTGCAATGTGGCCCGCACCGTGCTGTCATCACTGTACTCCGCTGTCAGTTTATGACATTGTCAGTTTATGACTGTTCAGTAAACCATTCGGCCCGCGATTTAGGCTGGATTTTAGATTTTGGCCCCTTCTCTGATTGAGTTCGACACCCCTACTTTAGAGGCTCCCACCACCACTGCTGCACTAGCCAGGCATAAGCCTGGCTTCTGGCTGAGCGGCGCTTCCCCTGTGGGAGCACACTGGCCACCAGGGGACAGCTCCTGCATTGAGAATCTGCCCCTGGTGGTCAGTGTGTGTCAGAGTGACTGGTTGTTCTGCTGTTCAGTTGATTTGCATATTAGCCTTTTATTATATAAGATACTATCTTATTATGGACAAGGCCTCTAATTCAAATTTTTTAGGTAGTTAAAGGGAGGGGCAGAATTTGAGCCTGAAGCTAAAATTGCTATTAGCTCAAAAATCTGCATACCACTGAGACACATTTTGGTGAGGCTTATTCTGAACCTCCACACTGTTCTATTATGTGTATAACTATTGGGAATCATCTTATCTCTTTAGGGAAAGGAACCTTCTCTTATGTTACAATGACTAACTTTATCTCATGAGTTGTGTTTTGGCTTCAAGCCTGTATCCAGTATTCATGCAGCAACTTTAGCTCTTCTATTCAATATTTACCTGGCATGTCTTTTATTTTATTTTCTCAAAATATTTCTAGATTTTTATGTATTAGACTAGAGGCCCTGTGTGCAAAATTCATGCATGGGAGGGTCCCCTCAGCCTAGCCTACACCCTCTCCAATCTGGGACATCCCTCTCACAATCTAGGAATGCTGGATTTTAACCATTTGCCTGCCTACTGGCTTGATTGCCACCTAACTGCTCCCCTGCCAGCCTGATGACCCCTAATCGACAACTTGGCTCCCACCACTGTGGCTTTGTCTGAAGGAAGTTAGATAGTAGGAAAATGTCCAGTCTCTCAGCCTAATTAGCATATTGCCCTTTCATTAGTATAGATAGCAATAGCCCAGACAATAACCTGACAAAGGCCTGGAAGGGGCTGGTAGAGGATGGAAGAGATCAATGGTGGGGAAAAACTGAAACAAAAGAACATCTGTAACACTCTCAACAATAAAGATACATCCTATATAATCCTATAAAATAAAGAGATAATATGCAAATTGACCCTCACACCCTCACACAAGATGGCCAGTCCCATATGGTCACAATAAGGCCACCACAAGATGGCCAGCAGGGGAGGGAAGTTGTGGGCAAACAGGCCAGCAGGGGAAGGCAGTTGGGATACACCAGGCTGATAGGGGAAGGCAGTTGGGGGTGAACAGGCCTGCAGGGGAGGGCAATTAGGGGCAACCAGGCTGGCCCAGTTGGGGGGGACTGGCCAAGCAGGGGAGGGCAATTGAGGGTGATTGGGCTAGCAGGGGTTAAATAAGATTCTTATTTCTCGTTCATGGAAAAGTTGATAGGAGATTGGCAGTCTAGTAAGTGGCTTCTGCAGCAAGTAGCTTTTATCTCATGATGATGTATGTTACTCAGGCTCCATCCATCACTGACAAAATAATTGGGGGGGCAAATCCAATAAAGGGCATTTCCTGGAAACTTTTAATTCCACTCTGCTTTCATTCTACTGGGTATAAATTAGTTATTTAGCTTCAAAGGAGGCTGGGAAATGTAGTGTTTATTTGTAGAGGCACATGCCAACTTAACAGGAGATAAGGGCAAGTGGAAAACAGGTATTAAAGCGTGCCTATTAATTTCTGCCACATGCAGCGCATAACTTTCAGTTCTTATTTGTAAGATGGGTAGTAGTGTATTCTACAAACTTCTCTAATAATTAATTTCATTAACTTGGCTGTCTTTTCTCATACATGTAATCAATTCCTTTGATTACATCTCCAACATTCTATTTCTTAAAACCCTGTGCAGTTAAAAGACCATCCAAGGCACAAACACTCAGTGTGATTACTATTATTTTCCCTCCCAAAGACCATTAGCCTCTTATTATTTTTCCTAGCAGTATTTTCCACTGTGCTTTTATAATATTTTTTTAAAACTATATTTTTATTGATTTCAGAGAGGAAGGGAGAGGGGAGAGAGATAGAAACATCAAAGATGAGAGAGGATCATTAATTGGCTGCCTCCTGCACACCCCCACTAGGGATGGAGCCTGTAAGCCGGGCATATGCTCTGCCAGGAATCAAACCTTGACCTCCTGGTACATAGGTCTACCAATGCTCAACCACTGAACCACACTGTGCTTTTAAATGAGGGGAGATTATATTATTTTTCAGCATTTTCTACCTCCTCCTCTTACCTGAAGCTAACATGAGACCAAAACAAACTTTAAAGAACTTTTGAATGAAGGGCTATTCTTTCTTCTATTTCCACTGAGTCACAGAGAAGAGAAGTTGAGATATTCCTTCTTTGCATTTAGCCCTTGGTACTATCAGATGACTGTACTTCCAAGTTCACAAAGCCCAATGCTGCGCTCTACTCTCCTTCCAGGGCCCCTCTCACCTTCACGCTCCTGCTCTCTGCTTCTCTCCTCTCTATTGTGTCCCCTATCATATCAAGACTGCTTTCTTGCTTGTCATGAGATTTCAGATATTGAGGTTATGGGAATGGTGATAAACTATGTAATTGTTAGGAAATGATTAAGTTTGGCGAAGACATGTGACATATTAGTCTAATAAATATGCACTTTTGTAAACGAGGCTTAAATTTTTCTTGTTCCACCCCATAAATGTATAGTAATAGCGGCATTTATTCTTTAACAATAGGACAGGACTTAGTTTTGTGAAGACTAAAACTGTAGACCCTCAGAAACTTTGCAGTTGGATACCATCTCATTAGGAATTTAACAGCCTACTCTCACATGAATGATCTGAGTCTCTCATGCAGAGAGACAGTTTTGCCAAGTTTCAGGTGAGGGATTTCCAGACACTGCATTTCATATTTATCTTGACATTATATTTTCCAATGAAACATTGCCCTGAATCTACTTTGCTGTTCAGGAATGATATCTACCTCTTTACACACAAATTTGCTTTACTTCGAGCCAAACACTGCTTAATAAAATGATCTAAACTCAATTCCCTATAGCCATTTCCAAATTATATAATAACCTAATCTAGGTCTTTGGGGAGAGGCACTCCAACTTTTTCATAGGGTGTTTTCCATTATTATAACAAATCAATAAACTCTAATATTTTAAACTATAGGTTGGCATCAAGAGTCATCAGACAGGCTATGATAAGCCCTATCCTGGTGCTAAAATTCTGAGGCCATAGATTTTATAAGCTAATTCTATTCTAGAGGAAGACCTCAAAGGTTCAAAGCTAATAATCTGGCAAGTTCCAATGTAAGTAAGTTTCCAGGTAAGAATTCCAAGAAGGAGCTACAGTGGTAAGTATTTAAGAGTTTGGCATTATGTAGATACTAGAGGCCTGATGCATGGAATTCAAACACTCTGGGGGCTCCCTCAGCCCAGCATGCGCCATCTCACAGTCCAGGAGCCCTCAGGGGATGTCCAACTGATGGCTTAGGCCTACTCCCTCAGCACTGCTGCAGAGGCGGGAGAGGCTCCCACCACCACCACTGCACTTGCCAGTTGTAAGCCTGGCTTCTGGCTGAGCAGCACTCCCCCCGTGGGAGCTCACTGACCACCAAGGGGCAGCACCTGCATTGAGTGTCTTCCCTCTGGTGGTCAGTGCACGTCACAGTGACCAGTAGTTCTGCCATTCAGACTATTTTGCATATTAGCCTGTTATTATATAGGATGGTTATCTATCTTAGCTCCAGCCATTAAAATTATATGCTGTTGGTTGTTACTTAATCTCTTAACCTTTGTTTTTCTTCTCTGGAAAGTAGGAAATAATAACACAGCATTGAGGTACAGATAAAATGTAATTTATTTACCAAAAGGCTTGACAGGTGAGACATTCTCAGTGAGTGACAGGGATTATTATTTGGGAGAAGGCACTTCATTTATAGTTAAGAGAAATGGATGCAAATCTCCACACTTCTGTTTATAGCTTTTTAAACTATCTTAGGTCGATTACTCTCACTTTGTCTTATGAATAAGAACAAAAATGGACAGAGTTGAGTTATTAAGTGTGATAGCATAATAAACATGTCCAGGATAGTATCTGATAAGCAATAGGCGTTCCATTAATGTTAGTTTTCATTTTCTCCCTACCTATGTTTTATAGTCATGGTTTGAAAAATATGATAACTGAAAAGAGTGCAATTTGGAGAAGGTGATATTTCAGTTAGTATGCATATGTTATATTAGAGCAGGTCTGTTTTCCCTGCTCCTTTCCATGTAGTACGTTCCTAGCTGTCACCTGGCAGGTACTGAGCTATAAGAACGGTACCTGAATACACACCCTTCCTGAGTCAGTGTCCACCAGAAAGGCATTTCTGAGTCTTCTGATAACCACCCAAATGTGCGTGTTGGGGGTAGTGGTGATGATGATATTCTCCTGATCATTCCAGATATCAGCTGATCTCTATTCAACAAGGAAAGGACAGATAAATTAGTCTTAAGAAATGTTTAAATGGCTTTCTACTCCAGCCCTGGTAATAAATATAAAATATAGAATCACAGATAGAAGATTGGACACAGTGCCCCAGTCCAACTTCTTTTCCCTTTGCACCAACTAGGATTTTAGGATCTTACTTATGACATCCCATATAAATATTATCTTCCTCTTTTTAGATACTTTGCTTCATATGTCCTGACATCCCCATGTCTCAGTGACTCAAGACCCCTCACTCCAAATGTATGAATCTCAAATGCTCTCCTCTGACACTTTCTGTGAACCAAAGTTATTCATGTGTGTGTGTGTGTGTGTGTGTGTGTGTGTGTGTCTGTGTAAAGCCATTATTTATAGCTTGAAATTGATATTTATTAGTATAAGGCAGTTGCAATGTGATATTATTTTAAAGTTGGAGCAATGGTATTAACATCCTCTTTGCAAAGAGAAATCTTACCTATTTTTGTGTCTGAAAGATTCCTTTTCATTCTTAGGTTTCTTCATTCCACTTTGCTTTGTGTGTGAAACTAATAACCTTTGCAATGAGCAAGAAGACAGACAAAGACACAGGCTAGTGAATTGCTTCAGGTCATTCATTTCTAATTTGGAGGGCCAGTCCTGAATCCAAGGTATCTTCCAGACAAAGATAACTTGAGAAAAAAATTGAAAAGAGGCACTCTGATTCAGAATAATAGATGAGGTCTGCAAGTGAGGTTTTGTGTGATTATTTCACAAAATAGAGAGCGTTTACTGGTAGTTTCAAACTCTATTCATTTTAATTTAAAAATCTTTATTTCATCTCCAGCCTGTATGTTATTTCCAGGGACTCATTCTTCCTAAATCCATAGATTCTGGGAATATTTCTATAAGGAATCCTTAACCAGGAACATACTAGAGATACCCTCAGTCTGGAATCACTTTATATTTTAAAATTTTTAAATTTTAAAATTTTGTAATGCATATATTTCAAAATTCAAATGATACAAACGGATAGACCATGGAAATACTCTTCTATTCTTCTTTCTCAATGAGATCAATATTACTAGATCAGAATCTTGCATATCCTTTGGGGGTCACTTTACACTTAATTCCTGACTAGCCTGCAGGGCATATGACCCCCTGAATCATAGATCATAGATCAATGCTCAACCGCTGAGCCATGTCAGTTAATATATATATATATTTCAGCTAACCAATCTACTCAAGAAGGTTTGTTTACAAATATTTCCTAGTAGTGTGTATGTGTGTGTGTGTGCGCGCGCGTGTGTGCGTGCGTGCGTGTGTGTGTGTGTGTGTGTGTGTGTGAAAAAAGATTTCTGTACTCCGGTTGCTGGAAATTATAATTTCCCTCCCTTAATTTTTCATCTTGCATCAACTCATAGAAGAGGTTTTACAAATGCAAGTTTTGGTTAAAAAATAAAAGCAACTTTCTTGATTGACTCAGTATATTAAGTGTATTTTATGGAATAATAACATTTCCTTTTTGTGTGTGAAAGGAAGATTAGTAATTTTTTTTATCTTTTCTATAGTACTTTATCTTTTCTTTTTTTTTTCCTTCCTTAATGTTTTCTTTCTCTAAAGATTGAGTTTTATTCCATACTATGTTCCTCTACTTTTGAATATTATTCAGTGACTTCTATTTTAGAATATTTTGAGATTATTATTGGCTCAAAATCTTGCTGTATTCTCTAGTACTCTTGCCTTATTTTTTTAGCATTATAGTCAAAATAACTCACACTTTTAAATCACATTTCTATTATTTTATGTCATAGTTCATGAATAGCTTATAATAGCAAACAAGCTATAACCAATATTACGAATGGAATTTTTGCCTTGAAATATGTTGTAATATTATGGTTAGAGGCAACACATTATTAGTTTACATAAATTTAAACTTAATTCTAAGGAAAAGAAATGTATATTGAGGCAAATATAAAGAATTGAGGTAAACATTAAGAATGAATAAAAATATCACATAAGACTCAACTTCGGGTATTACTAATTTTTTGTTTTATGTATTTATTTTTAAACAAATGTGCATTTTAAGTGTTGGGATCATTTAGTATATACCCTTTTTGCTTCCTTTTTTAAAAACAAACAAACACGCAATACATTGTTATTACATTATTCTTAACGCCCTGGTTTAATTTGTTGCATAGTCTGCTATTACATGTATGTAATATTTCTTTTGACCAAACTCCTTTTGTGGGACATTTAAAAACACTCTTAATGTCAAAAGGTCCACCAAAGAAATTTAAATCCCATCACAAATAGTAACATTAGAATTAGTTTCCAAGTATTTATTATTTTAGATATTACTGATGCAATAATTACCTTTGTACTTAAATACACCTTCACATCTCTGTTTCCTTCGAGTAAATATTGAAAAACAGTATTCCTGAGTCAAAGGGAATTTTGACGTTTTTAAAATGTTATTATACCTGTTAATATTCCCCAGGAGAGTAGCAGAACTCACATTTTTTTATATGCTTACTAGTAATGATGAATATTAAGGTTAAAATTTTATCTCCAGTAAACAAACTATGTACATTATAACTGAGATACATTATTTTAGTAATTTACCAAGACAAGAAATTGTGATAGAAGTTTCAAGCTTACTTGAAATAATAATAATGTACCACACATAGTCCTTTTGATTAGTTGTTATTTGTAAAATTCTGAAAGGAATACCTGGCATGTTCACTATTATTGCTACTGCTGTATATTGATTGAATCAAACTTTTAAATTTTAAATGGAAAATATAGATTTCTCTCACCCCTCCCACTCTGGGATTCTAATAATGCACATACACAAGAATTGTGGGCTGCTTGTTTTATTAATGTAAGTATAATAATACAATAATAGAAAGTACTGACAAAAGCTGGCTAAAATATTTCGGCTTAGGTTTAAAAATGAAGTGAAAGTAGAAGTAGATTTATCTTTCTTAAAAGTGTGGGGAGGAGTATGGGAGGGAGGGGGGCAAAAAAAATCAATAAAATATATTTTTTTAAAAAGTGTGGGGAGGAGAGAAAGAGAGAGAGAGAGAGAGAGAGAGAGAGAGAGAGAGAGAGAGAGAGAGAGCGAGAGCGAGCGAGAGAGAGAGAGAGAGAGAGAGAGAGAGAGAGAGAGAATGAGAACTATCCCTCTTGAGCAGATTTGGGGCCATCAATTATAGTAGTGAATGATGAAAGGTTCAGAGTGATATTGTCCCATGACTTTTGTGTAGCTGTAAGTTTGCTGGTGTTTAATTTCCGCTGCCATGGAAACTGTCCTGACCAGCACAGATTCTCGGTGATTTCCTGCAGGCAGAATGACAACATATCTAAGAAGAATGATACTGTCTCAATTACCATCAATCAATGTTTATTGAACTCCAGCAGCCTGTCTTGAGCCACATTAGGAGTTTGCACTGAGATTTGCCCCCAGCTTGCACTTGGTTGAACCGAGACACAGGAGGTCAGACAGTTGAAGCAGAGTGTCTCCGGAATATAGCCGAGAATTAAGGCTATAAATTCTGCAGAATCAGGGCTTTCGTGATTGGATCACTAAGGTCTTGGTGAAAATTTAAAAACACTCTAAATGTCAAGATGTCAACCAAAGGAATTTCGATTCCATCAGAAATAGTAACATTGGAATTAGGTACTTTCAAAATACACATTTGACAGATTCGTTTTTCTTAATGTTCCTTCTAGTATTTTCTACTCTTTGATACGTTAGATGCTATTTTATAAATATCCTTTTGTATTTCTGCACTCTTTGTTATTTACCAAGAATTTCAGCTCGAAGCTTCTACACATCAGGATAAAATTTCTGGATCAACTCATCCTGTTGGGATTCATGCCTTGATTAGTTTGTCTCTCAGAAGCCGTTTCCTCTTCGCCCTCTTTCTGTACATGGCCAGCTTGCTGGAACAAAGGATCCCTAGGCAGTCTCAGATGTGCCCTGTAATCTTTCCTAAAGTTTGTTTTTACTTTCTGAACTTATAATAGTTCTTGCAGTTCACATATCTTGGCTCTACTGCTTTTTCTGTTTCTTCTGCTGTGAGCAAACACTAATTAAAGTAATACAGCATCAAAACCCAGTGTCATGCTCTTCCCACACACGGCTCTTCTTGTCTAGAATTTTTGTTCTTGGTCCTGACTATTTTGATCCTCTGAGTTAAAATGCCTCCATTTCCTAATGTCGAGTTAGGTACACTCTCCCTGTTTCCACTATACTTGAAGCAATAATTTAGTTATAGCATTTAACCCTTTATATTGTACTTACTTATTTAAATGTTTTTCTTTGTATTTTTCTGAGAACTCCTTGACTGAAATGACTACATGTCCTTGTAACTTGGTATAGTCTGCTATAAACTCAGCAATTGGTATCAGTGCAGGTATGTTTATTGCCATGAATGAACAATAAAATAAAAGACTTAACAAAGAATTTCCTACTCTTTGTAACCTTACTGTTTTGTTTCTTCAGGGTGCTATACTACTTCAGGGTGATATACTATGATCTACTGGAGGATAGGAACTGGAGTTAGAAATCTCATTCTTGTTGACTATATCTCAGCATATAATAACATACCAAACCAATGTTAGTTTATATTAATTTATATTATGTTGATTTAAATACTGAGTTATGATTGTTAAATACTCACTAGATAAGTCCTGGACCCACCAAATTGTTCAACAATGACTCCAATTCTCGGCAGCCAACCTACCTGTGAAATATCACTGCTGCACTTCAGTTTTAAGGAGAAATGAAGGTCTTGTCACTGGAGAATAGTCCATGTTTTGAGGCATTCTCCTAGCATCTGAATGACCATACCCTTAGTTACTCTCTACAATGAGCTCATAGGCTGGTTTTCTAAAACGAGTTACCTTTTTCCTTTTTCAAATGGGAAGTGTGAAGAAATAGGGATGCACATGTATTCATCCGTGGAAACTTATTAACATTTTAATGGCATTATTATATTCTCTGCCATTAGTATTTTTTTATTGGCATCACCAACTTATTTGTATTTTTTAACTTCATTTTATTGCAGTATGATTGACATATAAAGAGCTGTACTAGTACAAGTTGTACATGAGTACACTCCTGAACTTGATGAGTTCAGGAATAAGTATGCACCCTTGAAACTACCAAAACCATCAAAGGCCATAGATACCCTTTCACCCTCTTATTGCTTGTTTGTTTGGTAGAAGCACAACTTAAGATCTAACCTTTTAGAAAGTTTTAGGCATGAAGTACAGATATTGTTAGCTCTAGGCACTATGCCGTACAGTATATCTGCACAACTTACATATTTGCATAACAGAAGTGTTGTACCCTTTGTTTTGACCATCACCTTTCCATTGCCTTTCATCCCAACCTCTGGTAATCTCCACTCTCCTCTCTGCTCCTAGTTTATTTTATATTTCATGTATAAGTGATGTCATGCAGTATTTGTCATTCTATATCTGTCTTATTTTACTCAGCATAATGTCTGTCTTGTCTTCTGGATATATTTGTGTTGTCACAAATGCCACTATTTCCTTTTCTTGTTTAAGGATGAATAATATTCTGTGTATGTATATACTACGTGTTTTATTCATTTATCTCTCTATGGACATTAAATTTGTTCCCATATCTTGGCTATTATTAATAATGATGCAATCAAGGTGATTTCAATATCTTTATTACCATTTTATAAAGTTTAAAATATTTTACTCAGTTGGAAATTATATATTTTTGCACCTTGGCCACATTTGAGCCAGAGCCAGACAACACAGAAAAAGACAGCTTCCATGTATGTTGGCACTTCCATTGGTGGCGCTGTTGCAAGGATTGGCTGCAAAGGGTAGAAGGGGGGAAATTAGCTTTTCAAAACATCTAATACATAATTTCATCATGTATTTGTGAAGTATTATGATAATCTATCATAACAACTATATTTAACATATTCCAATGTAAAATTTAAGCAATTTTTAAACTAAATATGATGGGAAGTTATTTGGTATTTTGCCTTATTTGCATAATTTTTATCCTTCACCTAGTAGCTTGATATTACATAACTTGTTGATAAGAACCAAAGCTAGCACTCAGTTAAAATCTCAGTTTCTAATCTGTTGCTTAGATACTGAGCCGTGCTGTTTCCAGTGTGTATTTGTGCCCCAATCATTACCTCTGGCATTTACATTTGCAATCCTATGTTTGTTTTCTTCATTTTTTCTAATAGTGCTAAAATATTTAGACCATTGCATTAAGTCAAATGGTATGAAGTTACAAAATGTTTTACCTTTTAACTTTAAAAGTTCTACCCATTTCTCTTCCCTCTAACCCCCCACAAAAGAAGAATGTCTTGGCAAAATGTACAGATAGAGCAACGATGTTCCTAATGTTGTTGTTTTTTTAATCCTAAATGAAAGACAGCATTTAAAATACAGCTGTTGGAGGTGGAGGTAGAAGGGGGTCCTAATATAAGGTGACAGGAGAAGATTTGACTTTGGGTGGTAAGCACATGGTGCATATAACCTTGTAACATATAAACCCACACCTGAAACCTATATGTTTATGTTGACCAATGTCATCCCAATAAAGTTAATTAAAAAATAAAATATAGCTATCATTATTGTCTGATAAATGTAGTCTTTCAGATCATCATATTCTCTTGTTAAATATCTTCAAGTACTTTGAAACCTGTTTGCTGAGTGACTTTATTCTTGAACATATTAAAAACATTTGTCAGCAGTCTGTTCAAACTGTTGAACCTCAGAGGGAAGGCAGGGGAGGGTGGGTGGGAAGAGATCAACCAATGAACTTGTATGCATATATGAGTAACCCATGGACACAGACAATGGAGTGGTGATGGCTTGGGAGTGGAGAAAGGACAGGAGAGGTTAATGAGAAGAAAAGGAGGATCTATGTAATACTTTCAACAATAAAACATTTTTTAAAAATAAATAAACAAAAATGTCCTCATATTTTCCAATAGGTTCCCATACGTTTTATTCCTTTTAACAGGATTTTTAAAATGAAATAATAGGAATAACATCATGGGACAAGAAATATATTAATTAACATCACTTTTCCTGTTTTCTTTACACATTAGCTTTCTTTACCACTTGCTTCTTAACACAATAAGTAGGAATTGATAAATTCTATTAAAGTTAATACTACTCTTCTGACTTTAAAGTGAATATTATATTCGAATTGTCTTCCAACCAGTACTGTGAGGCAGCTAGACAAACAAATGATTCTTAATGTTATTGATCAAATGCAATACACTTTAAAGAATAATTAATTATCCATCTTGGATACAGTCCTGACATTGTCTTCAAAAGAGCTGCTCATATTATCAATAACTAAAGGCCCAATGCACAAAATTCATGCAAGAGTAGGCCTTCAGAAAGAAGGGGCTGATCAGCAGCCCCCACAGAGGCCCTGAGGGAACAGAGGTGCAGCTGCTGGCAGAGCCAGGAGAGAAAAAGAGAGGCAACAGCTGATCAACAGCTTCTTCGGATCAGACCCTGCCTCTCTCTTCGGGCCTCTCTCTGGGCCTGATCCACAACCCCTTAGCAGTGCAGCCAATGCAACGCAACACTGACTGCAGGACTGACTTTCAGTGTTCGGCTGAGCCTTCAGTCGGTCATTATGAACCCTGGGTTTTTATATATTAGGATATGCAAAGTGGTTTCTGACATTTGGTAATAATTTTAAGTGGTCTGTACTTGACTATAACTCAGCCAGGGAGGGAAATGCAACTTATAATTAATCAACATTTTAAATCATGCATAAGTGATGAAGGCTTTCAATACCAGTAATTTTATCTTAATCCCAAAAAAGAATTTTAAAATTTATCATGTTCTATCAATTATCTTGCTAGAATTATGAGTGGAAGATAAATTTTCTGAAATGCACATCTAAGTTATATGAACAATTTATGAAAGTGCACTAGAAAACAATGCCTTTCTGCATAAAATTGTAAAATTAGCAGTGCTGCCGAAACCAGTTTGGCTCAGTGGTAGAGCGTCGGTCTGCGGACTGAAAGGTCCCAGGTTCGATTCCGGTCAAGGGCATGTACCTTGGTTGCGGGCACATCCCCAGTAGGGGTTGTGCAAGAGGCAGCTGGTCGATGTTTCTCTCTCATCGACGTTTCTAGCTCTCTATCCCTCTCTCCTCTCTCTGTAAAAAATCAATAAAATATATTTTAAAAAAATTAGCAGTGCTAATTTTTTAAAGTTTAATAAAATTTTTGTTTGATTGAGTTGCTTTTTTGAGAAAACTTTTGACATATTGCATATGGTATTTTAAACAAAAGGGAAGAAATCATGTACAAATGTCCTAGAAAATATGCCCATAATAAATTACAGATTAAATTATACATAATGATAACTTGTATTATAGGCTTTTCTATATTATAAAAGTTTCACTTATTTATTTAGAAAATCACTGCTTTACTGATAATTTTAAAGTTGAAACATACCAATTGAAGAAATGCTGGAAGATAATTTTCAATGGTGATTAATAAAATTTTCTTCTTCAGTTTTCATTATGAAACTTTGATATATTAAGACTATCCATACATTATAAATTACCACTTATAAAGTTTAGCTTTTATCAATATAAAAGCCACACAGATATGTGCTATAAATATTACATCTTAAATATAATGTACTTTATGTAATAATAGCAAACAGTTTATTTACTATGTGTCAGATACTTTACATACATCATCATCCTTATCTCTATTTTGTAGATGAGAAAATCAATGTGGTCAGAAACTAATAAAACTGCCAAAGGACACACACCAGGTGAATGAAAGGAAAGCAGAATTAAACCTTACTAGTCTGAGCCTGGAGTTAATGCATTAATTGTCTCTATCATGCCAGTGATACTTTTCTCACATTCACATTACCTACCAATGAAGGAGTTGGAGTTGGCCTTAATATTCCTTTGAAAATTAATAGTTAAGACATTTTCATCCATCATGATTGGTAACATTCAGTTTTACTAATTATTGTTGTTTTTTATTTTAAAAAACATAATTGACTGGCAAAACCTAAAAAGACTCACTAATATCACTACTGAGACAGGAGAACAGATGGAACAGTTGGGAGGCATATTTCTGGAAAGCAAAGTCCTCCTACAAAATTATTGGCTCATATGAACACAGAAGATATCTTTGGCTACAATAAATTCCTTCCATTTGTCCTTTTTGTGACATCCCTCAGTAAATGGTTAGGCAAGAACCAGGACCATTACATGGATCTAATGAATAAAGAGCCAGGATATTATTGGTTCTAATCCTGAGGCTTTCAAATCTTCTATTAATGAGAATATAGTCCAAAAAACAAAAAACAAAAAACAAACAAACAAACAAAAACGTATTTCAAAGAGTCAATTGCAATATTTAAAATAATAAAAAATGTATAAAATTTCAGTGACTTTTGAAATGAAATGATCTTTATAGAAAATTGAATTTAGAACCCCATCTCTGAACTAGAATGAAGAATTTTGTTTGGTCCTGTTCTTGTGGAATTGGATTTTGCTCCGTGAAATCATTTTAGAGAGATCTCAGAATAACTAAATCCACAAAGAATGGGCATTTACTCTGTCTTATGGTATTTAAAAAAACAAACGAACATAGCTGTCTCAGAAGGCTAAATAGAAATACAAGTATGCATCTTCACTTGTATTTAAGTTACATGGTCAAATTTTAGGACTTGAAAATATCCTTTAAAAAAAAAAACAAGCATATTGATTGTGCATAAAGATTTCCAAACAAAAAATTATGGCAGTAAAAATTAAATCAGCTTGGGTTTTTCCTCTTTTTTAAAATATATTTCTATTGATTTCAGAGAGAAAGAGAGAGATGGAAACCTCAATGATGAGAGAGAATCACTGATTGCCTGTTTCCTGTATGGCCCACACTGGTGGTGAAGTACGCAACCCGGGTGCGTACCCAGATGCTCAACCATGCCCACTAGGCTTCTCCCTCTTTTTTTTAGTGAGTTCACTCCCCTTTTCTATTGGAATGTTTTTACATAATTAAATTTGAATGTTCCTTCTAGATATGTCAGAAAATAAGAAAATGCCAAAAACAAATTAAAAAAATCTCACAGCCCAGGATTAGTGGTAACAGACACAAGTATGTTCTAGGGGGGATGGTAGGCTAATCCACCTGGTGGAGAGGTCTCCTGTCTTCTTGCAGAGCTGATAAACACGAGGGCTTTAAAACTTTATGCCATTGTAGAATTAGGGGGGAGAGGCTTTTGTTTGTTTGGGTGCATAGCATTAAGTGAAGGTTTCTATGGATGGGAAAGATTGAAATCTGTGCTCTCTCTGGCTTTCCAGTTGAGTCCTAATGAGGAAAGCTAGTAAAATTAAAAGCTAGAGAAAATGTTTCAGGGAAAAATTCCAATTAGTGCTCCATCAGGACTCTGTCCACTTCAGCCACCTCCAAGGCTGTGGTCTTATGGAGGGTCTGGGGGGAAAAAAAAAAGAAAAAGAAAAAGAAAAAGAAAAGGCAGCACAATCCACACACAGATGTGGTGGCAATTGTGAATTTTCTTGAGGAGTTTCATGAGTAAAGAATAGCATAAACGAAAACCTGTAGCAGAAAAACAAAGGGGGGACAGCACAGTTACTTCACCAACACTGATTTGACAGGCCTGATCACATGTGAGGTAGCCTGGGGTCTTCCAGAGGTAACTAAGACGCAAGATGTCTGTTCACACAAAACCAAGGATTCCACATAACGCTGGTGAGAACTAGAACAAAGAGGGCGAAGTGTTAACTCTAATTAGATAATCTAATTGAAATAAATTACTCAACTATGCATGGTAGGGAAGTGTGTGACGCGTCTAGATTCCATAGATATATGTGTGTGTGTTAAAATTAAAACTTATAATTTTTATATTATTTTTTATAACTGGAATTTCCCCTTATCCAAAAACATATATTTTGCTGGCTATTTAATATCCAATTGTATATACGTATAATTCTTTTAATCAAGGTTTTTTAGTTTATTTTCATTTTATTGTTTCTAATTAAGTGATTTTCATATGTTTTAAGAGTTGTTTTTGTATACATCTATGTTATTGAATTCTTAATATCATCCTACCAAGTACAGATACTTAACTTTTCCTTATGACAAAGCTGTGTGTCCAGAACTTGCCCCAACCAGGAGTCAAACACCCCCACTTTTTCTGGTGTACAAGACGAAGCTCCAATCAGCTGTGCCACCCTGTCAGGGTTGGATTTCTGCATGTTTAACAATCACTCATATAATAACTCTGCTGCTTGTCTACGGATAATACTAGTCACAGTAACACATTCGAGTGCCCAATTGCTTTTCCAAGCATAATATCTAGCGCCTATCTGAGATGCCTCTGCCCTCCTAACCCCATGGAAACGAGCGGAGGAACTGGTCTCATGACAGCGATAGAATCCAGGTATTAATGAATGTATTGCTTGAGTCTCATTGTTCCAAGATGCCTACTACAGGTGGCAGGGATTGGCATTCCTATTTTTATTTCATTCAGCTGAGGAAAAACTTCCGCCAGATAGGAATTGCAAGTCACCTTATTTATCCTTTGCTTCCAGCCAACAGCTTCCTCCAAACTGCCAGACTCTCCCGGGAGCAGGCTGCCACCTGTGATAGGATTAGTGGCAAGAACTGGGGGTTCCCTCTCCAAACCCTGCTGTTCTTTCCCTTGTGAAAAGTAGAGCAAGGCATTTCTCTGTCTAAGCACCTTACCCCACCTGCAATGAGGGGAAGAAATTGTCAGTTGCACATAAGAGAAGCCCAATACTCTCCCTATGGCTGCAAAAAGGTTCTGTATTGGATAGATTGTTCTGTTGGGCCAGGAAATGCTTGAGCCTTTTAGACAATCAGTGTTCCCAAAATTTACAAGTAAGGAACACAGTGCTTGCTTGCTTCCAAGCACTGGTTACTTCAAAATCTCAAACATTGCCGAAACCGGTTTGGCTCAGTCGATAGAGCGTCGGCCTGCGGACTGAAAGGTCCCGGGTTCGATTCCAGTCAAGGGCATGTACCTTGGTTGCGGGCACTTCCCCATAAGGGTTGTGCAAGAAGCAGCTGATCGATGATTCTCTCTCATCGATGTTTCTAACTCTCTATCCCTCTCTCTTCCTCTCTGTAAAAAAATCAATAAAATATACATATATTTTTTAATCTCAAACATTGTAGAAAGAAAGCTAGAAAACTTGTGGGATTTCTTCCTTGAAATTTTATTCTTCCATTGAAAGGAAAAGCACTGGACACTAGTGGATTAAAAAAACTCTGGTGAGTTGCAAATCAGCAATGGTCTAGGCAGCTTTTCTTCGTGTGTCCATGTTTCTTTTTTCCTCCAGAGCAGCTAGAGAAATAAGGGCTTAGCTGGAAGCTCATGCCATCTGAGGATGCAGAATTAGCATCCATGTTTGAGAGAGGCCCCTGAGGCCACTAAGGCTTGGCCCAGTTAACAGCTTTGAATTTGCAAGGGACCTTGGCAATACTGATAGAATCTAAAACTCCATTTTCACTTTAGAAAAAAATACTCTGGAAACATCATAGTTCTGTCTTTTCTTATGATTGGTACCACTCAAAAAAGTGAAAATGTTATTAAGGATGTTTCCCCATACTAACCTTGACTGAAGTCTTCCTTCTAATATTAATCACTAGAGGCACAAAATTTGTGCAAGGGGCTCATCCCTCATAGCCCCGGCTTCATCCGGAAGGTTCTCCAGAAGGACATTCAGAAGGTTGTTCAGTTATTCAGCTGCCCTATCTAATTAGAATATTATGCTTTTATTATTTTTTTTTTTATAGACTAGAGACCCAGTGCACCAAATTCATGCATGAGGGTGTGTGTCCTTCAGCTCAGCCTGCACCAACTAATACTGGGACCCTTCAAGAGATGTCTGACTGCCCAATCCCATCTAAATGAGAAGTCGGACATCCCTCTCACAATCCACTTGGCTCCCAACTGCTCACCTGCCTGCCAGCCTCATCTCCCCTTAACCACTCCCCTGCCAACCTGATTGATGCCTAACTGCTTCCCTGCTGGCCTGATTGCCCCTAACTGCCCTCTCTTGCCAACCTGGTCACCCCTAACTGCCCTCCCTTGCAGACTTGGTTCCCCCCAACTTCCCTCCCCTGCAGGCCTGATCACCCCCAACTTCCCTCCTCTGCTGGTCCAGTCACCCCTAACTGTCCTCCCCTGCTGGCCTGATTTTCCACAACTGCCCTCTCTAGCCAGCCATCTCGTGGCAGCCATCTTGTGTCCACATAAGGGCACCCATCTTTGACCACATGGGGGCGGCCATCTTGTGTGTTGGAGTGATGGTTAATTTGTATATTACCTCTTTATTAGACAGGATAGTGTTCCAATTAATGTAAATATTTAATAATATGAACACTGTATATCTAATTGACTTCTGCAAATTTATAACTGTTCTTCTACATTCTTTGATATTTATGATATTCTAAAACTTCAAATACTTGCTAGGCATCATTGAATCTTATATAATAAAGAGGTAATATGACTATCATGCCCCTGCACAAGATGGCCACCCTCATGTGGGCACAAGATGGTTGCCACAAGATGGCCTTCAGGGGATGGAATTTGGGGGCAGCTGGGCCTATAAGAAAGGGAGGACAGTTGGGGGCAACCAGGCCTGCAAGGGAGGGCAATTTGAGACAATCAGGCCGGCAGGGAAGGGCAGTTGGGGGCAATCAGGCTGGCAGGGGAGAGCAGTTGGGGGTGCCCAGGCCTGCAGGGGAGGGAGGGCAGTTGGGCTGGACCAGGCCTACAGGAGAGAATTGTTAGGGGTGACCAGGCCTGCAAGGGAGGAAGGACAGTTGGGGGCAACTGGACCAGCAGAGGAGGGCAGTTGGGGGCCATCAGACTGGCAGGGGAGCAGTTAGGCATCAATCAGGCTGGCAGAGGAGTGGTTAGGGGGTGATCATGCTTGCAAGCAAAAATAGGGGCAATCAGACAGGCAGGCAGGTGAGCGGTTGGGAGTCAGCAATCATGGATTGTGAGAAGGATGTCCAACTGCCGGTTTAGGCCTGATTTCATATCAGACCTAAACCAGCAGTCAGACATCCCCTGAGAGGTCTTAGATTGGAGAGGGAGCAGGCTGAGCTGAGGGACACCTCCTCCAGTGGGCCTCTAGTATATTGATAAAGCACTGATAATGATGTTTCTCTTCTAACTGATAGCCATCCTTTTTATGGGAGTTGCACAGTGGACATCTGATAGATTAGCCAGTCATTGTGCTAGAGATAATGGTGAGGGATAAAGGCAGAAAATAAAATACAAATGATTTTATTCTTCACACTCATAAGCTCACAATCTATTGCTGAAATTAACAAGCAGGTAAGAGCCTCATATAAAGTTTGTCTTTGGCTACTATCATTTTTTTTTTTTTTGCCCCACCTGGCCCATGTCCTCTGGCTCACAGCACTCTGTGCCCAGAGAGGGGGCAGGAAAGGGTGGTGGTCAACCTTTGGCTGCTATCTTTCCATGGCCTTCCTGCCTTTACTAAATTGTAGAACCTTTTCTCTTTTTCTGATTTGTAATGCATTTGACATTGGATGAGTGCAGTAAAGATTTACTATTGCTCCAGAGTTTTCACTTTTTTTTTTCTTTAATTCTCACCCCCAAATATTTTCCCATTGATTTCTTAGAGAGAGGGAAAGACAGAGAGAAATATCAGTGTGAGAGAAGCACATCGATTGGTTGCTTCCTGCATGCACCCTGACCAGGGCTCAGGTTTGGGGAGGATTCTGCAACTGAGGTATGTGCTTTTGACCAGAATCAAACCCAGAACCCTTTGGTCCAGAAGCCAGCACTCTATCCACTGAGCCAAACCAGCTGGGTCATGGTTTTCACTTTTTATTAGGCTACCTAAAGGTAGAGAAAATTTTCTCTTCCTGCCTGCACTTCCTTCATTCCAACCCTAAAAATTTCATTGTAAAAAATGCCAAAATCAATGTGATATTAAATAATTTCCTATGAGAGAGAGAAAGAGAGAGAGAGAAAGAGAGAGAGAGAGAGAGAGAGAGAGAGAGAGAGAGAGAAGCTATTTAGAAAGCTGTACAAGGCATAGCATGGCATAAGAAAACTAATTACAAAGATGTAATGGCATGCTTTCCCTTTTCTTTCTGCAATCTTCCTCAGCCCTCCTCCCTATCCAGAACTTTACCAGGTAGAAAGAAAAATAATGACTAGAGATAAATAAGTCAGGAAGCTAGCACAATAGGAGAATTTCTGGAGGTGTTGCAAGTGGGTCTCTGACAGGATTCTCAAGAACACAGCTTCTGAGATTTTTCCGATGTGGTGAGGGGGAGGAACACAGTGTCTTCCAGGCCCCGTGTCCTCAGTGCTCCTGTTAACTCACAAGCGCCAGCATCTGAAAGGCCGGAAGGAGGAATCTGCATGTGTTACTGGCATTATGCTATATAACATTTTCATTAACTAAATAATATCATTTGAGAAATGTGATTTTCACAGTTAAGCTATTAAAACTTAAGAACATTTTCAAAGTTGGGATTTGTAAGTGAGTACCCAGGCTAGTTGGTAGTAGTGCTGAAATTACATTTTTTTGTGGTGGACTTTTAATCTACACAAGAAAGCAGTGAGAATAATTGGTGTCAGAAATTGAATCCGTGTTAATATTTTAAAAGTCAAACACAATCATGCATACCTGAAATTAATAAACCAAACTCAGAGGTTAAATGAGGTAAATTTTAGTATAAAGGAAAAACACCTTTATTCAAAATTCCTAAAAATATTTTATATATGAAACAAATGAACCAAAATCAAACCTTAGGATCTTAAACTAATTTTCATATTTATAGAGAGGCTATGTTTATCTATTTTTAAAAATATATTTTATTGATTTTTACAGAGAGGAAGGGAGAGGGATAGAGAGCTAGAAACATCAATGAGAGAGAAACATCAATCAGCTGCTTCCTGCACACCCCCACTGAGGATGTGCCTGCAACCAAGGTACATGCCCTTGACCAGAATCGAACCTGGGTCTCCCCGGTCCACAGGCCAATGCTCTATCCACTGAGCCAAACTGGCCAGGGCTGTTTATTTTTTTATAAGAAGAATATTTTTTAAACATTGAGAACAAAATCTCTAAGCCCAGAGAATTTATAACAATTCAGTGTACTTGTAATACCTGTTGCTATGGATACAACCATTGTCACTGTTGGTAACTGTGAAAATTGCACAATCATGCTGAGAAACATTACAAATGTATACAGTGTTTATATGATGCTATTTTCATATACATGATTTTGTTTTATCTAAAAATGCCTTAACTTAAATAGCTAGAGGTTTCTACCATTCCAGCTTTTGTAGTATAGAATAAAACAATTCTAGTAAAAGCAAACTTCTAAACATGGAACTTTTCTTGCACTAGTGTTCATTATGTTCTAATTTTGCTCATAGAAAGGTGGTTTTGATGTATTTGTTTGATAAATGATATTTCTTTTCAAGTGAGATGGCATTATCTTAATGTTTGAGATTATAAGTGTGTGATGGATGGCCTTATGATTCGATAGTGAGTGTTCAATATAGTTTTGTCTATAGAGTCTCAGACATGTTCCTTAGTCTGTGAGCCCCCTTTACAAATAAATTAATAGGAATAATAATATTACCCAACTCATAACTTGTTTGTGAGCATTAAATGAAATAATCCATATAAAAGCTTAACACAGTTCCTAGCCCAGGGGGAAAAATCTGTAACTGTTTGTCATTAGTGTATGGAAAGAATCATTGGCAATCAACTTTGTAACACTTTAAGGTAAGCCAAGTAGCAATCCAAGTAAATCCATCATGGACTCAGCATATGAAATATTAAGTTGGCCCTGGAAATAGAGATGCCTATATTTATGGCTTTAAGTATTAGTCATCTGAGTAACATTTCTCCTATCATTAATCAGTTAAATTTGAGTAATTAACCACTTATTCTCACTAAAATGTTTGAGATAATTTTATTAGTAGCACAATCTATATACGCAGATTCTATTTCTTTTCCTAGTCTGTCTTGTGACTCAAACAATAGTTACCATATTTGAAGGCCACCAGGTTAGGGGAGTCATCAGTTTAGCATGAATTAGCTGGTGCTGTGGAAAGCACAACGTGCAAGTTGAAGAACAGAAATGAATCTGAGTCTGCATCACAGAGTGACCTTGGCCTGGAGACTTACCCTCCCCACAAAGTTCAGGCCATGAGTCTACAATAAAAGTAATGCTTTCTTTGACAATTGTAATAAGAAGACATAATGAATATAAAGTCTCTAGTAAGTAGCAGATACTTTATTAATTCTATTTATTATTTTTAACCTTTGAGAAAGCTAGACTTCTTAGTATTTTCCTTATTCCTCTCTACTTTCTCAATTTCCACCCTAATAATATATGTAGCTCAGATTCAATATTCTTTAACTATAATCCAATTAAGTAAGAAGACCTGTAGACCTGATCTCAACCTTTCTGTGGTTGATCAGTGGCCACATCCAGTTTTGGTTCACTTACCATTTTTTTTTCCTCCATTATACTAAAGAGTCATTCACTTTTTTCCCAAGTTCCATATATATCTGAACATTTTCTCATATTAACTTTCTAATAGTTACTAAGGTCCACTTCTTCAGGACAAGGGAAAAAGAGAGACAAGTCAAAATAAGGACTGGATTTGGTAGGAACTGGGTAGGTTTGTAAATATTGTTACATCTTTCCTTGAAGAATGCCATTTCATATACTCCCTCCATCTTCCTTGGCCATTGAGAATTGTTGTTCTTACACAGAAGGAAGCTTAAAGAAGTAAGATATGTGTTATTGGGAAGCTGGATGGGAGGAAAGTCCTGAGTGAACAGGCTTCCGTAGCTGCATGGAACCAAAACCTGAAGGTCCCATCGCCAGGATACTGTGCATCCCACAACCAGACAAATGGTGTCTGGGAAAGGAATACTACAAAAAAAAGAGGGCATTCATTAGAAAGAAAGAAGTAGGAAATGGTATATTTCTCCAAAACCTAATTCTCATAAAGTAACCAGAATACCAACCAGGGAACAGAATGATTTGCTAGGAAATTTGTAAATTATAAAATAAGAGTGAAAATATGAAGGGGGGGGGGGGAGGTGTGTGACCATGTGCACTGTAGAATGTATAATCTAATTACAAATTAGTGATGGGAAATGGACAGAAGATTATTATGTAGCCAGTAAAGAGTAAATAGGTTGCCAATTTTTAGTGAAAAGTACAGGTATATTTTACATTCACCCACTCATTCATTTATCATTATTGTTATTATTTATTACCTTACTTTCATAAAATATGAAGAAAGGCATTTCATACTTTGGAGACTATATGACTGGAAAATGGTACACAATTAACCTTTAGGCTATGTTATAATGTTAAATAAAGTTGGGAGGAAAAAATAACTTCACAAACAAAGCTTTTTTTTAATCCTGACCTGGGGATAGGTGTTTGTGGGTGTGTTTGTTTGTTTGTTTGTTTTTGAATTTAGAGAGAAGGAAAAGAGAGAAACATCAATGTAAAAGGGAAATACCCATCTTTACCTCCTGTATGCGCCCCAACCGGGATCAAATCAGAGACTGAGCTGTGTGCCCTGACTGTGAATCAAACCCATAACCTTTTGGTGCACCAGACAATGTTCCTACCAACTGGCCAGGACAATAAAAAAGCTTACTTTAGCCGGGACTGGTCTGGCTCAGTGGATGGAGCGTCGGCCTGCGGACTGAAGGGTCCCGGGTTCGATTCCGGTCAAGGGCATGTACCTTGGTTGCGGGCGCATCCCCAGTGGGGGGTGTGCAAGAGGCAGCTGATCGATGATTCTCTCTCATCGATGTTTCTAACTCTCTATCCCTCTCTCTTCCTCTCTGTGAAAAATCAATAAAATATATATTTAAAAAAAAAAAAAGCTTACTTTAGTTTGGCTTTGTCTTTTATGTTGATTTTGTTTTTTTCAAATGAAGATAGTGAGAAATCTCTTTAGGTCAAGAGAACAATATAAAGTTCCAAGGTATGCCAGAACCAAGTCTCAAGTTCTACTCATGGAAAGCTACATGTCACTTACACGTTAGAATATACTCTTACTTACACAGCAATGAGTATAATCTCACCATTTATGATTTAAGAATTATGAGTTACTCGGGATCACATAAGACACCACATAATATACTTTAAAAGGACATGGGGAAAAAAGAGTAAATTACTATAATGCTAGCTCCATAAGGGCATGGATTTTTGTCTTGGTTCCGCATTATATCCCTAACACCTAAACATTTAAACCATTATTTTACTGTGTCCAAAATGCCTGATACACAATAAACACTCTAAACATATTTTTAAAAATACATCTCATCACAAGATCCAGATTCACTCAACATGTGAAACTCAGAATGAATATACACTACTAGGTCAATATGCAAAATATACAATGATAAATGTCCTTTGAGCACATGAATTGAAGTAATAGGCATCTAATTTCATAATATCATATGCATATTGCAAGTTTTATTTTAATGTAGTAATATTTAATACCCCTTTGATGATTACAGGCTACATTGTATGAATTATAATGAATAATTTTGCTTGGGTTATTTCACAGTGAAACTGAATGAATTATTATATCTCCAATAAATGCAGTTATAAGATTTCTTCATAATAAAGGATTCTCTGATAGGGAAGTTTCTTTTTAATTTTGCCAGAAAGAAATATGCTTTAAAAAAAAAAAGTAATCTTCGAATCCTAAGTAATGAATACAACTTTTTTCAGAAGCAATGAGGTTTTTTGTTTTGTTTTTTTCTTTCAGAGAATTGTTTGGAAGCTTCATCTTCTGAGTAAGGAGTAATCAGACCACTAAAATACATATATATATATATATTGGGTTAGAAGGAAAATGTTCCTAACCCCATCCGTGCCTGTATTGAAAGGGAACCATCTGAAACCATCCCTGACTGGTAAGCTGCCAGGGGGCCATCCTGCAAGGTGGCAGCGCTAGGGTCCAAGATGAAGCCCCGTGGCCAAGATCAGTGCCAGAGGATGTGCTTTTACAATGACATGTGGTCATTTATGCCAGAATTTGGATCAAAGAATTATAGCCTTAAGAAAGGACTGTATTACACATGGGAAGGTGAATCAACCACTGAGTAGCATCTGCAGTCTTCTACTGAATATTCTGTGTTCTCTTTGCAGTCTCTCATTCTAAAGATTTCTTTATCCATTCATTTTTTAAAAGTTTTCTCCGTTTTATTTATTTATTTACACTTTTTTTTTCTTTATTGATTAAGGTATTACATATGTGTTCTTATCCCTCCATTGTCCCCCCACCCCCACACATGCCCTCACCTCCCGCCCCCCCCCCCCCCCCAGTGTGTGTATTCATTGGTTAGGCTTATATCCTTGCAAACAAGTCCTTTGGTTGATCTTTCCATTCATTCCTATTCAGCGAAAGAAAGAAAGAAAGAGAGAGAGAGAGAGAGAGAGAGAGAGAGAGAGAGAGAGAGAGGAAGGAAGGAAGGAAGGAAGGAAGGAAGGAAGGAAGGAAGGAAGGAAGGAAGGAAGGAAGGAAGGAAGGAAGGACAAACGAACGAACAATGGGGGGGGGGGAATAAAAGTGCAAGCAGTGCACTTATTTCCAGAAAATCTCTCTCTCTCTGCAAATTGTGTACACATAAACACACACACACACACACACACACACACACACACACACACACACACATATCAGTGGATGGTTCTGTGGCAAAAGTCACTCATTTCACTTATCTAAAGTGAACTGCAGAATCTTTAAAATCCATTTAGAACGATTAGTAATTATTAATAAGCATATAATTTATACATCAAGTCCCAGCTCTTTTAAGGTAGGTATTTCAGTGAATTTTTAAATGAATATTTTTTCTTCTTTCAACATTTTAAACATTTGAAAAATAGTTCCCAACTTTTACATGAGGTTGAGATATATAAATTTCCTAAAATGGATGATCAGGAAGTTTTATGGCTTCTTAATTTCATAGAGCGTTTTGAAAGAGATGGAGGTTGCAAGAAAAGGGAGGTTTATATATTTGATGTGTTTTATATCCTTAAAATATTCATCTTGATATAAATTTATATTTCAATTTATTTGGTACTTTAGATGATGATGACTAGAGATAAGGGGGAAAACCCCTTTATTCACTGTGTGGCCTAGGTAATCTATAGTAATAAAAGGGTAATATGCTAATTAGACCAGGAGTCCTTTCAGGAGGCCTTCTGTACGTCCTTCCAAACAAAATCATGTTGGGGGGGCCAAGGCAGAGGTGGTTCAGGGTGATCAGGCCAGGAGGGGAGGGCAGTTTTGGGTGATCAGGCCAGCAGGGGTAGCAGTTGGGGGCAAGAAGGCAGGTGGTGGGAGGGGGTGGGGCAGTTGGCGGCTAGTAGGCAGGCAGGCAAAGTGGTTAGGGACAGTCAGGCAGTCAGGCAGGTGACCAGTTAGGAGCCAGTGGTCCTAGATTGTAAGTGTGATGTCTGATTGCAGTTTAGGCCTGATCCCACAGTCAGACATTCCCCGAGGGGTCCCAGATTGAAAGGGTGCAGGCGGGGCTGAGGGACACCCCTCCCCCCCCCATCCTTGCACGAATTTCATGCATGAATTTAGTGCACTGGGCCACTAGTTAAATATAAGGCAGGAAATTAACATTTCAGATTCAAGACATGGAAATCAGTCTAAAGAGTTCTTCTCATAACAATATTCATTTATGTTCTGATACTCTCTCACTGCCTTTGCAGCCTCAGCAAGTGTAGTTTCTTTTATCTCAAAAGTCTATGTAGTGAAGACAATGTAGCCACTTAGGAGGAAGGACAAAAAAAGGCCTAACCTGGTCAATTTGGTCACTGCTGTCTGGGAGCAAGATGATCATATTCCCTCCTTATGATTGAGACAACTGCAGTGATTACACCTCATCCTATGTGTATTGTTTTTAATTGGGAAAACTAAAAAGTGTTTCTAATAATTAACATCTGTTCTAGAAGTTAATTATTGAATAGAATTCAGAGACTTTTTTTACAAATAGAAGAAAAGATAAAATGCTTTGCAAATTATATACTTTTGTTGTTGATATATATATATACACTGAGTGGCCAGATTATTATGTATTCAGAGATTATATATATATATATATCTTGGGGGTATAAAATAGACAAAGCTCCAAGGCCCACAGAACTATGATTCAAAGAAACTTCAAGGTTCTTCAGGAATAAAGAAAAAAGATGGCTTAAATATCCTGAAGCAAATTAGACTTTATGAAGCATTCTTTTGTAAATAATAAATATGTTCATGGAACCCCCTATTAAAAGAGTCAGGAGTTTTACTGCTCATGTTAAAAAAAAAAAGCATTGCTGCTTCTGTAGGGCATGAGACAATGGCATAAATATAGGTACTTAACAATGGATGAATTATTTTATAAATAAAGTGAAGGAATTAGGCTAAATGGCTACTAATGCTTTATAACGTTTGTGACAATAAACTGTAGTATTTATTGTGAATACATGTTCCTCAACTTTTAGCAGCACATAATTTCACAAAATATTTATATGAAATGTCAGAGGATCTAACTACTATTTCCTCACTGAGCTTTACCATTATATACTAAACAAGATTGCTATTTGCTGCTCAGTAATCTTATACCTTTTGTGTCTATGTGTTGAACACATATGATTCTCAAAATTGAAAGCAGGCCATTTCAAATATAGAATTCTACAAACGTGAACTATCTTGTGACCAGTAGAAAAAAAACAAAAAGAAAAAAAGCACCTCATGGACACAGAAAACAGTATGCTAAATTACCAGAGGGAAAAAGAGACTTGGGAAGGAGGGTAGAAGAGGGCAAATGGGGCATAAATGGTGATGGAAGGAGGGTGAACACACAGTACAATATACAGGTGATGTATTGTAGAATTGTTCACCTGAAACCTATATAATATTATTAATCAGTGCACCCAATAATTCAATAAAATATTTAAAGTGAACAAGTACATGTAATACCCCACTCAGATCTCAAATGACCTTTGCTGTTACTTCTTTAACAAAACATTTCAAAGAAACTCAAGACTGACCTTCTGCACCACTTCCCATGGCTGTGTTTCTCTGAAGAAACTAATTAGCACAAGTCCCATTGTGTTGGGAACCTGGGAGAAGAAGAAGGAAAAAAGGTTTGTATAACAAAGACTGAGGACAACACAGAATAAGAAGGGAGAAAAAAAATTGGCCATGTCGGGCAAATAGCTATCTAAAAACAGATATTCTCATTAGAACCATTTCACTATTCATCTCACCTAAACTTTAGAATCGCTTTTTTCCTCCTCTCAAAGAGTGAGTATGGTATTGGAGAGGTTATTTCGGTATGTTTTTGAAGTCAAAGGAGAATGAAATTATCAAATTTGACAAAGAGGAAGTTACCAAAAAAAAAGTGATCATTAAAGAATAGTGCAGAAAAGTTTTCAGTCAAAAAGTGAACATTAAATAACATATTTTGGAAGTGGAAAAATTGAGTCATTTTAACTATACTTACAAGCTCTCTATTTTCATTCTATTCTAATGATTCATGAGTAACAGAAAAATAGAATAATTCATTACTCAAAATAAATATGGTGTACTCCAGAACACAATGGCCACGCTAGCTTCATGATGTGAAATATTTTAAAGAGAATTAGTTACCAAATAATTCTCACAAATCATCAAAATTCCCAGGAGCATTAAAAAAAACACACACATTGTTTTCTTAGGCCTCACTCTCTTTGTTTCACCACAGTCACAGCAACTGCTCTCTTTTGTTTCAAATTATGTTTAGTTATGTAGAAGTTTGCATAATTTTATCACTCCATAGCTCCTGATTTTAAATATGAAATGCTTGGGTACTCAATAAAATAGAAAAATGGTTTACTTATGTAATCAATTGGGACCAAAAACATAATTTCATTTGAAAAAAATCCCAAATCAAATTCTAAGATGGCTGCCGATTAGGTGGGAGCTACCCGTACTTCTCCCAGCACCAAACCAGATTTACAGCTAAATTATAGAGCAATCCACCCGGATAGCCAGCTGAAGGGCTGGCTGACCTGGAGATCCAGAAAGAGCTGCCTCCCCCACCTCACCCCCAGCCACACACACACACACACATTCTGGAGTGAGGGCGGAGAAGTCAGAGGGATAGCTCAGCTGAAAGAGCCCTTACCCTCAGAGGAGCCTGGGTCTCAACCTCGCACTGGGATCCCCAACCCAGAGCAACAGAGGTAGGAAGAGGAGCTCCCATATCTCCTAGGGGTGAAAACCAGTGGCCATTCAGTCTGCCTGGGAGAGAAAGGCATCTGCTGACCCAGGCACCACCTTACCCAGGACTAGCACTCCTGTTGTTACTGCACCAGCCTGGGGAGTGCGCTGCTCAGTCCCCAACTGCTGGCAAGAGCGCTCTGCCCTGCTCCGGTTCTGCACCCAGCAGTGACCTTAGGGGCCCCCTTCTTCTGGGAGACTCTTGGTGGAGACTCAGAAAGTGACTAAACTGTGTGGCTTTGGAAAGGGGACTGGTCTTCCCCCACCTCCTGTGCACAGCCAGCACCCCTCCTCCCCCAACACACACACACACACCTGTGGAATCCCTGTCCTGGCCTGTCCCGCTGACTTCACCAGCCAAGGGAGATGAGTGCTGTGCAAGAGCTGGTGCTCTCTGAGCGTGTCTCCCCGGGAAGCTTTGTCTGGGAATCAGTGGGTTGTACAGCTATATCATGTTGTGGGACACCTCCTGGCCAGTTCAATAAATTCTTGTTTGCTTTTTAAAATAAATTATCAGCCTCCGGTGGTCTTATTTTGAACCCGGGGTTCGACCCCACAAAAGAGCAGGCCGCAGGTTCAGGTTGGGTGCAGCCAGCTGTGGCCTCTGGAGGAGCAAGCTCAGCCAGGCAGAGCCGCTGGGCTCAGGAGGTCCAATCAGTCTTAGGGCAGGGCAGCCGCAAGAGGACCACACGTAGGCAGACCCTACACGACTGCGAGGCTTTAGGTGCAGGTAGTTATTTTTAAAGGTTCTGAGAAGGAAAACCCCCATTCTACAACAAACTGTTGTTTGGAATTTTCTGCTGTTCTTCCTAGATAAAATGTTGCTTTCTAGTTTGCTTTAGCCCGTTTGAAGAACGATGAAGATAAACTTAGCTGTCTGACCTTGCAGGCCAGAGACCAGATATACCCACAGTCTCAATACCATGCCAGGTGCACTTTTCTTAATTGGACAGAACAGCATTGTTTTCGAGGCCAGCATCGAGATAACCACTAAGTGTACATAGGGCTGGCTCTTTAATGAAAAAGAAAGGTCTGCCTGTAACCTTGCCCAGAACTTGAACTCATCCTCCCTAAGCCCATTGCGCGATGAACAAAGCAAGTAAGTGAAGGTCGAAGTCAGAACAGTAGGGTTAAAATTCAAACAGTAGTTTTTACCCAAGTATGATTGCTGCCATATTTCAGCTCCTCCTGGGAAAGGTGGAGTCGGAGACTTGATTTGGCTCAGGAATAGGGGCCACTGTCTCCGCATTGAGTGCCTGAATACAAGACCCCCCAGTAGGAGACCCACAAGCCCCTTTCTCCTGACGCTGGTTGCCCCCGCTCCCGTACCAAGTTACAACCAGTGGAAGGGTCTCTGGGTCCTGACCAGCATAAACTCAATTTACAATCTTATTCAGAAGACTCTAGACAAAGACCAAACAACCTCAGGGGGAGGCAGAGTAGTTAATTGATGGGGGCGAACCTCAGAGAGCCTCAGTCCTTTTATATATATATCTCCTCCCTCCCCCATCTCTAAGCTGGAGAAAGCCAACCCTTGTACACCAATTGGCCCCTCCACACACACCCAGGACGCAGCCACAAACAGTGAACAGCGTAGTCTAGACAGGTAGACCGAAGCTGGTTACACACAACCTCTGACAGAACCCTGTGCCTGAACCACTCCCAAGTGGACCCAGAAACAACACAACCAGTGGCGGGCTTCAGACCACACCAGTACTTGACCCAACTCGCCACACAAGATGCCTACACAGCATCTCATGCACGGTGATGGAGATATATCCTTAAAGTCAGCCAGCCTAAAGTGTTAGTTCCACCCCAAAAAAGGGACAAAAGCATGCAAGACTCAACTACAACAGGAAGGTGCACATAACCCACAACAAGCATTCCTCGAACATGGAGCTCATGTGATACCTTCACCATAAAGCCATCATCACAAGCTTGGGAGTCATAGCAGTTTCATCCAATACACAAAGACCTAATGCGGAGACAAAGAAATGTGCCCCAAATGAAAAAAACAAGACAAATACTCATGCCCTTGAGCAGGAATCAAACCTGCAATCCTTCTGTGCACAGGCTGGCTTTCTAACCACTGAGCAACACTGGCCAGGGCGATGATGAACATAAACTTTTGAGGACAGTTTGGTAATACTGTATTTGTTGCTATACATCTTTTTTAAAAATATATATTTTTTATTGATTTTTTTACAGAGAGGAAGAGAGAGGGATATAAAGTTAGAAACATCGATGAGAGAGAATCATCAACTGCCTCTTGCACACCCCCTACTGGGGATGTGCCTGTATCCAAGGTACATGTCCTTGACCAGAATCGAACCTGGGACCTTTCAGTCCGCAAATCTATGCTCTATCCACTGAGCCAAACCAGTTTTCGCGCTATACAACATCTGAATACATATTCCAACTTAGCACTTTACCATTGGGAATTAGAACCAGGGAAGGGAGCAGTAAGGCAGAGGACCATCTCTTTTCATTTTAAAACCTGATGGTTTCCATCAAGTGCATCTATTACTTTGGTTTAAAAAATGTTAAAATGTGGCCAAAACCGGTTTGGCTCAGTGGTAGAGCGTCGGTCTGCGGACTGAAAGGTCCCAGGTTCGATTCCGGTCAAGGGCATGTACCTTGGTTGCGGGCACAACCCCAGTAGGGGGTGTGCAAGAGGCAGCTGGTCGATGTTTCTCTCTCATCGATGTTTCTAGCTCTCTATCTCTCTCCCTTCCTCTCTGTAAAAAATCAATAAAATATATTTTTTAAAAATGTTAAAATGTGTATATTAGTTGACAACAGCGCCAAAGGAGTCAATTTAAAAACTGTGTCAAATCTAATTTATTTAGTTGTTCCTTCACTGTTGCACCATTCATTCAACAAATATTTTCTGAGTGGTTGTCATATACTACGTGTTTTATGAGTTGAGTATATAGCAAAAAAAAAAATCATTAGGTAAGGATTCTATAGGACTTATATGCTAGAGAAAAATAGGCAAGAAGGCCAAGAGAGAGAATTTCGAATAGCACATGCTATAACAAAAATAAATGAAGATGGGGATGATGAGGCTTTTATTTTGGATTTGGTGATCAGAAAAGGACTCAGTAAGGATGTGGCCTTGGGTATGAGATCTGAATGAGAAGAACCAGCTAGTTAAATGATGACCAAGGCACAGAACTCTCAGGGAGTATGTGTATTTTTTTTTTTTAACAAGAAGTGAATTTTGACATATACTCTATTATGTGATGACTCTTTGTTATATAATTACAAAAGGAAATATCTTACTTATCCCATAGTATATTCTACTATGCATAAATTATCTCTTTATCCCTAAGTAGATAATGTTGTTTTGTGTGATAAAAGTAATTAATAAATAAATTGAATGAATATGACATTGAAGAAAGCCTACCCTCAGCACACACAAAATTGAACACATTATGATGCAGCAACATGTTTATATACAAACTGTAGCCAATATTAGATTAATGGTTATGGATGTGTTAACAAGATGGAGAATATTTAAGTATAAATTTTTTGAAAATTTGCCCATGACATACATATTCTTCTAATGTTTTAAATTCTAAAGTATCTTTCTCTTAACATAAAAATAAATCTGCATCACTATGATTATCAGCCTGCCAAGAAACTGCAAGTTGATTTGGCAAGTTGTCTAAATTAAAGGCAGATGTTAATATTTTGTTTTGATCAGTCAAAAAATGATCAAGAGTAAATTTTATCTGATCATAGAGTGAATGTAAAACATTTAGATTGTTCTCTTCCTTTTTGGAATTATAATAAATCGGATTTAGATGATTCATTTAATTTTTATACTCAGATATAGCATGTTCTGTTTATCAACTCCTCATTTCATAACACACTATCATCATTAGCCCATATAAGTTTCTCCTTTTCTTGTTTTCTGCATGTGTGCATGTATATTTGCATGTGATTGTGTATGTATATATTCATGCATGTGTTAACGCATGGAAGTATGCATGAATGCTTGTATTCTCTTTTATACCCATCTTTCAGGCCCATAGAGAACTATTATGTTTGATGTGTATTATTTTTATTTTTTATAGTAAGATTTGCATTGAATTTTTATGAGAATTTACTTTAATTGATGTAAATATAATTGCGCTGTAGGACCCATTCGTTTTCTTACTTGTTAAGTCAGGAATATATTTAAAGATCTACATATGTGGTATATTTAGTCCATTGCTTCTAAGACCTGTCCAGTATTGCACTAAAATGTACTTATTTTCATTCAATAATGATTGTAAACAAGAAGCTGCCAACTTCTTACAACCACAACTGATTCTTAAAATTGTCCTTTTTGGCTGGTGAAAAAGCTTCTGTAGAATGTATATTTAGGAATGGAAAGCTGGGAATTAATTAACTTTTGAACAGAGCATCTCCTAGAAATACTGGAACCAATGTATTTATAACCTTTATTTGAGATGAAGACTTCAGATATTAACAAAAAGTCTGTTTGTAAAAAGAATTCTTGACACACCAAATGTTGAGAAACATTTCTGAAAATCCTGAGAAATCTGAGGTCAAAACTAAAATGTCCTTGAAATCAAAGTTATTCTTTTTAATAGATAACAAAACTTGATTTTTTTTAATAGTTTAGGAGTTACAACTAGTAAGTTCTATTGACTAGTCATTAATAATAAGATTTAACTTGATAAATATTAACCTTTATCAAGATAAGTGTGGACTTGTCCTGAAATTTTAATTACTCTAAATATGATATTAGTAATTATTTTAAATTAGAATAGAGTTATTATTTATCATATGATTTTTTTTTATTTAAAAAAATCCAGGTCAGTCTCACTGTGCCATGTTAATAAACTTCTGTTATGCTTAATTTGTGTCTCTCAAAATACTTATGTGATGGTTATTTGTTCATTAACCAAAATACTTATGTGATGGTTATTTGTTCATTAACCAAAATACTTATGTGATGGTTATTTGTTCATTAACCATCTGCCACATCATCCTTGCCTCTAATTGGACAAAAAGAAATTCACAATTTCGTTGTATAAAACAAAATTTGGCACTCCCTTTATTTTTTAGACATTTGTTAGAGCATAGTTATAACATGACCATATGTTGATGGTGATAAGAATGGTGATAATAATAGTGATCATATGATGGTGTGATGAACAAAGTGATCATTATAATCTTGATGAAACTATGTAACTTTTTAGAATAAGAAGTGCTTTGCACTGGTATTATCACTTTCCTCATGATTCTATTAGCTAAATATTCACCCCATTTTTCATATGAAAATTATAGTTAAGAAAGATTTAATTCACCCAGCTTTGAATATGACTAAAATATTACTTTTAAATTAAAAGATAGTTTATCTAGGTGATTATTATATACTAGAGGCCCAGAGCATGACATTAGTGCACAGGGAAGGAGGGTGTCCCTCAACCCAGCCTGCACCCTCTCCAATATGGAACCTCTCATTATGGTAGGATTGGGCCTAAATGGGTAGTCAGACATTACTCTCACAATCCAGGACTTCTGGCTCCCAACTGCTCGCCTACCTGCCTTCCTGATTTCCCCTAACCACTCCTGCCTGCCACCTGATCACCCCTTAACCACTCCCCTACCAGCCTGATTAATGCCTAACTGCTCCCCTGCCAGGCTGTTTGCTCTTACCTACCCTCCCCTGCAGGCCTTGTCTCCCCCAACTACCCTCCTCTGCAGGCCTTGTCACCCCCAACTACCCTCCTCTGCAGGCCTGTTCACCCCTAACTGCCCTCCCCTGTAGGCCTGGTTCCCCCCAACTGCCCTTCCCTGCAGGCCCAGTTTCCCCAACTCCCCTCTTCTGCTGGCCTGGTCACCCCTAACTGCCCTTCCTTACAGGCCTCATCCCTCCCAACTGCTTTCCCCTGCTGGCCATCTTGTGTTCACATTGGGGCAGGATCTTTGACCACATGGAGGCAGCCATCTTGTGTGTTGGAGTGAGAGTCAATTTGCATATTATTCTTTTATTAGATAAGACAGAGGCCTGATGCATGGGTGAGGGCTGGCTGGTTTGCCCTGAAGGATGTCCCGGATCAAGATGGGGGTTCCCTTGGGGCATGTGGCGGCCTTGGCAAGGGGCCTGTGACAGTTGTCGCCCCCCAACAACCCAAACAGAGGCCATGATATCTGGGATTTATTTATCTTCTATAATTGAAACTTTGTAGCCTTAAGCAGAGGCCAAGGCAGGCCAGGGCAGGCAGGAAGCTTGGCTTTCTTCATTGCTGGGGAAACCCAAGCCTCCTGGTCTCTCCTTGGCCGCAGCCATCTTGGTTAGGTTAATTTGCATACTTGCTCCTGATTAGCTGGTGGGCGCGGCTTGTGGGTATAGCAGAGGTGTGGTCAATTTTCATATTACTCTTTTATTAGATAGGATGAATGTAAGTACATCAACTGTAACGAAAGTGCCACTCTGGTAGGGAATGTTGATACAGGGGGAAGCTGTGCATGTCTGAGGGAAGGGACTATATAGGAACTTTCAGTACATTCCTTTTATTTTTGCTGTAAACCTGGAACTGCTCTAAAAACAAAATGATTAGAATAACCTAGTTTCTAGCTTTAAGTCATACAGTTTTCCAGTTGTCACTATTATGAACATCTCAAACATTGCTCTTACTATCACTTTATATTTCTTTATTGGTATTCAATTTTCCAAGTCTTTACATTTATCTTCTCATTTTGTTTATCCAATAAGAGAATAAATATTAGTATTATCTTTATTTCTGTGGTATAGAGAAATAAATTAAAATAAAGAGAACACTATTAAATCTCTTGCTTAAGGTCATTAATTCAAATAACTTAATTCAAAAAGTATAATTTGGTGTTTCATAAATTAGTAGAGGTGATAGTAATAATAAACTAGCTTCACATGTTTTTTTCCCTGTATGAATTCAGTCATTTTGATATATAACAATGATTCAATTCCCACAGAGTTCTGCTTAAGATTTTTGCCCACAAAAATTTATCACACAGCAGTAACTTAGTGTGTGTAATTGATATTGTTTAATAGCAATTTCCTTATGAATCACTGTCTAAAGACAAATTATTTTTATATGATACAGTATGATAATTTACCCTGTACTTTAAGCAATGAGTAACATGCATATCACCTTTGAATTTTAAGTATTACTTTTTGGTTCCAAATATTTATAATTCTCAATAAAAGTTTATGTGTTTTGAGTTATTAGAAGCATCATATTAAAATATATCCTCAACTGATTTTATTGCTTATTATTTAATGAAGATACACCTTTTATAGTGTGGGTTTTTTTTCCTTTTTCCTTTCTAGTTGCTCAGTATTATCAGTACTCATTGCATCAAGGAATTTGGAGTCACATTTGGATTAAGAAAAGCAATAGAGACTGTAGTGTATGCTTTCATACATTGGACAAATCCTTCAACTTCATAACTGAGGCATTTATTTCTCCAGCTACAAATTAGGATAATTCTCTGATCAGCTCCATTCTTGGAATTACTCTCTACCAAGGAAGCTTTACCACACAAGTCTGTGCCTATTCCTGGCAACTGATTGGTTGCTTTAAGATTACAAAAGCCAGACCCAATCACTGAAGGGCTGCCTCAGCTTCAGAGCTCGTCATTGATGTTCTGAGGGTTCTGTTGAAATCATGTCATACTTTGACTTTTTCTTCTGTTCCCAATATCAAATTTCAATTAACCTGCATAGAGGAGACCAGCTTGAAAAATGGCAATGGAATCCACTTTTTCCTCAGGCAGGGAAAACCACCAATTTCTACAAGCTCAAAGCTCCCTAGTGGTCTGGATGTCCCCAGCTAGAAGGTGCTGTCTTTCCCATAAAAGTCTATAAAGTGTTGGTATCCCACATCCACACTTTTCAGTACCAAACATCCTGTGTATTTCCCCACTGATTGGGCCACATCCAATAATCTTAGGGGGAAAAAAGACACTCAACAGGTAGCTTCAGGGTGTGAAGGGGATTCTTCAAATCAGCACCGACACCAGACCTCCTGGCTGTGTCATGAGGTAATGAGGAGAATGGAGAACCATATGATCTCTGCCTACTGACTCTATTATTTGAGCTAACCTTCTCCTCATGAAAGTTATTCCTTTGCCCATGCCATGGGACATGGAATTAATTTGACCCATTGCCCTGAGAAGACTCACTTACCTCATTGGGTTGTTTTTAAAATTAAAGGACAAGCCGGGACCGGTTTGGCCCAGTGGATAGAGCATCGGCCTGTGGACTAAAAGGTCCCGGGTTTGATTCCAGTCAAGGGCATGTACCTTGGTTGTGGGCACATCCCCAGTAGGGGGTGTGCAAGAGGCAGCTGGTCGATGATTCTCTCTCATCGACGTTTCTGGCTCTCTCTCTCTCTCCCTTCCTCTCTGTAAAAAATCAATAAAATATATTAAAACTATAAGACTAGCAAAAACCTAAAGGAGAAGAGAGAGTAAGCACTAAGGATATGAACAAGGGGGAGAAGTGTTTTAGTTTGAAGAAACATGGTGTCCTGCTCTCTTTTCTCATTTGCAAGACTTCCAATAAGAGGTTGGTTGTGTTCTTATTTTTGTTCCTCTATAATTAAGGGTTTTATTTGTTTATTTTGCTTTATTGAAGACTTTTTTTTTGAGGGGGGCTTGCAGTAAAAATATTATATGCTGAAATATATTTTCCTTTCCCTTCATTCCCTCTTCCTTCCTTCCTTCCTTCCTTCCTTCCTTCCTTCCTTCCTCTTCCTCCTCCTTTTCCTCTCCCTCTTCCTCTTCCTTCTCCTTCTCCTCCTTCTCATCCTCCTTTTCCTTTCTCCTCTTCCTTCTTCTAATTCTTTTCTTCTTCCTCTCTCTTCATACTTCAAAAATTTATTCCATTCTACACTGTCTTGCTCTACAAGTATTGCATGTATTAAACCTCTTGTCTAACATTTATTGGGCTTTTTCTGTTTGTTATCTTTTTTTCTTGTTGCATTTTAGTCTGGAAAGTTTCTATTGTCCTATCTTTCAGCTCACTGATTCTTTTCTCAGCACTGTCCTGTTTACTAATGAGCTCTTTGAGGACATTCTTTATTTCTACTGCTTTGTTGTTACTGTTTTACAAAGTTTTCTTTTAATTCTCTCTTGGATTTCCCCTTGCTGCTGACATTAACCATATATTCTTTCATTAAAACCCACTTTTCTATTAGAACCCATAATATATGATTCATAATTATTTTAAGTTCCCCATTTGATAATTCTAAAATTTGTGTCACATCTGAGTCTGGTTCTGATGCAAGATTTTTCTTTTCTTTTTTTAGTTCTTTATTGATTAAGTTATTACATATGTGTCTTTATCCCCCAATAACTCCCCCCATCCACCCCACTCATGCCCTCACCCCCCTGTTGTCTGTGTCCATTGGTTAGGCTTATATGCATGCATACAAGTCCTTTGGTTAATTTTCCCCCTTACCCCAACCCTCCCCTATTTTCCCTCTGAGGTTGTATGGTCTGATCGATGTTTGTTTCAACCTATTTTTTTCCTTACATTCTTATAATTTTTGTTGAAAGCTATATATTATTTACTAGGTAATAGGTATTGAGATAAACAAGCCTTAAGTATAAAGATTCATGGTAATCTAAGACTTGGGTAGTGCTTAATGTTTGCTCTAACTGTAGGTAAATAGAGGCTTCCAATTTCTCTAGTATAATTGCTTTGTTTTGTTTCTTGAAGTGTCAATGGCACATAGAGATGGTGTTTGGAGATTTTAGCAAGCTCCTATAGGTGAATCACACTGAAGACAGGATTTTGGGGCAAATTCTTCTCCTTACTACCAGATGCCTACTTGAAGTGAGAGGGGGAGAGAGCTAGAAACATCAATGATAGAGAATTGTCAATCAACTGCCTCCTACACACTCCATATTGAGGAAGGAGCTGGAAATCCTGGCCTATGTCCTGACTGGGAATAGATCGACGCTCAACCACTGAGCCATGCTGGCCGGGCCTTACTTTGCTATCTAGAAGAAGCTTTTGGCTGCTTGCTTCTGGGACTTAGCAGGACCTGGAGAATTCTCAATGAGCCATTAAGTTACCATGCAACCTGATCTGAGGTAACCTCACCTCTAAATTCCCTGGTTTACAATCCACCCCTTAACATCTGTATTCCACTAAACCTGATTTCCTAGTATCAAGAGACATACTGATTTAATTTCTTCAGAAAATTTAATTTTATTCTCTTCTAGGGATGGGAGAGACATACTTGCCTGGCTCTCCTGCAGGTACAGATCTGAATGTCTCATCATTTTGTATAAGAATTTTCAACCAAGTCCACTTTCTTACAGGACTTTTCTTCACCTATGTTTTCCAGGGAGTCTGAGGACTTTTGACTGAAAATCCTTAAAGAATACTTGGGCTTTAGCAACCTGGAATCTCTGGGGGTTTTTGTTTTTGTCTTTGTTTTTGTTTTTATAACTACTGCATTCATTCTATGTCTTCTGGAAATTATTTGAAATATTTTAATATGCTTTTGTTTCACCTCTCATTGTCTTTGTCCTGGAGAGTTAATTTCCTTTTTTTATTTTTCTATGATAGTTAATATGTTTGAGGAAGAGGAGAAAATATATTCATGTAGCAATCTGTCTTGTTTATCCATGTGTCTACCTTGTTTCTTTTTAAATGAGCTCTAGTGCCATTTCTAAAGTTTCAAAAGAATTTTATAACGTGATAACATGGGAGGAAAAAATTTTTAAAAGCTATTTGATTTTGTCACTAGCACAGTTTTACTTATATCAGTTAAGTAGGAAGAGAAAATGCTATTTTTAATTTTATCAGTGATTAGGAATAAGCAACGTAAATAAGCTATGTCTTTTTCCTTGTGTTTTATAACACTTGGACAAAATTTTCCCTTGATGTTAGGGCTGTGTTCCTTATTTTTCAGAATGAGATGTTTGCCTTCACAATCAATTCCCATTTCTTTCCATTTGGAGCTGATAAATCTTTACTGCAAATGGCAAATGAGGTCAAAAGATATCCCAGGAGTCAAATCTTCAATCTTATACCAGAGGCTCTTTGACCCTCAGGGACCTACTGAGAATTGTCAGGAGGGAGACAGCAAAAAAAGAGAGTAATCACTTGCTAAAATCTGTTTGGCTGCTTGGTTTGAGAGATTGGTGATTTATTGGGTCCTTGTCAGTAATAAATCTCCAGAAGTCTAAAAGAATAAATATCCATCTAGGTAAAAGCCTAAATTCAGAAATTTCACTTCTAGCCTGGCTGGAGCAGAATTTCTATTCTATTACCAATATCTCTTTCTAAAACCTGTCCAGTTCTATATTTTTATGAGTAACTCAAGAAACATATATCAGGCATATTCGGGTAACATCAAAATAGAAGCAATGATGTATATGTCAAAGAAAAGAATAAAAATACACACAATATCTCAATAAGCTAACTTACAGCAATTATCCTATATCATAAAAGGCTAATGTGCAAATCAATCAATCAGTGGAAAGACATCAGTATGATGCACACTGACCACCAGGGGGCAGATGCTAAACACAGGAGGTGCCTCCTGGTGTTCAGTGTGCTCCCACAGGGGGAGTGCCACTCAGCCAGAAACCAGGCTCACAGCTAGGGAGTGAAGCAGCAGTGTCAGGAGCCTCTCCCTGCCTCTGCCTCCACCGCAACGCTAAGGACCCCTTGGGGGATGTTTGACTGCTGGCTTAGGCCAGCTCTAGTACTAATGAGTCAGAAACTAGGGGATAGAAATTAGAGAACATTTATTTAACAAGTAACCTAGGTGATTCTAATTCATGCTTACATGGAGAACTACTGGCTAAAGAGTGCCTGGAATCAAATAAGCACACAACTCATAAAATTAGTAATACATAAATAATATGCTTCATCAGAAATAGTTTTCTACTATTTTTAAACCTCTATAGCTGGCTTTGGCCTCTTAGAATCACCACAGTATCAAATTTTCTGGGAATATTAAGAATAATGGAGATAAGTGAATGTGAGCAGGTTAAACTCCTAATAATTTTAACAGTAATTTGTTAAGTGACTGATGTCTCTACTTAAATAACGTGTGTGCAAAACGTTGGACAGTTTAAGCAATCTGTAGGTGCTTTAGCTTCTCTGGGTGGAAAATGAAAACAATAGCTCCTGCCTCAGAGAATAAGGGTAAAAGTAAGTGGGTTAATATGTCTAGTGATTAGAGTAGTGCCTGTAATGTAGTAAGAAAGCAATAAATGAATGCTAATGAATAATTAAGTCTAAATAAATTTATTTCTTTAAGGTCCACAATTTAAAAAAAAAAATTAAGATGTGATGAAACAACTGAGATTTCTGGAGGAACAGTCTTCCCAAGAGAATTATAAATATAGTCATGAAAATTCCAGGGTGAATAATATTATAAATTCTATGGTTTTATTTCCTAGCCAACTGTGTAAACTTTACATTTGGTAAGAAGATATAAAATAAGTTCTGCAAATTCTTGAGTAAAAAACGAAAATAATTTTTAAATCAGAGTTTGACATTCAGACGCATTGATTTTGCCAGAGTGCAGTTTCACCTGTATATCAACACTGGCTTTTTGTTTGCTCAACAGCTTGGAAGTCACGAGATAGAAGAGCAAAGAGTACATTTCAGGCTCAGAGAAATAATGAAAAGGGTAAATAAATACTGTGTGAATCTTCCAACTCTCATGAAAACATTCTCTGGCTTGCCCTCTCCCCCCACTTCCCTAGAATGTAAAAAAAAAAAAAAAAAAAAAAAAAAAAGGAAGAAAAGAAAACTGCCACACCTACTTCATGTGTATTCAAAGTTTTTTTGGGGAAAAGTTGTTTTCAATATGATTGATACATCTATGAAATAAAATTTTGAAAGTTACACAATTTCAGAAAATTCTTAATCAATGAGCCAAATTTAATGGACTTTAAATGTAATATGACGTGTTTTAACCATGTTAAATTCTTTGTGTGTATAATATCAAAAAATTGACAATAAGTACATTCAATATACATCTGAACATGACTAAATATCATCATTTTTAAACTAATTCTGGTGTTTCTTAATAACTTTATTTAAATGTATATGTAATTTAATACTTAGAAAATATGTGGAAAATAACACAATCATCAGTATATTTAATAGTAGTATACATTAAAAAGAAAATATTTATCTATTCAATTAAATCAAGAAGTGTAAAATGCTAATAGTTTTATATGGTGCCATATTTCTATGTTTCTCTATTTAACAAAAGGAAGTATTGCAATTTACACTTTAAGAGCTAGAATTTTATTTTTTAAATGAAAATGTAGCAGAAGTTATTTAGTGAGAATCTATTTTAAAATTCAAACTTCAAGCATTATGATTATTACAGGAATTGTTTTAAATTTCAATGAACAAAATAGAAGGCCAAAATTAGAATGATTCCTCTCTCAACTCAAGAAATAAAAAACTTGCTCTAGCTGGTTTGGCTCAGTGGATAGAGCATTGGCCTGGGGACTGACAGGTCCCAGGTTTGATTCTGGTCAAGAGCATGTACCTTGGTTGCAGGCACATCCCCAGCAGGAAGTGTGCAGGAGGCAGTTGATTGATGTTTCTCTCTCGTCAGATGTTTCAAATTTTCTGTCCCTCTCCCTTCCTCTCTGTAAAAAAAAATCAATAAAATATACTTAAAAAGAAAGAAATAAAAACCTCTAGTAATTATATCTTTTACAATCCTGAAAATTTTAGAAAGATAAACCTCATGCTTAAAAACTATGTGAGAAATACCAAGTTCCATTATTAACATGCCAAAAATCTATAATTCCACATAGTCATTAAAATGTGAACAAGCAGCAACTTTTATTTCTTTGTACATTGTTCTATTTTCTATTGCTGTGTAACAATTCACCCTGACATTAAAAAAAAAACAAAAAACTACCATTTTATTATATTTATTGATTTGGGAGTGTAGTGGTCAGACATTTAGCAAAGCTTAAGGAATGGCTTTGCTTCTTTCCATCTGATCTGAGGGCACAGCTGGGAAGACTTGTGTTTCTCTGCCATCTAATCTCTAAAATGCTGGATGAATTTGGGCAAAATAATCTATACTATCTAATAAAGAGGGAATATGCTAATTGACTGCCCCACCCTCAAAGATGGCGGCATGCACAGCCACAAGATGGCAGTGCCCAGTCCCTTCAGCCCCACCACCAGGAGGTCCTGGCCTTGCTGCATGCCTGCCTCTGGAGTCCCCCAGTCCTCTCAGCCCCACAGCTGCCCAGGACCAGCCCAAGGCACAGGCAAGCCTCAGATGGCTGCCCAACCGCCCAGGGCTGCCCAAGGCTCCGGTACCTAGGGCTGGCCGAAGCTTGCACTGCCAGCAGTGGCAGCAGCAAAGGTGTGATGGGGCATCACCTTCCCCTGATCCCTGGGTTGCCTCCTGCTCCTGCTCCTGCTCCTGCGGGCTCCCAGACTGTGAGAGGGGCAGGCCTCTCGTGTAAATATAAGCTTCTAATCTGTAAAATGTGCTTTTTCTTAATTTTTATAACATAGAGTATAGATATGTTTGTGTGCATCCATACAGATGTGTGTGCACATACATATCTCTTATCCTCACATCAACTTACATTCCCAAAAATAAACTGAATTGGCCACCTTCACTTATTTGGTAAGAAAATTATACTTGCATATTAATAGGAGTTCATCTACATCTCAAATCATTTAAACTGTTAAGGTTTTTCCAAGGTTAATAAATATTGAGAAAAAGTAAGATTATATATATATATATATATATATGCAGGTATGTATTTAAATATTGTACTTATTGAATTACTCTGGGCATTATTCAGACTGTAAGATTTAGCAAATCAGGAGATGTCTCGAGTTAATTTTGGGTCAGAATTCTGTTGGCATTTCTCAGTTTTACAACTTTTCTTTCTCATCAAATGTCATTTGAGGTAAGAACAGTAATATAAAAAAGGGAATAATTTCATTTTTAGCAGTATATGGGGCAGTAGAAGATCATGAATAGACACATCAGCTCTGGAGCAAAATGCTTGGTTCAAAAGTTGATTCCACAAAAGAATGTCTGCAGGACAAATTTCTTAAGTTGTCTCCACTGTAAAATGGGGATAATAGTAATACCTGCTTCACAAATGTGAGAAATAAGTAAGAAATAAAAAGTCTGAGAACAGTAAAGGGCACATGGTACTCACTCAGTAAATATTATGCATCATTATTAATATTATTATTACAATATAACTTAAGAAGTAGAAATTTTTACAATGTGAAATGTGAAATGTTATTTCTCAGATGTATTACGCTGTTGAAAATTAAACACATATTTATTGTAATTATAATCCTTTCTTGCACTTTTACTTTTCTACCCGCTGAGCCATTTTTACAATGCTTTGTATGGCTTTCTTGACAGGGTTCCTGACATAAGATATGAGGGGGTGACTTCCAGATACTTCCTTTTCATTTCAATGTTTAGAGGTCTTTCTGTCTTAATTCTTATAAAAACATTTAGAATATTACACAGAATATTCTAAGCCTGGTGATACCATAGACGATATTGCAATAAAAATAAAATCTAGTCTTTCAATTAATTCTGTCTGTGGAAGAGAAAAGCATGTAAAAGGTAACAATTCATAATGGTAAGGTACCATGACTTGAGAATCAGTATAATACTCTGGGAATTTTTTTTTTCACTTCTCTGGCAGTGTACTTCTATTTTTTGATGACATATAGTCCTCATTATTTGCAGTGTGCTATGCCTGAGAAGGTCCTTTCTTTGATGCACAACTACCAAATACCATTTGATACAAATACCAAAGAGAGGTATTCATTTCATAATAATTTATTCTAGTTGGTTTCTTTCAAACTTCAGCTCACAGTCTCAGTTACTTCCTTAATCTATAAATTTTCCACAGACTGTCTTAAATATCTCAGAGTGCAGCCCCTGATATGACTAGCCCACATTATTAGAAATGGAAATACATAACAGTGTTTTAAGAATCCTTATGTGGATTGCCTGTTTGATAGCAGTTATAAAATAAAGTGTAGTGTGTGTTTAGTGGTTACAGAGTCTCCTTTGGGAAAGACAAAAAATTCTGGAGAAGGATGATGGCCGTGGTTGCACGATAATGAGAATGTATTTAACACTATCAAAGTATGCACTTTAAAAAAGGTTAAAATAACAAATCCTAGGTTATGTGTTTCCTACCAAAATAAAAAACAAAATAAAGGGAAGCAGTGTGTTTTAGCTCTGAGTAACACTTAAACAAATAGAAAACTATAGCAAATATGCATGTCTGTATACATTTGTATTTATAAAATTAGTATATATCTCTTTACTGATTATTCTAGTGAAAAACACTGTAGAAAAGTAAGCTTTCAGGTGGAATTTCTATAGGAGCTAGTTATGGTACCCAATCCTTATTTTGAAAATAAAACTTCACATTAACCCACAGGCATCCAGACAATATTTAAAATTCCATCTCAGGTTATTCAATTCCAATATTATAAAACAGTAAATTTTATTTTAGAAAGTCACATTTTGTCATCATAACTACTGTGAACTTTGAGGACTTAATTAGATGTATATGTATGTAGATTTATAACTTATGTCTTGTCACTCAATGCTATCACATATTCCAGAATTTAAAAATTTAGATAAAATGCCTGCATGTTCTATATAACAACACCAAACCCATTTTCACAATAGTTCTATATGAAAACTAAAGATATTACTTTAAGTATATTTAGAAATAAAGTATAAAAAATAATCAAAATTACTATTTCTTTAAAAATGTTATGTGAACTCAGCACATAATATTCTAAAAAGAGCATCTCTTTCTTTCTGCTTTAATAATGTTTATATATTTAAAGGCTTCTAATTAATGGTAAAATGAGGCATCTTTTATAAAGTGATTTTATGGGTCTTACTACAAAAAGTGACTAAGAAATACAAGAGGTGATAAAACAGCAAGGTGATCACTGCTCAGCTTCTGTCAGGAAAGGCTGACAGTATTGAGATATGTTTATTGGTGGTTAAAATGCAACTTTCTGGTAGAGCTTTTATAAAACCAAATAACATTCCTATAAACTAGCTGGGTAATTTGTAATTTTTCACTCAGTCAAAATGACATATGCTAAAAGTAGGCCTATTTTCAAAGTTGCAGTTCTTCACACGTTTTGGCCAGCACCCTGGCTGGTAATGTGGAAAGGTAAAAATATTTTTTGCTTGGGAAGAATATAGAAAACTTTCCTTCTCGAGGCCTAAAGAAGGCCACGAGAAGGAAAGCAAATGAAACTGCATTCTGTGCCCAGGAATATCCATCTCCACAATCCCTGTTCGTCAGCAATCCCTGATCCCAGCCAGAGATGTGGGGCCACAGCAATTAAAGTTGATGAGCTGGCAGGGAGGATCAGAAATACCTCATATGTATGCACTTATTCGGGAAGATGCCCATGATTTGTGTCAGAATTTCAAAAGTGGCTTTACCATGCTTTGAATATGATCCACTTACTCATAACACCCAAGACAGGAGGAGAGAAACCATCTGTTGGATGACCAAGGTAGAAATCCAATTATAATGCGAGGAAATAACTATAAGGTCTGAGTCAGTTGGCCCATCACTACAGTCTGTACCAAACAGAAAATAAACTCTGACAAATGTTCTCCATCCTCAGGATAACAGCCAATCTACCTCAGACCAAATGCGTTCCATTCAGCGTATAGACATAATAAAATTGTTAAGGCCCGTCTATGGTGATGACTGAACTTGTCTGGTGTCAAATCAGTGCTGGAGCAAGAATTGCTGCTCATTGCAACTAAAGGACTTGATTTTCACCATGAAAATAGAGCCATCGGTCATCTGAGTCCTGCTTTGGGGGGAAATGTGTGCAATGGCTGTGCTCTCCAGTGCATTTAGCTCTACAGACAGATGCCTAAGTGAAAATTAACTATAAATATAGCGAGTAAGAGTCATGATTTATATGGCACACTGTAAGCTTAGCATAGGTGTGTATTCCAGTGTGCGCTGAGAGAGTGCTCTGAGTAGAGAAATGCAAATGTTAAGACTGATTCTTCTTTTCTCCCCAACATTTACACTCTGATCACATCCTCATGCTCATAAAACTTTGCTGAAACATCTACCACTCTTTACACCCTCAGTATTCTTCAAGGCTCACCTCACCTGTGTACAAATGAAGCCTTTGCTGACTGTCTCAGCTGTACTCATCTCTGACATTTGCAACTTCAAACATTCCTTAACTGCATGCAATATACTTTTCTGAGTTGATGATATTCTATAATATATTTTCATCATCTCAAATATTGCTGACTTCCTCTGTTTTACCTTGCTCAGGGATAAGTGCCCCTTCATTGTTCATAGCAACTGGTAATTTTTTTTTTTTTTTGGCGGGGGGGTTGTTCTTTTTTTGCACTTGTTTTATTTTAATAATCCTGTAAATTAATGAATGGCATGGACTGTGCCTTTCTCTTTCCCTGTATCCCCAGCAGCTAGCAGAGTATGGGTGCAGAGTTACTGCTCCACAAATGATTGCTGAGTGAATGAGTACTCCTTTCCCAGACTCAAGCAGCCCTAGTGATGAGCGAGGGCAAAAGAGCTGTCAAATAAAAAAACAAACTAAAGTTTAAGTAAAGAGAAACTTTTTTTTCAAATGCATTATTGTGCTGGAGGGAATAGGACTCTAACAATACAGTGAGGAGTCTTTGCGAGAAAAAGGACCTTTGAGGAAAGGGCTTTTATGCTGACTGACTATGAGGACGGTAGGATCTGTAATTCAAAGGTCGGGCTGAAAATGGCTTTTCTTCCATAGGAAGGAGCAAACAAGGCAAGAAAAATCCAGGAGTGAGAATGTGAGATGACCAAAGGCCTGATCTGGCTTAAGGAGGCTTTGTTCTGAGTTCCAATGCTTGCTCAAGGGTGGGTCAAGTTTTAGGGGCCTGATGTGGAGGAGAAGAGAAGCAGCTTAACTAAAGTTTGATCAAGTCAAGGTAGCAGGTATTTTATCTAGACTGCTCAGTGGGTACAAACAACTCAGCTAATCGTTAATAAGGCAAAGGAGATATTTATAGTGCTTTTGTTTGGTACAGCCATATTTCTAAAAGGGTGATATCTGAGCCTCTTTCTTAGTCACAGGAGAAAGGGTAGTTCTTTGCATTTTTTTAACCATTTCTTGGAACACAAAAGACAGGGGTATATATTATCTGCTGTAGCTTTCCAGGAGCACTGGGATAAAAGTTAACACTGTCAATGTAAAGTGAATATTTGTTCCCAGGTCCCCAATAACTCTTTTTTTTAATTTCTTTATTGATTAAGATAGCACATATTTGTTCTCATCCTCCCATTCCCATCCCCCATCCCTCCCCCGCATGCCCCTATCCCCTTGCTGTCCTTGACCACTGGTTAGGCTCATATGTAAGCACAGAAGTCTTTTGGTTGATTCCAATAACTCTTATCACCTGTAAGGCAGTGTCTTGTTAGAAACCCAAAGGATAACTTTAATTTGATTAAGGTTATAATTGGGAGACAACTGTTCAGATAGAAGAAAAAGCGAGAGTGAAGTTCTTAAAGAACAGAGTCATCTCAGAACAGGAAAAAAGGCCAAATGGAAAATATTAAAAAACAAACAACCCTAAAAGCCGGAGAAATAAAGCTGTATCATCTCTGGGTGAGGAAGGTTTCTTACAGATGCAATTGCAAACTGAAAAAAGCAGAGTGTTCATTAACTGTATGAAAAATGGGATATTCTATAAATCAAGTAACTTTTGTGGCTCGTTTTTGCTCTTCTCTACTTAGTCTGTGTTCCTGGAGACCGACCTCTGTTAATTACAAGACTGGGCTGCCACTGCCTTCAGCTTCTCCATTACCCTGACCGATGGGTGGCCCCAGCAGGAGACCAAAAGGGCCTCTGTGGTTCCTGTTCAGGTTAGAATCAATACCATTGTTTCCCCCTTCCGCTGCTCCCAGACTAGGAAGGGTAACCCTCCCTGCTGCGGCTAATCCTTGGGTGTTTCATTATCCCTTCTTTGTTCTCTTAATCATGCCCATTGCTTTGTAAACTTCTTAAAATTAAACCCTTCGGATGCACCACCTGTTTTCTACAGTGATCCAGACTGAAATATCACAATCAAAATAGCAAATGACAAACTTGGAAAGAAAAGAAAATGTCTGTTATAGAGGAAGAGCTTATAACAATTTTACAGGGCCCATATCATAGAGTTCTTAATCTCTTCGCTTCTTCCTTCTTCTCTGAAATCAATAAAAATATTTTAAATAAAAATAATAAACTAATTAATTAATAAAAATAAAAATAATAAAAATAAATAATAAATGTCTAGAACAAAATCTGTATTCAGTAAATGTTTCTTGAATGAATAGTTATGGGAATTTGGACAGTGAAATAGAAGAGAAAGGATGAGAGACTGCTTGTGTGGAGGGTTCCAGTGACACTGTCAATAGTAATTGGTTCTGGAAAAAATCTGGAGCCCTATTGCATGCAATTTAGAAATTTAGAGTCAGCAACTCTGAGTGACGAAGGAAATAGCTTATGAGCAACATTTAATGTACTCAATTATCATTACCCGAGTCATTTCTTAGTTTAAATCATTTACATTATTAACTTGCATGAGTGTGTTTTTTTAAAGGTAAATTTCTGAAAAGAAAAAACACAAACATACAACCAGGAAAAACTATTGCACATGACTGTGAAGATATGTGTGTGTGTGTGTGTGTGTGTGTGTGTGTGAGAGAGAGAGAGAGAGAGAGAGAGAGAGAGAGAGAAAGAGAGAGAGAGAGAGAGAGAGAGAGAGAGAGAGAGAGAGAGAGAGAGAGAGAGAGAGAGGGAGAGGGAGAGAGAGAGCGCAGGATGCAACATTTAGTCCTGGTGAATTACAAAGTTCTGTTTTAATTTTTTAGGTACCTTCATACTGCTTTCCACAGTGGCTGCTCCAATCCACATTCCCACCAACAGTGCACGAGGGTTCCCTTTGCCCCACATCCTCAACACTTGTTTCTTGTTTCGTTGATGATAGCCATCCTGACAGGTGTGAGGTGATTTCTCACTGTGGTTTTAATATGCATTTCTCTGATTAGTGACACTGAGGATCTTTTCATATGTCTGTTGGAGAGGTGTCTATTCAGGACTTTTCTCCATTTTTAATTGGATTGTTTGGTTTTCGGTGTCAAGGTTTATAAGTTCTTTCTGAATTTTGGACCCATTGATTCCACTTTGGAATTTATCCAAAGAAACCTGAAACTCTAATCCAAAAGAACATATGCACCCTTACGTTCATTCGGTGTTACTATTTACAAACTAGAGGCCCGGTGCACAAAATTCATGCACGGTGTAGGGGGGTGTCCTGCAGCCCAGCCTGCACCGTCTCCAATCTGGGACACCTCGAGGGATGTTAAACAGGCAGTCAGATATCCCTCTCACAATCCAGGACTGCTGTCTCCCAACTGCTTGCCTGCTTGCCTTCCTGATTGCCTGTAACCACTTCTGCCTGCCAGCCTGATCACCCCCTAACTACTCCATGCCAGCCTGATTAATGTCTAACTGCTCCCCTGCCAGCCTGTTTGCCCCCAACTTCCCTCCTCTGCCGGCCTGGTCACTCCTAACTGCTCTCACCTACAGGGTTGATCTGATCGCCTCCAGCTGTCCTCCCTTGCAGACCTAGTTCCTCTCAACTGCCCTCCCTTGCAGGCCTGGTGACTCCCAACTGTCCTCCCCTGCTGGCCATCTTGTGTCCACATGGGGGCAGGATCTTTGACCACATGGGGGCAGCCAATTTGTGTGTTGGAGTGTTGTTACTCTTTTATTAGATAGGATAGAGCCTGGTGCATGGGTGGGGGCCGGCTGGTTTGCCTTGAAGGGTGTCCTGGATCAGGGTGGGGGTTCCCCTGGCCACCCCACACCCCAAAAGTGAGGAAGGACTGAAGAATGACAGCTGAAGGATATGGAGTTTCCTTTTGGGGTGACAATGCCTTTAACATGCCTGGTTAATTTTGTTGAAAATCTGACATGATGTATCAAGTACTAGGAACTAAGGCAATCAACCTGTAGAGTAAAATTTTAGGTTTATCTGGCTGGGATTAAGGCTATGTTTAATGTTTGCTGTAGGTATCAGGGCCAGAGGTTACAATTTCTCCTGGTATTCTTGTTTTGTGTCTCCTGTTATTATGGGGTTGCCCCAAGAAGTATTTCTTACAAAGACTGTGTGCCTTGCAGGTCTTTCATTTGTACCCACTGTCATTATACGAGGCCACTGTTGAAGTGGTGGTGAGATGTGGAGAGATCCAATTTTTTATAATCCCATGATTAAATCTCAGGCTTTTAGTGAGCCTGTGTAGCTAGGCTGTGACCCTCCCATGTGCTTCTCAGCTCTTTCTGTCACCTTAGGAGAGACAGAAAAGCTAAAGAATATTGGATCCACATAATTGCCTTACCTTCAGATTGGATAAGGCTCTGTAATTTCTTTTCCCCTACAGAGCAAGCCTTTGTTAATGTTAAGGAGAAGGCCCTGAGCATACTTCTATTGGGAGGGCAGACATTTTCTTCTGCTCTGCTAAATTCTTCTGGCTGGTTTAAGAATGAAATTGACATGACACAGATTAACAGAAGAGAAAAATCAAATTTAATTATGCCCTTGCATATGGGGTTCCATAGCATTTAGGCCCAACAGTTGAGGCTTGCATGCCTTCTTGACTAAAGGAGAGGGGAATTGTTTGGGACTCCAAAGGGGAAGAACGCAATTCACATGAACATGGAAAAGCAAATGTTTGGTTGGACAAATATTTGTTGGCCCTGCAGAGACAAGAGGACACAGAGTGGACACTGATCCGAAAGCTGTGGAGTCTCTGCCACCCCATCTAGTTTACATTATGCTATAGTTATCTATGGGGAAAGCTCCCTTCCTGATCAGGCTCTTATCTAAATTCCTTTTTTTAACATATTTTTACTGATTTCAGAAAGGAAGGGAGAGGAAGAGAGAGAGAAAAACATCAATGATGAAAGAGAAACACTGATCAGCTGCCTCCTACATGCCCCCTACTAGGAATCAAGCCCACAATCAGGGCATGTGCCATTGATCAGAATCGAACCTGGGACCCTTCAGTCCACAGGCTAACACTTTATCCACTGAGCCAAACCAGCTAGGGTTCTAAATTTTTTTAAAGAATAGAGGAGAATGTCAAAGTTCATCTTGAATTTATTATTTAAAAAAAAATAATAATGCTGCCAAACAGACACAGACACAGAATGAGGTGACAAATAATGTTTCCCTACATACCAAAGTGTTGACTTTTACCTCCTTTAATCAGAAAAATGACAATTTTTTACTTGTTTCTTTACCATGAGAACCTGACAGGATTTCTGAAGTTAAAACCTATAAATATTACAGCCCTCAAAATATTGGGCCCTCTGTAGTTTCTCATTCTCCTGAGAGTTCTCACTAAATCCAGAAATTCATCAAAATTAACATTCAGTGTTCCTCTAGTTTATGGCTCTACTGTCTTCTTTTTTAGATAAGTTGGTATTAACTCCCATTCTTTTTGTTCCCTTTCTTGCCATATTTCCAAGGGGCATTGTATACTATAGCTTCAGTTCTCTGAAAGCAAATCAATACTATAGGCCCCAGGCACAAAGATTCATGCAAGAATAGTCCTTCCTTCCCCTCGCTGTTGGTACTGCTTTCGCTCCGGCCTGGAGCCACCTTTCCACCTTCACTCCAACCAGAACCACCTTCTGCTCTCACCTTGTCATGTCAGTTTGCATATTCCCTCCTTATTGGCTGTGGGCACTGCCAGCTTTGTCACGGAGTTACAGTCAATTTGCATACCCATCTTTATTAAATAGGATCGCTGTCCTCCTTCTAGTTATGTCTCATGAATCATATTTTATGAATTTGTGGCTGCTTTGTTTGTTGTTGAGTTGTTGCAAGAGATCCCAATTATGACAAGCAGCAATGCCTATCCCCTCCTTGACCCCATGAATACGGAGTATTTCAATATTTCATCAGTGGCAACCACCGGTTTTGGAAATTTCCCTGATGTCAGTACCATCCAGTGTGGACCTTTGCTAACTATATTAATACCAATGGCCTAGTTGCTGTTTCACTACAATTTAACTTCTTATATCAATATGTTTGAAAATAATTAAAGCTGATATTTTTAAGAGCATTCCCTTCTCTGGTTGTGTAAATAAAAATGTTGAATGATTTTAAAAAATCTATAACCCTGTTAAAAAAAAATCTATAATCCAATTGATATTAAGAAAATGGAATGTTCTATTGGTTTTTATATCTTTTCTAAAAACTATGAATTTACTCTCCCTGCTCACCCCCAGAAAAGTTGTAGATGCTTTATGACTGACTATATATTTCACAATTAATTTTAATTTTCAAATCAATGCTGCATTTTTTTTTCTGTAGTAAGCAAATATGTATATTCAGACTGTGTGATGCCTTTTTATTATGCATTGGAAAAGTCTATCTGACTTACTGGTGCAATTTATCATGTTAAACATATACAGACCCATGACAGAAATCATTGCTATGAATGTCTGTTAATATGCAAATGAGGATTCTATTGCTTCAAGCCTCATATAATTAGTCAGCTTCTTTTAAATTGTGATTTATTGATCAGTAATTTGTGAAGAAGGAAAGATGTTAGTTTATTTCCCCCTGTAGGTTAGTCCATTAGTTGGAGTTTCAAAAATATGCTTTCTGTTTTTATAGGTGTGTTAGCATTGCAGTGTAATCTATCATTGAAATTCTCTCTATGAAGTTGCATACATAATATTGTAGATTCCTAGGTTTATTCATCAGTTACTTGTAAAAATGTACTTTTCTTTTAAAAATATCTCCTTAAATGTAAATAACCAGACTAAATGATTATATGAAATTAAAAATCATTGATTGCTATAATTCTACCTTAGGCATTGGAGTAATCATAAGGTTTGTTAGTTTTTCTTTTTGATTATCAAAAAATGTTTAGAATCTGTGGGCATGGAGAATTTGGGGAAAGTTAGGAAGACTAGAGAAAGCATGATATTTCTAAACATCAGAAAATTAATAAGAAAATACTCAATAAACTCCTTCATACAAATATTGACAAAAATTATTTCACATGTAAGTTATACAGATCCAATGAGAAGAAATTTTCTTTTAAAAACCATTGCCATTTACAGACTGGTTTTAAAGATTGTTAAATAAATTCTTTTTCTGTACCTTGATAGCTTAAACCTGAATTTTAGACATATGCAAAATTATTCCCTCTTTAGTTACCATAAAGTTTAATTCTTACTAAGACATGCTCTTAATTTTAACCAGTATTAACCAATGAGGACTCACAATTCCCTGGAGATTGTAACCTCATTGATCTTATTGAAATCAAACAACTACATATATATTTACACACATAGACATACTTGTATAGACACACACATACATATACTCATACATATTGTAGCTTCTCTTTTCAAATTAGGAAAAAAATCATCAGAATGTATTTCCTTTTAAAATAGAATTTAGTATAATCAACTAAAATAACTATGATTTACATTGCTTTTTTTGTTTTGTTTGTTTTTCTCTTTTTAAATATATATATATATATATATATATATATATATATATATATATATATATATAGTTGTTTTTGATAGTATTACAGATACTCATTCCCCCTTCTCCCCCCCCCCCCCCTTTACATTGCTTTTGAAGTTCCAGGCAAAATCTTACTTTCCCACGAAAGTAATGTTATCTTGGATTTAAGAAAAAAAGCTCAGTCATGGTGAAGGAGGGGACATCTTTATATGTAGGGTTGTTAGGTAGTAATATTTTCTCCCTAATGGCTTTTGCATAAATGAAACAGAGGAAAGCTGTGCGAGCTGTTTCCAGTTGTGAATTCTCCTGTCCAATCAGAATGCCAAAGGCTCTTTTCCCTTCCCTCACAGCCCTTTCTATTTGCCCACGGAAGAAACTGTAGCTTCACTAATTATGTATGTTCCTGTCTAACCGTGGCCTAGAGATATAGCAGCACTGTGGTTTTATGTATTTTTAAATTTTTAAAAAATATATTTTTATTGAGTTAGAGAGGAAGGAAGGGGGAGAGAAAGATCAATGATGATAATCATTAATCGGCTGCCTCCTGAACGTCCCTTACTGAGGATCCAGCCCACAGCCCAGGCATGTGCCCTTGACCAGAATCAAACTCAGGATCCTTCAGTCCACAGGTCAACATTCTATCTGCTGAGCCAAACCAGCTAGAGCTGTGGTTTTTATTTTAATTTCCAGGAGATTATGACTTTCAGTGTCTGGAATATCTAACTTAATTCCTTTACACATATTAGTTTCTCACAGAAATACAGTCTCCTTGTGAAACACCTGGAATCTCATTTGCAGCTCTTTTTCTGAAACCTTAATTAAGATGAGCTGAGCATTATCAGATGGGAGATTTAGTTGATTTCACTGGTTTCTACTAGAAAACACGATTAGTGAAGTTTATCCTGAGAGCTGTGACTGTATCAGTACCAAGAGATTTTTATTTAAATCAAGTTGGAAAAGTTCTGGGCTGTTATGAGCATTTTAACTGCCAAATTCTAGGACAAAATTAAGTAGCAATATGCACACATGATGTAACAGACTAAAATCAATGCAAGAGAAAAATATGTGTTTTGACTTCCCCAATTTGATACCAGGCCAAGGATTTTGTAACTTTTTAAGTGATTTAAAGAACTGTCTTCAAATGCCATACATATGCATCCCTCGATTATTTACTGTCTGTCCTTGTGTTCTTTACTGTCTATTCTCTTTCCTTCTTATCCGTCTATTCTATTTTCTTCTTATCTGTAGAAAAATAAACTTGAGCAAATGTAACTTGTTGGAATATTTAGCATATTAAGTTTAAGTCAATCTAAAACAATAATAAATTCTAAACTCAATCATGTATTTTTGATCTTTAGAATTATATTTCTCCAAGGAATTGTATTCATCTTATGCAAATATTCCTGGTGACTTTTACTTGTAAACTTTTTTTTTCAAAACGTATAGGAGAATGATGACTATTCTGCACTTTAATCACATTCTAAGGGAAATGGCCACTGATGGATGCAGGTAATCCTATTTACAGTCAGGTCAGCTCCAGCACGCTCCTCAAGGAGGCCCGAGGCAGTCCATCAGTTTGCCAAGTCTCCCACCACTTTGCTTCTGGAATGGAAGTTAGAGAGGTCTGGCTGAAACCCACTGTTCTGTGATTAATAGTTGTGTGCCTTTTGACAAATCTCTTTACTCAAGTTTTCTCTTATGGGGAAAAAAAAAAAAAAAAAAAAAAAAAAAAAAAAAAAAAATATATATATATATATATATATATATATATATATATATATATCTTGGATTTGGGATAGAATCAAATGAAATTACAGAGGAAGACAGTTCATAAGCTATAATTGTTATACATACATAAGGAATTGTTAATAGATCAATGTTATTGGCCATTGACATATGTTCTATGACTGATAAGAGAAATTATTAGTCATACCTTTCAAAAAAGTGGGACATCACTCTTTTAGAAAATTTTTACTTTAAAAAAGATACAAAGTGATTTTCCATGATTAACTCAACTGTCTCTGCTATCAAAAATATTTTTAAAGAGAAAAAAAATCCACTTTTATTTGTGTTAGTGGAAAGGTCACTTCGGAATTTGACAGGACCATGCCTCTGTTGCAAGTTGCCTTTCCCAGAGACTCTGGTTTGTTTGGTTTGCCACCAGGAGCCACTGTGTTGTTCTTTGCTTTGTTCACATAGCACCTCTCTGTGCAGACAGAATTCAGTTTCATCTCAAACATAAACAACTTCCATTGTAAGAAGAGCTGTGTGCTCCCTCTGGCTCCGGAGAGCCTGCTGATAGTTGGCAAAATGGCCTCGGAGCCCAACCCTCCAGACATATTTGTATTTCTGATGTCCTGCTCCCAGGAGGCTCCACAATGGTAGAAAGAGACAAGTAAATCTTAGAAAGGAATAATGTTTAATAATGAAGTGTTTAGATTATAAAGTAATATAGGTATGCTATATGTTGATATCACTTAAGGTTAAGATAACACATTTTATTGAATTTATGGGGGTGAAACTGGCTACAAATATATAACCAGTTTATATATTTGTAACCAGGTGCACCATTCTACAACATATCTATACACCATATTGTATGTTTACCACCCTGTCAAGTCTCTGTCCTTTATCATTTATCCTTCTTCACTTCTCCCCACCCCACCTCCCCCCAGCAATAACCACACTGTTGTACATGTCCATTAATTCCTTTTTCTTTTGAAAGACCTAAGCTATCTTAAATATTTATATTACAAACTGGGAATTAAAGTATCACCTGCCTGACTACTGAGGTGATACCCTCTGCTTCTCAGGCCTTCAGAGTGAGACCAGATATCCTACCTAATAAAGAGGGAATATGCTAATTGACCCTCATGCTATTGCAAAGATGGCAGCGCCCACAGCCAATTAGGAGGGAATATGCTATTTGGTTGCCCCACCCTCAAAGATGGCAGCACCCACAGCCAATAAGGAGGGAATATGCTAATTGACTGCCCTGCCCTCAAAAATGGCGGTGCCCAGGCCCCTCAGCTCCATTGGGGCAGCAGGTGCACAGCAAGGCCCAGTCATTCTGCGCACCTGCCTCTGAATTCCCCAGTCCCCTCAGGCCCCCAGCCCCCCAGGGATGGCCCAAGGCACAGACAAGCCTTGGATGGCAGCTCCCCAGCTGCCCAGGGCTGCCCAAAGCTTAGGTAACCAGGGCTGGCTGAGGCTTGTTGGCTGAAGCTTATGCTGCTGGCAGTGGCAGCAGCAGAGGTGTGATTGGGCATCACCTTCCAGAATATATATATATATATTCTTCTTTCTTTCTTTCTTTCTTTCTTTCTTTCTTTCTTTCTTTCTTTCTTTCTTTCCTTCTTTCTTTCTTTCCTTCTTTCTTTCTGTTTCTCTGAAGAACTCTGAATAACTAACACAGATTAATCCTAACATAGACTAATTCAGGGACCAAAAAGTTGACAACTTTATTACTAAATACTGCTGCAAAGACCATTGTTTTTACCCAAGATTAAAGTAACATATTATACTTGGAAATATTTTATTTCCAAAGTTCCTATGTATGTTTGAAATGATAAAGGAGACAATGGTAGTATTACTTCTGTGCAAGCAAGATCAATGTATAACTCCAGTTAAGTCCTTGATATCTTATTTTCTTCTACTTATTTCATTATCTCTGGATTCAATTTTCCTTTTAGGAGAGAAGAGTAAATTAAGAGCACCAACAGTGCAGGAGGAATCCCTTTTCTCTGCATTCTCTTGTACACTTGTTTGTTGATTTATTGGTGACAGCTATTCTTTCAGATGTGAGGTGATATCTATTATGGTTTTAATTTACATTTTTAATGATATTTTTTCTAATTTACCTCATTTGGCATGGGGAAAAAAGAAAAACAACAAAAGAAACAATATCAAAATAAAAAGTCTTACATAGAAAATAAACCATAAACAAACTGAAAACACAACTCACTTTTAGGGAGAACATATTCTCCAATACATCTGATGAGGGGTTAATATCCAAAATTTATAAATAAATAAATAAATAAAAACTTATAAAATTCAATACCAAAGCAACAACAACAAGCAATTCAATTTAAAAGTGGGCAAAGGACTTAAATAGACACTTTTCTAAAAAGGCAAACAGATGGCAATCCCTATTAAAAGTTTTTTTAATAAGCTGTAAAACAAAACAATGAATCAGGTAGATGAGGCAACAACTCTAAAAATATTTAAAAATAAGTGAGATCACTTCAAAGAAAAAGAGAGAGAGAAAAAGAAAGAGAGAGAGAGAGAGAGAGAGAGAGAGAGAGAGAGAGAGAGAGAGGTAAAGACCAGTTTCTGAAAAACACATAACATTAAGTTGTAAGACTAAAAGGATTTTTATCTTTTTCTGAAATATGCAGCTAAACTATAAACTTAGTAACTTTGTTTTCCAGCAGAAACTTAAAGTTGAAATGATATCATGAATTATTTCAAAGATACAAAGCAGCTTTAAAAAATGAACATCTGAATATATCTTATCCTATTCTAAAGTAGAGAACCTAATAAATTAATTTCATTTTTTATTTCTAACACTTATAAACTCACTAGATTATAAAGTCTTAAAGTATATAAGGAAAGAAGGAGTGTTCAACCACATATTAAATCTGTTGTCAATATTGTATATCAAATTCTTCCTCTTCCAAAATAAAGTAATTGTTGACTTAATATGGCAGTTAATAGTTGCTACTAAACAATCTGAAAATCTATGGATACCTTTTTATATATAAATAGATATCATATAAAATATATGGGGATAAACATTGACCTTTTGTTGTGAAGAATTGCTAAATAAAATAACATAAAAGGCATATGGTAATTTCAAATAAAGATATTCTAGCATAATACAGTAACTAACTTTCAAGTAACTTTACATTTGCAGAGTGTTTTTTGATGAAAAAAAAAAATGTTTCACCAAATTAAGACTGCACAAAATACTTTAGCCACTTCCTCACCTAAATAAAACAGTGACACACCCTGTAAGCTGAAGCTTTATCACATAAAGCAAAACAAGGGCAAGATGTTTACAATGTTCTTGTGAGTTTCAAATCTGTTTCTTTCCTGTTGTTGACATCCTCTTAACTCTATCAAGCTTTGTTTTGGCAACACTTGCTGCACCTCCCGCAACCTACATCCCTTTGCGACCTAGGACTTCAGGGTCAGACTATAAGGTCAAGCTTACAACCTTTACCTTTTAGCTAAATTGTGATGGGAGGGCTTTGTCCTCCAAGCAGGGACTTATATGTGGCTTTGCCACAAGTCAGTCCGAAGCTTGCACCTGTCCAAACGCTGTAGCAGCTCTCCACAATAAAGCACTATCATTTGTTGAATTGAACTACTAATGAAAACCAGAATGCTAATAAAGAAAAGCATTGAGAGCACATTGGACATAATGGGAGTGATCACCCACCAATGCTACACTTTTTGTATGCTTTCAGTGACATTTATATAAATTGGAAAGGATCATTTTTTTCATTAACTTTTTAAGTCAATAGAGTGATGCTTTTAATGACATTCTACTCATTTTTTACCTACCAGAATGTAATTATAGCTTAAATTAGGAAGATATTTTAAAGGACATGAGATTAGTCTATCTTTTCCATTTCTTTGTAGAATATCACCAGTATAAATATGTATTAAATGAAATACACTTTGAATAAATAAGTTAAAATAACTTAATATTTCAAATATATGAAAATATTCTGATTTGTCTATAGTTTTAAAATAAATGAAATTAAATTTACTTAAGAGACAATTGCCTAATTAATATATTAGTAATAAAATATGAATACAAATACCTAATATGACTGCATTTGTCACAAAACTTCTGTTGCCACTGTAGTTTTTGTGAAAGTATTAATTCTGTCCTTGGTCTTTCATCCAATAGAGGAGAATAAGAAGCATGTAAATGAATATGAAAACTTATAGGATTACCTCTAATGACAAAAAATTTGAGTAATTAATAAATTTAATTGATTAGCTACACTTGAATGGTAAATAAAATAGTTGTGATTCAAAATATGTGCAAATGAAAGATTCTTATAAACATCATATAGTTTCCATTCATCAAAAATATTTATTGAATATCTACCTTGTTTTGGTATTCTGAATGTTTAGAGAAAAATATCATAGTTTCTGACTCTAACAAGTTCACAGCTTAATAAAGAAACAAAAATAAATTATTCAGTAACAATATATTGTGATATTTGAGAAAGAGAGAGAATTCATGTTGTCCTAAAGGTGAAAAAATACACAATGGAGTGAAAGTGAATGTTCATGAATTTTTCATAAATTGTGAAATGGCTCAAACAATTGGTAACCATATGTAAAATCTCAGGGAAATAATTAGTTCAAGGGAATTATACAGGTGTGCACAAAAGTGGGCTTATAGTTGTCAGTACACAAAACATGGAGTTTATTCTTGTATTATTATTTATTAATTATTGTATTACATTCTATACATACAACTGTAAACCTGCTTTTGCCCAATTCTGTACATGTGAAAAACAAAGCTAAAACATAAAGCTTTTTAGAATATAATATCTGCATGACATTTATGTGTAGACTTCTTCATGAAGACTTGAAAAGCATTAATTATAAAAAAAATTTTAAATTTAACACATTAAAATTAAGAACCTGTCTTCATTATAAAAGACCAGAAGGCAAGGGGCAAGGAAAGTCACAATAAATAATTATTGTATTATGTACAGAGAGTTTCAGCTGCAATTTGAGAGACAATATCTGCTACACATGTAACAGAGAAGTGGTTTATAACCAAACTCTCTCACAAATCAGTGAGAAACAGGCAACCCACTGGGAAAATGGAGGAGACTTGATTAGGGATTTCAAAAGGAGAAAAACAAAATAGCTAAAAAGAAAAAAAGAAAAAAAGATGACAGATTCTCAATCTAACTAATAACCAGGGAAATGCATTTAAAATCACAATGGTATACCATTGCACATCTGCCAAAATGGATAAAATAAATTCTAAGTATATCAAATATTTGGAAGGATATAGAGCAATGGGAACACACATACACTGCTGAGGGTATAAATTGATACTTACAAAGTGATATTTGCACTTTGAAAACTGCCATTGTCTTGTAAAGTTGAAAGAAAACATAGTTCTCATGTCTCAGATTCCCACTCTTAAGTATATACCCTCCAGATAGGCATGCAGACGTACATTAGGACACATAAACAGGAATGTTTAGAGCAACTTTATCATACTCTGAAATTAGAAACAACCCATACTGGGATGTTCATAAAATAACATAGTGATATAACTATGAAATGAGTGAACATAATAATATAACATTGGGTAAAGGTCAAAGGAAGTAAAACTAAATAATGTTTAGGGATTAATATGGAGGTGATAAAATTATAAAGAAAAACAAAGGCAGAATTATTATCAAATTCACAATTGTGTTTTACTTTAGAAGGGGGATGGATTAATTTTTTTGAAAAAATATTCTTGCTTGTCCTAGAATGTTGCAAATTTATTGTTTCATAACTTGAAATGTTGGTACAGACAATTTTAGAGGACTCCACAGTGTGAATACAAGAAAGCTTTGAATAAAGGCAAAGGATATGGGACAGCTCCACATTGCCAGGATCTGATATTGTCAACATTTCATCCATTCCAATTGGATTGTAGTGGTATCCCATTGTTATTCTAACTAATTTTCTAATAGCAAAGGAGGTTGACCATGTTTTCATATGCTTAATAGCTGCCTGTATATTTTCTTAAGTGTCTATTCAGACCTTTGCTTATTTTTTTTTATTAGGTTTGTCTGTTTTCTTATTTGCGAGTTTTTAACAGTTCTTTGCATATTTTGAATACAAATCCTATATCAGGTATATGTTTTACAAATATTTTCTTCTAGTGTGCAGCTAATCTTTTCATTTTCTTAAAAGTGTATTTTACAGAGCAAAATTTTTTTAATTTTAATGAAGCCCAATTCATTAATTTTTTTTATGTCATGGGCCATACTTTGGTGTTGTACCTAAAATCTAATTGCCACACCAAGGTCACGTTTTCCTCTGTTATAATCTTAGAGTTTTATGGTTTTGCCCTTTACATTTAGGTCTATAATCAATTTTGAATTAATTTGTGTTGCAGACATACTAAGTTCCATCTCCAGATTCATTTTTGATATAAGGATATACAATTTTTCCTGCACTATTTGCTCTTTGTCAAAGATTAGTTGACTATTGTATGGGTCTATTTCTGGGCTCTTTATTCTGTTTATTGTTCTATTTACTACTATCACATTCTTTTTTTAATATATTTTATTGATTTTTTTACAGAGAGGAAGAGAGAGGGATAGAGTTAGAAACATCGATGAGAGAGAATCATCGATCAGCTGCCTTCTGCACACCCCCTACTGGGGATGTGCCCGCAACCAAGGCACATGCCCTTGACCGGAATCAAACCTGGAACCCCTCAGTCCACAGGCCGACGCTCTATCCACTGAGCCAAACCGGCTTTGGCTAATATCACATTCTTAATTACTTTTGCTTTATTATAAGTTTTGAAGTTGGGTAGTTCAGTCATTAGCTAAATTTTATGGGCATACAATACTTCATAGTATTCTATTATTAGCATTTTATTGTCCAGGGGACCAATAATGATGGCTTCTTTTTTATGTCTGATTCTAGTAATTTGTGCTTATTTATTTATTTATTTATTTATGGTTAGCATGGCTGAAAGTTGATACATTTTATTGATCTTTTGAAAGGACTTGCTTTTGTTATAATTTCCAATATTTTGGATTTTTCTAACTGTTTATCTGTTATTGATTTGTAGTTTGATTCCATTGTGCTGAGTATATTTTGCATAATTTCTATTCTTTCAAATTTGTTAACTTATGTTTTGTGGTTTAGAATGTGCTCTATCTTGAGTGAACTTGAAGAGTGTGTATTGTGAACTTGAAGAGTGTGCATTGTGCTATTTTCGGATGAGGTAATCTATAATTATCAATTAGTTGGCCATTTGATTGTGTTATTACCGTGTTTCCCCAAAAATAAGACCTAGCGCATGGAAAAATATGACATCCCATGAAAATAAGATCTAGCGCATCTTTGGGAGCAAAAATTAATATAAGACACTGTCTTATTTTTGGGGAAACAGGGTAGTTCAAATATATATACAGATTTTCTGCCTACTGGGTAATTAAATTACTGAAAGATGGGTATTAAAGTTTCTAACTGTAATAGTAGATGTCTCTCTTTCTATTATATTTGCAGTTTTACTAGTTTTTGCCTCACATTTTGGTGCTCAGTTGTTAAGAAGATATACATTAAAAATGTTATTTATGCCCTAACTGGTTTGACTCAGTGGATAGAGCATTGGCCTGCAGACTGAAGTATCCCAGGTTGTGGTCAAGGGCATGTACATTGGTTGGTGGCACATTCCCAGTAGGGGGATGTGCAGGAGGCAGCTGATCAATGTTTCTAACTCTATATCCCTCTCCCTTCTTCTCTGTAAAAAAATCAATAAAAATATATTTTTTAAAAGAATGTTATTTTTTTTTTTTAGGACTCAACCCTTTTATGTGATTCTCTGCTTTATCCTTGATAATCTTTGCTTTTAAGTCTGGTGTTTTTTTTCCCCTGAAATTAATTAAGCTACTCCAGCATCCTTTTAATTAGTGTTGGCATGGTATTTTTTTTCTGTATCCCTTAGCTTTTAATCTATTTGCTTTTGAGTTTAAGTAGTTTCTTGTGGACAACATATAGTGCAATCTTGTTTTCATTTTATTTTTTAGTTTAAATTCTTTATTGTTGAAAATATTACATATGTCTCCTTTGTCCCTCATTGACTTTCCCCAGGGCTGCTCCCACCAGTCCTCCACCCCCCACCCCCACCCCCCAGCACATGCCCTCACCCCCATACTGTCTGTCCCTTGTCCATAGGTTATTCACTTAGCTTCTGTTTTACTGTTGGTTGATTTAGCCCATTCACATTTAAATTGATTCTTTACAAAGTGGTTCCTTTTTCCCCCTCTTCTGATAGAAGCAGGAGAGATTTTTCCCCCCTCAAATTATCATTGTGAGAACCAGGTGGGGCTCCTGGAGGTAAAAGTCACAAAAGCTTATAGAGTTTCCCTAACACTGGGCAGTCCCCAGGACACCAGTTTGATCTGGTCCGCACTCAGCCTCTAGCAATTCCTCAACTACTGTTCAAGTTACTGGCTCGAGAAGTTTGTACCCACAGTGAGGCATCACTCTGTAGTCCCCTGCCTCTCCAGTTTGGGAAGGCAGCAGTTTACCTTATGATGTCAATTATTTAATGGATCTAAGATGTGTTGATTTTCAGCTTATTCAATTTTTTCTTGTTGCAAGAATGAGAGTAAGGAATTTTGATAATTTCTTATGTTAGAGCAGATTACCCTCTGAGGATTCCCTCTTAATGGGGAATTGAGAAATGCCAGGGTGAAATAATTTCCCCAAGATCACAAAAGTTAATCTAAACTATTTTATCTGTATCATAATTTTTTTTTAAAAGTTTGAAAAATGATCCTGATGCTTTAAATATCATTCCATCTTCAGGGAGGAAAATTGTTACATAGATTCTGAGTCACATCCTGGTCAAGTTATTAAACTTGAAGTATAGAGAAATAATTTTTATACCTTCATGCAGAAAATCAATTGTATGACCAACATAGAAAAGTGTAGGCAAGCTTTCAATTTTTGTATAACCATGTTTAAAGATATAACAGAACGGAATTGATGCCAAAATGTTGGGTTGAATTTCATTGTCTCAAGAAATCAAAGAATGAGTTCACAGATAAAGGCGGTAAGTGGAAGTAAAGTTTATTAAAGAGAGAGATGGACTCCCTGCAGCAAGGAGCAGCAGGAAGGGGGCCCAAAGTGGGTTGCTCACAATTTCTTTGTCTCAAGTTCCAAAGTCCCATGCCCCTTAAGCGAGTCCTGGAAGAGGATCAGCTGCATTCCATGAGAGCCCAAAGCAGACCAATGTCCGGAGCTTCTAGTTCAGCATCCAAGCGAAGGTCCATTAGTTCATGTGTGAAGTTCCATATGGCATAAGCCACGTGGGAGCATTTCCCTCCTAAAGTGTCATTTCAGCTGAAGTCAAAATGAAGAGCCCAAACTAGTTGTATCAGACAGATTATCACTAACCAGATTATCACTAGTTGGTTTTTTGTTTTGTTTTAGTTAAAGAGAAAAGTAGGAATAAAATGTGTTTGGCAGAAAGGAATTAGACCTCCAGCTCTAAGGGCACAGTATTCAGAATTGAGGGGTATTTTAAGATTGCTACAAATTCCCCTTATTTTACAGATTAGTGAACTGGTGCATAGAGTCATGTTGTGACTTGTCCCAGGTCATATGGTCAAGGTTTGGGGCTAACTCACCGTTCTGACTCTCAGCCTGGTATATTACATCATGTAGTGTGTCGGGAAAGTTGTGAAGATTGTCTGTGGATCCTTTATATTCAGAGCCCCCACAAAGGAATGAGGCCCCCTTTTCAGATCTGTGTAATTGGTAACAAACAGAAAGGTCCTTTTCAAGATGGTTGCTTAAAAAATTATAATCCTCAGTTTAAGAAAGTAAATAATTCATGGGAAATCTTTATAAGAGGAAAGAAAATATAAAATAATTAATATAAAGTATGAGGGAAACTATTCCTGAGAGAACTAACTATCTTTTTTTTAATGCATTTTCATTGATTTCAGATAGAAAGGGAGAGGGAGAGAGAGATAGAAACATCAACAATGAGAATCATTGTTAGGCTGCCTCCTGCACACCCCACATTGGGGATCGAGCCCACAGCTAAGGCATTTACCCTGTCCCAGAATCAAACCATAACCTTCTGGTTCATAGTTCAATGCCAGCTGGGTGAGAGAACCACCTTTCAAAGTAGCATCCTTAGAAGATTAATAGTTTTGAGCAACATGTTTATGGAAAATTAATCAGATGTTGCTGTTAGGCCTTTTCATGTTTTATCTCATTCATATTTCCCAAAGATGACATCCAACAAGTAAATTAAGATTATCCTAAGTGCCAGAGAATAATTTAGTCACATGAAGTGCTTTTCTTTCTTTCTTTCTTTCTTTCTTTTTCTTTTTTTTTTTTTTTTTTTTTTAGCAACATATTATTCCTACAACTACAATGAACAGTGAGGATTTGACTAGTCAGAATTTCTATCTGCTTTTTCTAAATCTTTGATCATTTGCTTTATTGCTTTAGATAAACCTATTTACTTCTGTAGGTCTCAACATCCATATTTGCTAAATAAAGTGGTAAAACTATATAATCTCTAAGGTTTCTTCCAATTATAAAATGCTGAGGCTGTGACACAAATCATAAACCAAATAATCATCAACCCATTAAAAAATCTCAACCCATTATCCATGAGGAGAGAAACCAAGTAAGTCTGTCTTATTTACTACTAGAGGCCCAGTGCACAAAATCCATGCACAGGTAGGGTCCCTAGCGGCTACTAGCTGCTGGCTCGGGTCTCTGTTCCCTGGCTACCAGTTGCTGGCAGGAACTTCCTTTGTTCTGAGCCACCCCCTGCTGGTCAGCACATGTCATAGTAAGCAGTAGAGCTCCTGATTGTCGAACTCCTGCCTGAGTACAATTTGCATATTAGGCTTTTATATATAAAGATTGCATCCCTTGTTCAAAATACATGCTTAATACATAGTAGGAGATTATTGAGTATTTATTGAACCAATCAATTAAGTTAATAAGTAAGTAACATGGTAACTGTCATACTTCAATTGATTGAAAAAGCTGGGAAAAGAACTAATTTATTCTGATTGTGCACTGCATTATTTCATTTATGACTGAGTGGAGTATAAATGAGCAATTATGATGGACATGCACCTAATGAAGAAGATTTCACAAGCTTTAATATTGTCAGAACATAAGCCAATACTGGTAATACCTGTATCCCAGAGTGTTGAGATTTTTAATTAATCTCAATGACATTTACTTGGAAAGATATGTAGGACATGCAATGAGCAGGTCATTTTTTTATATTAAAAAAAACCTCGGAGTTAGAGATCATCTAATCCAGGATACCTTATTGACCAGAGAGAAAATTGAAGCATGCCAATATTTTAGATGCACAAGTTTCTTAATTACAAGATAAAGTTTGTTTATCACAAGGTAAATTTCCATGATGCTAAATTTATTGACAGAGGATTAAGCTTGTATTCAATCAGAATTAATGTGATCATGTTATTGCAGGCATATCCTTGAGGCCCATGATGATTTTCTTCCAACCTCTCTATAAATTTATGGCACTCTATTGATCACCAACTCTCAAAGGTGATCTCCATTCTAACAATAGTAAATTCTGATAGCATTGTTTACTTATAACACAACAACCCAGGATGTAAACCAATGCCGAGTATGTGAAACAATCATACCACTGATTATTTTAGCAATCAGCAATAGTTTATGTTCCAAATACACAATGAGTAACAAGAGGAAAAGTGCTGCATAGTGCACTTTGAGAATTTATGAATTTCCCAAGTGGAAGTGCAGAGGCTGGAGTTAGTTCTTACTATCAGTTCAATACTGTGCTTGTTATTTTAAAGAGTTTCATTTTCTATTTTAAAGTGGACTGACTACTAATTAGAAACGCAGATATAGAGTAACATAGGGTAGCTATCTGGCCTGTGTTGTACTTCTAAAGAGCTCTATGATTCCTAAGCTAGTCAGTAGTTATGAGAGATATCAATTTATAAACACAGAAAATTAGTTCATTCGTTATACAGACAGTTATGTAATTTTTTATTTGTACAACACTGTGTTAGGAATGTAAAGCTTCATAATGAAATTTAATATGTTTATCATTGTGCAGTTTATACTTGAGCTTATTTATTTATTCTTTTGTTTTTCTTTTCAATTTATTTATTCATTTTTAAAAATATATAGTTTTATTGATTTCAGATAATAAGGGAGAGGGAGAGAGATATATATTTAAAAATATATAGTTTTATTGATTTCAGATAATAAGGGAGAGGGAGAGATAGAGAGACACCCACACTGGGGATCAAGTCTACAACCCAGGCATATAGCCTCCACAACCTCCTGGTCCATTGGTTGATGCTCAACTACTGAGCCACGCCGGCTGGCCTGTTTATTTGTTTATTTTTATTGTGAGGAATAGACACTTTAATTTGCCCAATGCTGATTTTAAAGAAGCCAGATTCTGAACTCATGTGTATGTTCATACCAACCATCCCCGCCTGCATGGTGTTTTCTAGATTTGACATTATTGATGATTACCAGTCTATACTAAGTAATTACCAGGGTTAATCTGAAGACCTTACATCTGCATACAAAATTTTGTGATTTACATCTACATGCATTTTTCTGGAGAAAGAGACTTAACCCTCCAAACAACTAATATTCCTGCTGTTGATATACAAACCTTTTAATGTGATAATTCTCAAGTCAGCTAAAAGCAACATATTGAGCAGCTCTAGGTACAGTGAACTAGACAGAAAGGTAATGGTTATTTTTCCTTTTGAGAATAGTCACCATTGGAGATTAACTCATTTTATGCAAGACAAAAATAAAGATTCTGATTTATGTCCCTCTTCTCAGAGTGTGATTCATAGTGTTGAAAAATTGCAACTGATTTTGAAAAAGACAGATTGACTTTAAAAAAACAGATTTTTTAAAAAGTATACTGTTCTTTTTTAACATGTCTAATGAGATATAATTCACATATTATAAAATTCACTGACTTAAAATGTGCATTCAAATGTTTTTTAGTGTATTCACAGAATTGAGTAACAATGACCACAGTCTAGTTAGCAGCCTCTTTCCATTCTCCCTCTCCCCAGCCTTGGAAGCCACTAATCTACTTTCTTTCTTGCCTGTTCTTTTTATTTAATATAAAAGCATTTATATAATACCAGGTCTGTTGTTGTTGACTTGTCTCAATGAGCATAATCTTTTCAAGATCCAATCATGTTATATGCATCAGTAACTCATTTTTTTTATTTCTGAGTAGTATTCCATCATAAGGGTGTACCAATTTAGTTTACCAATTCATCTGTTGATGTACAGTTAGTCAGTGTCCACTTTTTGGATATTATGAGTTATAAGTAGAGGCCTGGTACATGAAATGTGTGCATGGGAGGGGTGTCCCTCAGCCCGGCCTACACCCTCTTCGATCTGGGACCTCTCAGAGGATGTCTGACTGTGGGATCGGGCCTAAACCGGTAGTCAGACATCCCTCTCACAATCCGGGACCACTGTCTCCTAACTGCTCACCTGTCTGCCTGCCTGCCTGATTGCCCCCTAACCATCCCCCTGATGGCCTTGTCACCCCCCAAATGCCCTCCTGCCAGCCTGGCCATCCCCAACTGCCCCCTGCCAGCCTAGCCGCCCCCTAACTGCCCAGATGCCAGCCTGGTTGCCCCCTAACTGTCCAGCTAACATCCGAAAGATATCCAGTCACCAGGTCTAATTAGCATATTACCCTTTTATTAGTATAGATGGTATTACCAACAGTAATGTACAAGTTTTGAGTAAAAATGTTTTCATTGCTCTTGGGAGTGAGAAGCACAGGAGTGTAATTGCTGGGTATATGGAATCTCTAGGCATAACATTTTAAAATACTACCAAACTGTTTTTCAAAGTGGCTGCACCAGTCTATATTCTCACCAAAAAAGTATGAAGGTTCCAAGTTCTCCATATCCTTGTTAGTTACTCAACAGTTGCTATTGTCTGTCTTTTTAATTATAGCCATTCTAACGGTTTAAAGTGGTATATGATTGTGGTTTTAATTTGCATAAGTTTATCTTTTTCATTTCAAATTTCCTGGATAAGACTCTGTCTAAACACAGGTATATGAATAAATTGAATCCTAGCTTCCAAACCCGTGAACTTTAAAGACAACAAATATCCTGGAAACTTAAGACATTTAGTTTGTGTCTTGCTTGCTGAAAATACAATTATTTTAAGTATGCTCATAAAATGTCTCCCCTACAGCAGCTTGCTTGGTTTTAGCATTAGGCCATGCATAGAGCATAATATAGTACTTCTATCTTTGCCCGTTCTCTTAATTTATAAAAATTTCAAAATATTTCATTACATAGTGATATTAATGTGTTATTTATAACATTGTCGACTTATGTTCTTTTCTGTATAATCGTGTGTTGTTCTCTTCACAAGAAATAACTTCTTTATGGTTCTCATCATAGCGTTGCTTCAGATGGCTTCATAATTTTCAAAAATCATAAAGGTTTCACTTCAGCTAAATGTTAGAGCCTGCTGAATGTGTTTACTGCCTTATATCCTAAACACCTGCATCTTGAAAGATGCTGCTGTGCAAGGCGGGGCCTACTGAGTCATTCCCAACATACAGAGCACAGGGAGCAGGTGTTCAGTGGTGAGCAATGGGATAAAAGTTACAAACTGGGTTAGTTAGTAACATAGGATACATAAACTGTATTTCCAGAATCTTAGTTAAGTTTGTTTATTTAATTTTCAAAATTGTTACTAGGATTCACCATCCCTTAAAGGTGAACAATTACCATAACAGAAATCTCTCTTCATCTCAATCAATTTTTCTGATGCATAGAGGTCAGGTTACTCGTTATCTCTTTCTCTTTAAAATAACCAAGAGCCCATAATATTTATTCATGAAATATGCAGTGTACTTGCTTCAGAAATTGTGCCCTTTATTAATGGAACAGATGGTCAAAGGGGTTTGTACAGATAAGAGAGTTGGTATCCCCTTAAGTACTAAAAAAGACAAGAAATAAAAAAGGAAAAAAGCCTAAAAATAAAGCTACTGCATACTATGGTGTTTTATTTTGGCATCAAACTTGACACTTCTTGAAAGGTATAAAGTTCATTTATGCAAGGTCATGCAACCTGAGTGTCATTACCATAATAACAAACATTTATTGATTGTTTCTGTACAACAAGCATTTTGTAAACATGTTTAGATGATGATATAGATAGATAGATAGATAGATAGATAGATAGGTGATAGAAAGATATTATAGATAGATAGATAGATATTTAAATAACCCTATCAGGTAAGTACTATTAGGACTTCTACATTTTCAAACAAAGAAATGCAATTAAAGGGTTAAGTAATTTGCACACTGCCAAACTTGGAAGAGGGAGAGCCAATCAGGTTCAAGAGCACATTCTCTTAAATATGATGCAATAGCACCAAGGTATCGATTTTATACTTTCTACTCCAAAGGAGCCATTAAACATAAACACTTACCTCCTCTCCCTTACAAAATCCCAATGAAAATATAATGAAGATGAATGAAAAGGGGAAAAAATAGTCTGAAACAATATTGGACAAAAAGATCTAGAATAACTGCGATATTTTAATGAATTTCTGGAAAACAGAACATTTGGAAATACAGTCTGTTAAAGAGAGAGCACAGTCCAAAAAACACTGAGGAGGGAGCTGAAGTAAGAGTGGAAGCTGTGTTTCTCCGGCACCAAGCTCGGTGTGGAGATTTGGAGGGCGGGGAGGAGAGGAACTCCGTCAGGGGGTGAAAGGCGGTCTGCAGGAAGAGCAGCCCGGCACCCGGCCCCCACACGTGGAGAGGCTGCGGGCCAGTGGCTCCGGGTAAATCTGGGCTGATATGGATTCAAATGACATGGGATCATTTGCCTGGGAAAACTAGGCTCCTGGGCTGGGACCCAATATTCCAGGATAAAGGCATCTTTATTCTGGCGTTGAAATTGGAATGCAGTCATCTACATTGGTAAGGCTACTAAGGCAAAGATCAGACTGCACTTTTCCCGAGTTACCAACCATCAGATACTGACTGTGTTTGCATCAGCTGCCCAATGAGGATCTGACTCCAATCACTCATTCATTCTTTTTATTTTTACTCAAGATTGCCTCCATGAAATCTTAAACTTTCACTTTGAATAGATATGGAAATGGTGCTTTTATCCGTGTGTAGCAGGTGCTTGATGAATTCAACCTTTGGCTTATGGACTCTGCTCAGTGTTTTGAATTTCTGGGCACTGGCCTCAGGCCTGACGTTCTAACTTAAACACTTCTGGCTTACCATGTTTCCGTGACAATATTCTCAGGTTCCTTGTATTTCACTGCCTCCATGTGTAAATAAGGATAACACTCATCCATACCCCACAGGCTCATGATTAGAGTGAGAATTATGGGCTCAAAATACTGTGTAGAACATATATAAATTTGGAATAAATTATATTTATCCTTTTTAGTATTAACTTTTTGTCCACATGGCAACTCAGAAACCTAACCTGTTCTTCTTACGAGGTTCACCAGCCAGCCCTGGCTGTGACACCAGCTCCAGGCAGGAAGATGCTGAGTCCCAGAGCAGCCAGGGCTTCCCAGGCATCCTCTGCCTTCTCAGCCTCAACCCAGACCATGGGTATCACACCAGCGTCCCTCTCTTTCTGCTTGCAACAGATGCTGGATTTGTAGTAAAAACTTAGTTATTTGTTAGAAAAATGTGTTTTTCATGATTGATCAGGATTTCAGACCTATACTCTTGTGTATATAACGAGTGATTCAGAAATAAAGTCAAAATTGGAGTTAAAAATCTATTGGAGTTTAACATTCTAACATGTGTTTTTATCCATGATTAAATGTGTGTGTGTGTGTGTGTGTGTGTGTGTGTGTGTGTGTGTGTGTGGTCAGGGTGTGTTGAGAAGAGAGATAGCTGGTATGAGTAGTCATGTATTTGGCAGGTTTTGTGATAACCCAGTTATTGTCCATCAAGAAGTCCACACATGTTTTATTTTGAGGAGACTAAACTGTGGGCTGGTTGCCAACTTGTACCTTTTGTTATTCTTGACATTGCAAAGTTACGTCACTTGCGAAAAACGCGCTATCCATTTTTGGTAAATAAATAAATTAAATTAAATAAATAAATAAATAAATAAATATAAAATCTAAGCAAATAAAATGTGATTATTTGTTTAATTTTGAAATCTAAAGTATGAATTTCTGAATCTCCAGTCTAACAATGTATGGATCCTCTCTCAAAGCACACATTTCAATGAGCTCCCCTTCTTTAATCACACTTGTTTTTGTATATAGATGCAAGCATGTCCTCCTTCCCCACAAAGTATGGGCTACGAAGCAATCACAGCAAACCAGAGTGCAAGAAGTCACACCGCTCAACATTTGAACTGTGATATTCTAACTTAAGTTTTTCCTAATGTTTATCATGTTCTGAGCACAATCAGTAACAGAAAAAAAAAAAATATCTGTCTGTCTAACACATTTTGGTAATTTCATCTGCTTTTATAGGAATCTCTTAGGGTTTCCTAATTAGAGGAATTTACAGGAAATGTCGAACAGTCTAAGTAACTGATGTGTTGTAATTAAAGTCTAGGCAATTGAGCAAATTAACCTTTATGTTTTTATGATATTAAGCTGCAGTTTCCAGAAAGTTTCTAAAGCAAGTAATTGAGGGAATTATCAAAAACTAGAGAACAGAGAGAGGAAAAACACAATTCTTGGTTGTTACTATAATACTTGAAGTAATTAATTGAAGCAGTAAACTTTCTCTAATATTTAAAACCAGAGGCCCAGTGCACGGATTCATGCACTGGTGGGGACCCTTGGCCTGGCCTCCAGGGATCAGGCTGAAACCGGCTCTCCGACATCCCCCAAGGGGTCCTGGATTGCAAAGGGCACAGGCCAGGCTGAGGACCCCACCAGTGCACCAACTGGGCCTCTAGTATGCATATAAGATCTTTTGTTAATCACTCCTGGCTCTCCCTCTCCCCTCTTCCTTCTGAGATTCATCAGTCTGTTCCATGTTTCCATGTCTGTGGTCTCCACTCTGGCATTGATTGTCTGCCCCCAGGTAAGTACACATCATAGCTGCCAGCCGGTCGGCTGGTCACTTAGGCTTTTATATGGAAAGATAATGAGAGATCCATTGTTAAACTATAAGACACAAATATATTTTAATTAATGTACAATAAGACAAAGAGAATATCTATAATTTCTCTAGCAAGATTTAAAAAGTTCAATTGATATATTAATAAAATATATGTAAGTAAAATTATTTTAAATGATAGTAACATGAGGTAGAGATTTAAGAGGTGAAGAATTGTTGGATTATTGTTACATTAATTTTTATGTAAATCTTTATGTACCCAGACCAGTTCAGAATTGAACACAGAAAGAATTCATCAATTTGTTTGTTTCTTACCTCATTTGATTCACTAGATGTTATAATAACTGAAAATCATGTTCACTTATAAAGTAAAAATATCAATAAAATAAGTAGCTAAATAAAGACATAAACATAATTTTTGCTGTACCTTTAGCTGAAGTCAGCAACTAAAGAAACTATCCAGAAGACAATGTTGCATATAGTAGTCAATGGAGAACTGCTTTTTACATCTGAGTTTTCCTGGTTATGTGTCTAGTATAACAAGAAAACCTTAATATTTGTATATTTAGGATATATTTAATACTTTACAGATAGTTTGTTAGAAGTAACTCCGAAAATATTCATTATGTTCGATCTAGTTTTCCCAATGTTCGGTTATACTATCTCTGCTCTTAAGTTTTTGAATTTCTATAAAAGGCAGGGGTGAATATTATATATGCCTTTTCTCTTATTCATACTTCTGAGTAGAAATTCAAGTTCATACTAGTAGTGTAAATTTAAGGCAATAAGTTGACAAGGCAACAGGCCCTCTCAAGTAGTCCATATGAAGCAAAGATATGATACATCTCATGGATTTCTTGGTCTGAGCATCCATCTGAATAAAAATATATTTAATTTTTGTTAATTTTATATAAAACTCTACGTATTTCTAGATAAATCTAGACAACTTTATTTCCATTTTAAAACTAACTTTAGAATCATAAATTTTCAAAAACACCCAAATTTCAAATTTCATATAGATCAATCCTGGATGGGTAAAATGTAAGGATATAAATAATGAGCATCTTCCAATAAAATATAGCAATTTATTATGCTAAATCCAATTTGCCTTATAAAACAATTCCTTGAAAGATTGTAAACTTTTCATTAGTATGTGGGGAGATGGGATAAAATGAGAACAGCAAACATCAATAGATTGTCTTGAGTTTTCCTGAAGGAGAATCATGTGCTTTGTGAATAGAAATATATTTTACCTCTTCTTTTCTGATGTTTATGTCCCTTTTTGCTTTCTTTTAGTTATATTGGCTATTTTTCCCAATATTATCAACATTAGTGGCCATATTAGGTATTTTTAAAATATTGTTTCTTACCTTATTGGCAACTAAAACTAGTGATTTGCAATTCATTCTGCAATGAGTTGCAGTTTGTATGTGTGTGTGTGTGTGACATTTGTTTCTCTGCTTTAAATTACCTGGTCACAGCACAGCAGACAGAAAGTCAGAGCCTTAGGAACAGGTTGCTGAAAATCAATAGAATAGCTCCCCTATGAATTACCTATTTGTCCATTGTGAGTTTTTACTTCTTCATCTTACCTCGGTTTCCTTCCATGAATTCAAAGCTTTCCTGCATTTGCCCAAATATAAATTCAGGCACTTTAAGTAATAATTGTTGCTAAAATTTGAATTGATTTTAAACTGACACCAGTGAGACTAACATATTCTTGTCATCACATTCAAATGTTTTTAACTCATATGCCAACTTGTCACCATTTCTCTGGTGATTTAAATGCAAATAAATGATACCCCTTTATTAATATTTATTTTGACATTGATGCAGACAATGGATTGTAGTGACAGCATTAATATTGATAGCAGCAATATAAACTCAAAGGATGTCTTTGTAATGAAATGTGGATTTCAAATTTATTTTAAATAAAGGTGAAAAGGGAATTTTTTTGTTTTGGGTTCTTTAAGAAATTAAAAAAGACAATTGAAAAATAATAACAAAAATCCCAAATCATTGTTTTAGACAATGAGGGGAATGGCCTTGCAAAATCAGGCCCCTGCCTGCCTCTCTAATCTCAGTTTGCTATTTTTCCTCCTTTTGCTCTATTCTGAAGCATAAATAAGTACTTGCTCAGGCATCTCAAATGTGCCACATTCTCTCCTGTTTCATGGCTTTATAGACATCCTTTCCTCTTCACAGCCAAACAGCTATATTGACTTCTCCCCACTCTTTTCTCCTTTCTCCCCATCCCAGCTCTCATTATTTTATATTTGTAACAGATATCTGCTTAAACTCATTTGTTCAGAGTGGCTTTTTTTTTTTTTTTTTTTTTTTTTTTTTTTGCCATATCTCACCTTGCATTGACAAGATTAAGTCCCCCACAGTAGTCTCCTTTATATCATTTCTCACATTGTAACCATGCTCAATGTCTACTGACGGCTGGATTATGGATTCCAGGAGAGTGTGTTTATTTTCTTCACCCCAGTGTCCTCAGAAACTCTTTAGTGCCTGACACTTAGTGGTTCCCATTAACTATTCGTTGAATCAATGAATAACTATGTCATGTTTTCTCTTAATTGTATTTCTCTCTTTTGTTTGGTCCTTCTGCTTTGAATGGCCTCATCCTGTATTTTTAAGTATACTTTGGCATTGACTGCATAAGACTCAGCTTGTGTTGAAACATGTCACCCAACCCGTTGGAATCAATATGACTCCCAGAAGGCTGAGTCTGTTTTATAAGCTGTATGGCTTGGGCTTGGTGGCCGAATAGATTCAGGAGAAATTGTGAAATGCAGGATATAAATCAAAACAATAAGGATAATTATAAAAGTTCTTTCTGGTCTGCACTATATAATGAAATAGTTCTTTCTGATGGAGCTGGGAAGGTGGCCAGAGTAGGCTTCTTGTGCAGCCCTGGACTTGTGTTTTACCACTAGGTGGCACTAACTCTGCAAAGGGAGGATGAGCCTGAGCTAAGCTCCATCGGATAAATTCATTGGCTTCTTTTCTGGATATGAGTGAGCACCACTTTTCTTGCACATGACCTCCCATATAAAATTATCTTAAATGTCTGATTCTAAACCATATTTAGTATCAGCTACTATTTATATTCTGTTCCAGGTCTTCACCACTTCCTCCCCTGACCAGTTGCCTGAGTGAACATTTTTGAATTAGGCATGCCAGAGCTTGGGTAGATTGTGCAGGAAAATGTTAGCATATTGTTGTGGCCCCTTTGTGTCCTCTGATACTCTGATATTCACCGATTCAGTAACTCATTCTCCTTTAGGAATAAGTACATCTGCAGTAACTAACTCCTTGGTAGGGCCATATGAATGAGAATTGATTCTCCCATTGAATATAACTGAATCTCAGAATAAAACTCTGTCCCTTTATTCCTCACACAAGTTCATTGATAAATACTAGTGGCCCGGTGCATGTATTCATGCACATTGAAAGGAAATTAGTTAGAAGGTGGCTGCTGGGGCGGGACTGGGCAAGAAAGGCCAGACACGCCCTTGAGCCAACCTCCCTCAATCCCTCCCCGGCCGCACATGGGGCAGTGCAGTGGCTCAAAGGGAGTCTGTGGTCACTGCAGCGTGGCAGTAAACCAGATCCGGGCCAACAGTAACAACATAACCCAAGGCCAAAGGAGGAATCCAATCACATAGTGCGCAAGGAATTGGGCTTCCTCCTCTCTGGTTCAGGGTGCATCACCTGAGAACTGCTATCTTTTGTTCTGTGTTTGGAGGAAAATAAGATTCTTCTTCACACGTACAGATTACTACATGTAAAGTAAGGACATTTTACTATCAAGAGGGAAGCCATCTGAGTGTAAAGCCATCATGTGGAGAAAATAATGGAACTAAAGCCCTTATCAAAGTATACATGACACCTGTCCTAGAAGTGAAGTGAGCCAGTATATTTCCACATTATTTAAACTAGTTTGTATTCCGTTTTCTCTTATTTGCAACCAAAAGTTTCTCAAAAATAGTTAAGTACACGAGATCTGGGTTTTGTTTTTTTTTTAGTGCCTCTGCACCACGATTATAAAGAGAGTATTTCAGTTTTGAATAGTGCTTTCAATGGGATGTGGAAAGAGTATTTTGTTAATGCAAAGCAAAACCACTATAAAATTAAGTTTGAGAAAGAATTAAGGGAGAAAGAAAACTTTCAATTTCTTAGCTCACTGCAGGGGAAGTAATTTCCATTTTCTCAGTTTTTCCTCATTACATTTGATTTGTTAGCAGTGGAGGAAGCTTCCATTTTTCAAATGCTCTGAAAGCTTTATGCCACTACATGGCCTATATGTAAGTCAGTATTTCCATGCTGATAATAAAGTGCTTGAAACCCACCAGAACACCTTCATAATATTCAAATTGCCCTGCCATTGTGAAAGCTCATTTCTGCTGGGTGCTAAGTTAGATATCACATTTGTCAAATGGTATAATCATCTTCTCGCCTGAAGACAAGAGCCCGGGGGACTTCACAAATGCCAGCCGGCAAAGCCCTGATGAAGGCTAATATGGCCAAAAGACAGATTCCAGGAAAGATTTGTGAGCAATCACTTGTTGCTAAAATTAGCTGGAAAATTCAAGTATTTGGCTCATTAGCATAAAGAGACAATAGGATTTACAGCCTAATTTGAAAACTCCCTTACTAAAAAAAAAAAAAAAAAGTAGACAGTCTTGAATTGAAATGTGTGAGTCAGGAAGTTAAATCTTTCAATCTGAGCAAGTAGTTAATCTCTTTAAGGCCTCTAATTTTTCCTCTGTGAAACTGGGATAATAGCACCTACCCATAGAGTCGTTACGGGAATAATGTGAAATCTTGTAATATGTCTCTAAAAGAAAATGACTGAACAAAATATGTAGCAGCCACCTGACAAACTACATCAAATGTTCAGCCTTATTGTCAAGATTGTTCTGGTTTCCATGTCCAACTCAGGTTGAAGAGAACAAAAGGAAAGATATTGGCTGGCATAGTCTGAAAAGCTCAAGAGAGAGAGATGGCTTCCTAATGGCTTACCTGGGGCATTAAACTATACTGCACACCTGAAAACTCTAAATTGGTATGGAAGTCCGTACAGACTTTCTTCTTCGCCTCGTCACCCTGTTGTGGAAAGACCACTCAGTACTTCCAACCTCACTCCAACACTAACCAATCCAGAAGGTAAGTGAAGACCCTTTCTCAGAGCCCCAGAAAATAGCTCCTTGTGGGATTATATGCTTCCCACGGGAACAGAGAAGCACCTGATATCATAAAAGAGGATTGGCATAAGTCTCTGAAACTGGGAGTTGGAGCCAGTGCTGCTCAAATCACATGGATGAGCCTGGCAGAGAGCTGATGCCCCAGTAGGGTGTGGGGGATGAAACTACCAAGAGAAGGGTAAATGAATACTAGGTGGCAAAAACAGCTGGTGACTACTAGAACCTTCTTCAAAATGTTTGTATCATCAAGCAAATTTGATGATAGCCTTTCATGTTGAAGCTTAAAAAGATATAATAGTACCTAGTATGGCACAGGATTCCTGGAGATACCTGTAACCCATATTCATTCTGAGGGGTATTTTGTAGCTAGATTTCATCTCACTTTCCTTTCTCCTCAACTCTCTATATTCCTATGGTCTTACGTTTTGATACCTTTTTCATATATTTTCTTTGTTATTCGCCATTCTTAAGGTGTTTTTATTTTTATATATTGAAGCAATCATTTTCCTAAACACTCATCTTTTTTTTCCTCACCCAAGGATATTTTCCATAGACTTTTAGAGAAAGTGGAAAAACATTGATGTGAGAGAGACATATTGATTGGTTGTCTCCCCCCACACATCCCAACCTGGGGCCAGGGATCCAGCCTGTATCAGAGGTATGTGCCCCTGACCGGAATAGAACCCAGGACCCTTCAGTCCACTGGCCAAAGCTCTATCCACTGAGCCAAACTGGCTAGGGCACAATCATCTCTCTTTAATCCCCTCTGTGACTAAATGTAATTGAGGAGAATTACGAGTAACTATTTAATCCAGAATTATATTTAGCAATTGGTAAATGAAGAAAAAGGAAACAATATATCTAAGAACCTTTGAAATACAAGTAAAACAGAAGTATCAATTTCCTGCACAATGAGCTTTCAACATGCATATTTTGCCAGGGTCTGTTCCACTGGCCCCATGTCGTTGGTGTCACACCCTGCAACACTGAACTGCTTGGAATCCCCACACCCAAGTCCCCACACTTGGTTTGTATCTCCAATCACTTTTCACTGGCCTAGGACTTGATTACCACCTTTCTTTGCCGGGCTAAATATGTGTTTCTTCCACACTCAGTTCAGCCTCCAATACCTCTGACTAGTTTATCTTGAACTCATCTCTTTGCTTCTCCTATCCCATTATGCATACCTCTCAGCAATTACCATATTTTGTTGACATTTTTGGCTTATGAGTCAGTCTTTATCACTAGTCCCAATAATCCTTGAGAACAGGAACTGTCATATGTATCTCTTAGCACAGTGACAGACAAGAGTAAGCAGTCGATAATGTTGATGGTTGAAATCTTTATTTAATGATTCATTTGCTGTTGCCATTTTACCCTACAAACTATACCTATAACCAATCAGCGTGTGATAAATCAGCATGTTGATTTTTTTCTTAAAAAAAACAAAACAAAAACATATTTATTAGTGATTTACAGAAAGAAGATTTAATAATAAATATGGATATTTTAATATTTTCCTTACCCTTTCAGATATATTATGAATAAGGGAAAACAGTGAGATAGAGGTAGAAGCAGCCAGAGAAGGAGGAAATAAGAAAAAGAGAGAGAGGACAATTAGAGGATAATATGAAACATGCAACAACAACAAAATTTGAAATAGCATTATTTGAAAATTTGATTTTCAGAATGGTTGTACACATTTTAATGCTGTTTACTTGAAAGTAAAACAAATAAAATTATCTCAACAATGACAAATGAGAACCATAAATTATCCACATTTTAAGCAGTCAGGACATCATCCTAAGTGTCTGTAAACAATTTGTATGCTGTATGGCAAGCATACTCCATTGGGTACAATTATATGATTGTTTATGGAATAATTGCTCTCCTTGTCAAATGCTTGATTGAATATTTGCCTGCTCCCTGTAATATTTTCACTGAGTAATTGTCTGCTGTGGGTAATACCTTCACTCAGTAATTGCTTGTTCTGAATAATATTTTCACTGAATCACTTCCCATTCAGCCTATTTTATCGCACGATTTTCTTGTTGTGAGTCATGTTACTATAAGTTCACTGAGAATTTCTTGCTGAATTACATATTTCCTTTGTATTACTTTGGAACTAGATCTGCGTTTTTGCCCTACACCTTCTCAATGTTGATGAAAGATTATACAACAACGTTCTGTTTCTAAATTGTTTTCCAGCCATGCGGAACTCAGTGCTCAGTCACATAAAAAAACAAGTTCTGCTTTTGTGGGAGCAAATGACTTACTTAAAGGAAAATGAAGAAATCTGACTTTAGTGAAAGAGGTGCGGACTGATATGAAACATCATGGATAAGCTGTTCCCAAGGCTCATTTGGAGATTTTGGAATCTAAAGCGTTAATGAGACTGTAAGACTGCCCAATTTGACAAAACATATGCTGCCACCGGATCTAATAACTCTACATTTATCGCCATTGAACTAGCAATGGACTTATCCTTCTTCTTCTCCAGTGTCACGTCGCCTGGATGAGACAGAAGTGAGCACTGGGTCACAGAGTCCAGCAGGAGCCCTCTAGGTGTGGTTTGAGGAGCAAGGAGAGAACTTGGCCATCCCCCCTTTCACTCTGTTTTCTCTTCTTTCCATTCTCTTCCACTTTACCCTCCGGTGAATTCCCCTCTGGTGGTCACAGTGACCAGTGAAAGAGCTAACAGGAGCCAAACCTCTGAGGGATGAGAACCTTATTTTTCCAATTAGAGGAGCTGAGATTCCTAGGATTCAGGGCCACCCGGCTACAATTTTTCTCTCTGTGTCCTTTAGTTGGTTGGGCCCAGAGGGTAACACAAACCCAAAAGTGCTCAGCAAAGTGGGGCAAATAGAGCCCCAAGATTTTGGCCAGAATCCTGAAAAGAGGTTTATGAAAGCTCTCTCATAAAGGGTCTGATCCTAATTAGTCCATCAAAGACTTTGTGAACTGAGCTAGAGGTCAACTACCATCATGGAGTCGCTAACCGAACATGGAGTGTGGCACAACTTGGACATATCTAAAGAGTAGGACTTGGGCTTTAAAAACTGAACTGACACAGGAATCACTGCCTACAAAAGGCAAATTGAAATTTATAGCCTACACCTAACAATTTCTCTAGTATAAAAAAATACTATTTTCTCTGTAGAAATTAAACAAGTCACAAATTTTATAATGTAATATTAAAATATCCAGGATACAATCTAAAATTACTCAGCATACAAAGATCCACAAGAATTTAATACAGAAAAGGAGAATAAGCAGACGATAATTGGTTTTTGGGGTTGGGCCAAATGGGTAAAGCAGGTAAAAAAAAAAAAAATACAAACTTCTAGTTATAAAATAAGTAAGTCATAGGATATAACGTACAATTTGTAATACTCTATTGCATATTTGAAAGTTGCTAAGAGAGCAGATCTTAAAAGTTCTCAATACAAGAAAAGAAATTTGTAACTGAGTAGTAACATGTTAACTAGACTCATTGTGGTGATAGTTTGGCAAATATACAAATGCCAAATCATTATATTGTATGCCAATAAACTAACATAATGCCATATGTCAATTATACCAGAATAATAAAAAGCATACACAATAATAAATAAATAAATACTTTTTCTTAAACTCTGAGCATTTAATGTCTAAGAGTTGCTATAGCCCAGCTTTTGTAATATCCAGAAATATTTCTTGAAGTATAGTGTCTATTTTAAGGCACAAAATAACCAGATTGGCATTATGTTTGACAAATTAGTGGCCTGATTATTCATTATTTTGTTGTTTATTTTAATATCCTGATTTAGTAGAATTAAGTAGAGCCATGAATTACTTAAACCAAAAGGGCAGAGTATAATTGTCCTTCAGCATCAATAAGTTCTATTTTCCCTCTCAGGAAGATTAGGCTGTATTTATGCATTCTCCTTCTTAAGGAGGGAAGATGAATTGTTCTCTCTTCTCCCTCCACATCCTCTAATAATGTTCCTCAATACCCATTCCAATAAGATTTACGTGAGGACATTGACAATGAAGAGTTTTATAAAAGTCATTTTAAAAATGCCTGGCTCCATTATCATGAGAAATAATAGAAAGGAAAATCAAGCTATTTGGCACATTGTTCACTAAATTGTACATATCCAAATTATACTAGCCAGAAGCATATCATCATCACATTTCTTAATTATCTTTATTTTAATCCATACAGTTTAAATCAAATCAAACAATTAAGTTTTCATTTTTAAAATGTTCATATTATAATATTCTACAGTAAAATAATTGTAATTTTTAAAAATCATTTTATCAACACAAGTTACAAGAATCACATGTTGTTAGGGAGTTACTAAGGGAAATCATGGTTTACAAAATGTATTTATTGTTATCAGACAAAAGTCACCATGACTTCTTCCCTTTTCTGTGATTCCTGGTCTGCAAGTAAGGGTCTATTCAAGAAGCTATGAGGAAGCTTTAAAGACTTTTAAAAAATGGGTTGAAGCAAAAACATGGAGAGAGTGAAACAAAAAATATATCTTCTATGATTGAAATGGACATGGAATTATGTCTAAGAGGAGAGACAATTATCTGAGGCTAGGTCCACGTATTTCAACCACATTTTGTAAAACAGGTAGGAAACAAGTTTCTAATAGGATTAGAAGGAAAAAAATAATGTCATAATTCCCTTGATATGGAGTTTCAGCAGATAAAAAGAAAAATGAGAAGACTATTGGAAAGAAAATGGGGGCAAGGTAATTAATTCCAACCTGTCTTGGGATTCCAGATCTCTGGATTTTAGATGAATCTATCATGAAAATTGTGGTTCAGAGAGGTTAGAAAGGCTCTCTGTTAAAACCCACAGATATCACAAAGGAAGTGTGTTCATGTAAAGAACAAAACAATGCAATTGAAGGTGCTTGAAACAGCCTATTGGTACTCAGTAGTATTTTCAAGTCTGGTAAATGCATGCATCATAGAATGGTCTCTAAATTTTGTTTACACTTTTAAACATTTTTTTCAGATTATAATTTTTAAATGTGTTCTTTTTAAATTTTGTGCATTTTTTGTGTACTTTTCAGACAGTTTATTACATTTATAATTTGTTCTCCATTAGTTATGCATGTTCTGCTCACTTGGCAATACCTTTATAAACTTTATTTTTTTCCTTCACGTTTAAGTCAATATTTTCAACTGCTGGGTAATGTATTAATAATTTCTCTAGACTCTGGATTGCATTTATAATTTATAAAACATTTAAACATTATTGCTAACTTTTTATTTTAAATTTTCACTTTAAATTTATTTTTATTCAGGGATGGCAATTTTACCATCTATCAATTTTTCACCATTTTTAGTATTACTTATTTACTTATAAGCTGCATTTCTCATAAAAACTAACATATTAGCAATGCTCTTTTATTTGTTTTTTTAAAGGGTAATAAGATTTTAAATATTACTATTATACATGACGATGTAAAATAATATGATCGAAACCTGTCTAGATCATCAAAACTCTTATGCTCAGAGACATTATTGTACCTTACACTTTATTTATTGTCTTCATTACTTCCCAAATTTGACAAAGAATTTTTTATGAAGTGCACTAGGAATCATAGACTGGGAGGGTGCAAAGAGTGACTAACATGCAACCCATTTGTTATTTCCACCAGTTCAATTTTTATAAATATACTTTGTAATCTTTTAGCTCTTTTATTCAGACTGTGATTGTCCCATAATCAGTGACCTCAGGGTTCAAAAATAAAGAAAGGAATTGTGGAAAGAATGATTTTGTATGGTCACAGCTGTGAAGCTACAATCTCGAAGCAGGATGTTGTCAAAGAAAATATAAAGGCTTTGTGTCAGACAGCCTTGCGTTCCAATATCTGTTCTGTTACACACTGGATACCTGGCCTTGGATAAACTACGTTTTCTATAAGATAAGAGAGAGAAAAAAATGTTAGACTTAGATAAATAGCGTATGTAAAAATATAAACACACAATATTCTAGTAATGCCAATTACTTTCTCTTCCCTTCCTCTCATTCAGGAAGTACATATATTAAGCATTGTACAATTAAAGCACTATGTTGGGAAACTTAGGAAACACAAACACAAATCAGATGTGACCTAAAGAACCCACAGACCAAATGGGAAGGTGAAAAAGATACACCCTCTTTTCAAAAGGCAAGTAACACACAATAAATACTAACACACACACAAAGGACACACAATGAATACTGTTTCCCTGTTGAGTTAGTGGAGTTGGCCAGCTAGTTAATGGAATAGTTAACCTTCCATTTTTTACCATCTCTGCCCTCTCTGGTGAGAGGCGGGTGTGGGAGTAAGTAAGTAAGCCAGGATGGTCTGTATTCAGCGGGAGCACAGGGCATTGTAGGGGTGTCGAACTCAATCAGAGAAGGGGCCAAAATCTAAAATCCAGCCTAAATCGCGGGCCAAATGGTTTACTGAACAGTCATAAACTGACAATGTCATAAACTGACAGCGGAGTGCAGTGATGACAGCGCGGTGCGGGCCACATTGCAAGGCCTGGAGGGCTGGATTTGGCCCGCGGGCCTTGTGTTTGACACATGTGCTCTAGGGGGAAAGAGAGGTGGGAAGCTGAATGTCCTGTCCCTCTGCACAGCAAAACCAAAAATTAAAGGGCAGGGTTGTTACCAGGAAACTGACCCCAAAGAACTAGTTCTGGGGGTAACGGGAGCAAACCCAAAGACAAAGGAGTCCCTCAAGGAGGAATAATGAGCCCAGGTTTCAGGGTTGGGTGCTTTTAAGATGCAGGGATCTTTGGAAAGAAGTTCAAGAGCTCCACATCAAAGAAATTCCCCAAAATGACCATAAATGACTGACTGACTAAGAATACTGGTTGTATTGTTACTGCTAAGTCTGTTCCATTCTGTGAAAGAAGGCACTCACTGATGAAGAGGTCTGACAAAAGCTCTCAAATGCATCTCTGTTCTCGTACACATCGAATGTCGCAGGAGCAGGTTGGGTAATGTTTTAGCCAATTTTCAAATCTACTCATAAGTCTTGGTGCATGATATTAGCAAGACGTAATTGAGAGAAAGCTCCTTTATCCACGCTGAATACATAAGGTTTCCAAGATGAATACCTGTTCCCAACTGAATACATTAAGGTTTCCTGCCATTCATCATAGCTCTGTTTCGGAGATGTAGCTTTAATGATCAGCAGAGCTAAAACAGATCAGGTTATGTTAGCTCTTTCTCTGAGTCAACCTTTCCTCCAAGATACAAAGTAAGAGAAGGGGAAGGAGGGATGCAGAATACTGACAACTAACTGATGGGATCCCATAAATTTTTTTAAATATATCTTTATTGATTTCAGAGAGGAAGGGAGAAGGAGAGAGAGAAAGAAACATCAATAATGAGAGAGAATCATTGGTTAGCTGCCTCCTGCATGATCAGGTATATGCCCTGACCAGAAATCACACCATGAACACCTGGTTCATAAGTATAAAATCAACCACTGAGCCTTGGTGGCCAGGCCCCATAAATTTTATATGCTAACGGAGTCAATATAGTTGCCTTCCTAAAATCAAATATGCTTTATTTTCCATTCACTGTAGCTTAAATTTAGATTTCCCAATGAATGTGAAATCCATTGACTACCAGATCATGGTAACCTGAGTTGTGAGTAAAACACACACACACACACACACACACACACAAAAAAAAAACAAAACAAAAAAAACAAAAAAAAAAAAAACACAAAAAACAAAACAGAACTGAGCCGAAACAGTTTGGCTCAGTGCATAGAGCGTCAGCCTGTGGACTGAAGGGTCCCTGGTTCAATTCCGGTCAAGGGCATGTATCTTGGTTGTGGGCACATCCCCAGTGGGGGGTGTGCAGGAGGCAGTTGATCAATGTTTCTCTATCATTGATGCTTCTAGCTCTCTATCCCTCTCCCTTCCTCTCTGTAAAAAAATCAATAAAATATATATTTTTTTAAAAAAACAGAATTGGGCTTCAGAATACACACACACACACACACACACAATAAATAAATAAATAAATAAATAAATAAATAAATAAATAAATAAACAAACCAAACATTGTATGATATGACCAAAGAAAAGAATATCAAAAGAGACATTTTTTCCCTACTCTTGTGTTTGCCCTGCCTCGTTGTAAGATGCCACTTACTGCGCTGGGCTCTTCCATTTACACTAGTTGATTACTTCTCCATTCATATAAACGAAGAAAATAGAGGGCCTTTAAAGTTCAATAATTTCCTTCTAAATTGTGGAGCTTATACATAGCATATTGTATGCTGAAAGATACCCTGAGTTTTTTAATTCCAAAACTGTCACTTTTCATCATCTTACCTGTCCTTTCTCCCATTTCCCCATTTCTTACTGGTCTCTTCCACCATGTCTCTTAGTTCCGTCATTTTGAAATTACGATTCTTGTATTTGTTAGAGAATATATAAGTATGCCATATACCTTAAAACAATAGACAGAAGATAAGTAGGTATGTCACATATCTACAACATTTGAAATCACAAAACTCAACTCATAAATATGAAGTCTTTTTTGTACCATAAAGTCTCAATTAGTTTGAATGTAAAGTTGAGTCACTGCTTTCAAGTTCACAGAGGATAAGAACAGGAGAAGTGATTATATCAAGATCCCTTGGGAAATATGGTCAAATGTCGCAAAATCTATGTGGCAGTGCCAAGTAATTGGGACAATGGGTGGGCAGGGAACATGTTGATGAGAGTAATTTTAAAAGTTCCTGGATTCATTATATTGTTGTGTAACAAATTCCCCCCACACTTAGTCACTTTAAACAACATGCATTTGTTATGCTATAATTTATGTGGGTTGTGAATCTGGGCACAGCTCACCTGAGTTCTCTGCTTCGGGGTTTCTCACGGGGCTGTAATTAAGGTGCCAGCCAGGGCTGGTACAGATCACATTCAAGGTTAGGGGATTATTCAGAAATGTGAGTACTGAGAGGCAGGAATCACTGGGAGCTGTGCCAGAAGCAGGCTATCACAGACCCCTAGGAAACTGTAATACTCTCTTTCTAGCCCCTCCTTCCTCTTTGGTTTCCTTCTTCTTTTTTCAAAATGACAGGCTGATTCTTTGCCAGATTAGCTTCACTGAAAACACTCGGGAAAAAAACTTGAAAAGAAAACTTTGATCATCTAGTTTAGAATTGCTTTGTAGAAAAGACAAAGGGTTTGGGGGTCTTACTCATGTTCTTTGTTTTGAGGAGGGGAAGAGCTAGCAAGAGGTGGGGAAATATGAACTCTGAGTGAAAGTGGAATTCTGTTTCATTTATCCAGATCATTCCATTTTTTCTATTGACAGAGTTTATTAACAGCTGAACACAGATTAAATAAATCTAAATCTATCTGATCCTTAAAAATTTATGGTCATTCTGTTCGGTTAACTTTCCATCAGAGACCACGAAAAGCCATGTCAAATCTGGCCAGTTAGATTGCATGTGTCACTATGAATAATAACTGAGTTACCTTTTTAGAAAGCCCACTAATTATTTTTGTACTTTGGTTCCCATGGTTACAAATCTTTACTTCAGCTATTCAGAATAAACTGATGCACAGGGAGTCCTTGTACGGGTTTACATTGTGAGCAATTCTAGGATCTGGATCATTATGGGCACCCGAAAGAAAAATATCTTTCTTCAAGGTTTGCATGTTCTGGCTCTTGCCATTGTCCCAAGCCACCTTTAGTGTCTGAGTAAATTTTTATTAAAAAATCTCAATAGAAATTGAAGGTAACTCAGATGTTAACACAGAAAACATACTTTCAAAAACACCAATTTTATGCTAGTTGACTCAGCACACAACTCACATAAATATTGCTTTGCCTATGGCCGTGGTGGGCAAACTGCGGCTCATGAGCCACAGGTGGCTCTTTGGCCCAATAAGTGTGGCTCTTCCACAAAATACCACAGCCTGGGTGAGTCTATTTTAAAGAAGTGGTGTTAGAAGAAGTTTAAAAAATGTGGCTCTCAAAAGAAATTTCAATCGTTGTACTGTTGATATTTGGCTCTGTTAACTAATGAGTTTGCCAACCACTGGCCTATGGTAACACTACAACTTCTAAACAAAATATTCTACAGGGCTGCTACTTTTTTTTTTTTTTTAAGTTTTTATGTATTTAGGTTTGCCCTGAAGTCAGACTTCCATATTGAGTCCTTTTGTTGGAACTGGAATGGATATAGATGGTTCTTTAGCATCATGCTCAGCAGGAAGGAGCAGGGGACACTGATTTCAAGCCCACTGAGTTCAGCTGTGAAAGAGCCACACGTGGAGAGCCTTATCCACCCAGTGCCCATTCCTGAAACTTGCTGGGCCTCTGGAAGCCCACTCATGATCCAATGAGTTCCATGATAGTAGATATCCTACACAGCTCACCTCATGATCCAATGAGCTCCGTGATACTAGTTATCCTACACAGCTCACCTCATGATCCAGTGAGCTCCGTGATACTACTTAAAATCTAAGCTCATAGGCTTCTCCAAGTTTATTGATGCCCCTTCCTTCCATTCCTTCTAAGTACCTGACATGCTGGTTTCTTTTAGTTCACCCAATACTCAGCCCTTGCCTGGCCCAGCCTCATACTTGTATTTTCTCTGCCTGACCTTTATTCCCCCTAATTTGGGGCATTTCTTCTTTCAGACCTCAACTTAACTGACTCCCACTTAAAAAGAAGCTTCCTGAATATCAAATTATCACACTCCTTGTTTTCTACTATAAAATCAATTTATTTCATCCATAATTCTAAGTATTTTTTCAAAATTATTTCATATATGTTTGATGTTTAATTTCCCCAGCAGAATGTAAGCTATACATCTGTCTTGTTTATTATTATATACCCTCCGTGCCTAGCACAGTGCCTCGCATATAAGAGTCACTCAAGAACTACATTCAAAAGATGTCAACTCATTGTGAATGCCCATTGTAGTCTGAGAAGGTATATTCTAAGTGAAATTATCAGGAAATATTGAGGTTGAATTGGAAAGGAATATATGCATGAGATGATGAAAAGTTTTAAAACGTGTACATAGTATTATCTGTTTCAACTTCAATAAATGGATCTACCATTAAGGAGAAGAGTATGTTTGAGAAAGTTGCCTGTCTGTATCTAAATGGTATATGTATAAAGTCTGTAAATTATGAAACACATCTTAAGGAAGCTTAATTGTTGATATAAGAGCATAATCTGAGGCTGGCATCTGGATGATACTTCTGGAATTCCTGTTACTTTTGAGAAAGAATGCCAAGGAGCCAGGAAGTAGACATGCAGCACAGGGAGCTAAAGAAAATGTACTTTCACTTATGGAGAACAGCTAAATATAAATGAATATTTGGTAATATTAATGAATCAGTAAAGGTTTAGTGTACTGCTCCCACCTTATCATTTATTTATCCTTTATCTACTAGTAGCTCTTCCTGATAAGGAAAAAAATAGTGTTGGGAGAAAGAGGGTAGTAAATCAGATTAAAGATGTTATGAATTTGAATTATGACTTATCCACTTTCTAGCCATGTAATCTTGGGTAAGTCACTTTTTCTGTATGTAATGCTATCTTATATGCAAACATTTTTGTTAAAAATAATATGAAATAAATGTAAAGAGATTTGTGAAGTACAAAGTGAGGTAGAGAAATAAGGTTATTGCTCTTTGAGGACAATGGAAAAAACCTTTGCCATTTCTTCTTAAAGTTTTTATCTAAATTTTTCATTTTTTTTACCTGTTTTAGATTGAACAAATTCCATTTGCTTAAATACTGTGTATATTCCTTCTCTCTCTGCAGGATTTGTGAGGTACTAATACATAGATTTAGACCTGCCTGTCGTGATTCACTCGAACATGGAATATTTGCCTTTCAAAATCTTCTTGATGTATTTTATGTTTTTTAAAAAGCTTATATTAATTTTTGCCTTTGTTTTAAGTTGGAATCTAATTGCTTGCTCGTGGATAATTTCTCCCTTTTCCCCCAAAATTGATGACATCTCAATCTCTCCCAGAAACTTTATTTTGTCATGAACTTTTATTAATCATGGGTTTCATATAGCACAGAAAGTAATAGCATATATACTTCGATTTTCAGAATTTCTTTTATGTATTCTTATTTCTAAAATGCATAAAACCTTTACAAAAGACTCTGTTCAAAGATTTTTATGGAAGAAAGGGAGAGATGAGAGAACTCAGCCAAATTACTTAGCAACCAATCTACATAACATTTCTCATATGTATCACTTTGAAAGGACCTACTGGTGGCCTCTCACTGCCATCTTGTGTATGGATTTTTGGAACCCCAGGTCAATATCCCACCAGCTTACCTTTTGCTACTATCTTGAGCTTCTATTCCTATTTTAGTGGATTAAAGGGGTCCATTATGACTTTCACTGCCCTTAGTAAGGGGAAGATGATCACCAATCACTAAATAATCTAATCCAGTGTAATTAAGACCACAGCTGGCTGAGCCAGTGATGGTAGCTGACCTAAGGATAACCAGGTTATTTGGCTTGTGCATAGCTCATTAAGTGTATTTATGAAACACTGCTGAAAAATTACTATACTAACTTTGGGAAGTTTGAATATGAGCTAAGAAACAAAAGTAGGAGACAGAAGCTAGAGAACACACAGACAGGAAACAGTAAGCAGAAACCAGGAGTAGTAAACACAGGACAGGTAAGTACACAATAGTGATTTTCAGTAATAACAAGAGGAAAAGAAAAGGGTGGCCAAGTCCATCTGGCCAATGATAACAATTCCTGAGGCAGCAATTATTAGAGTGATTATTATTGCCGTGAGAATAACAAAGCTATGGCTTTAAACAGTTTTCCTCTCCTTGCATCCTTAAAAAAAGACTCCCACTGCCAGAGTTTACCAAGTGTGTCTCTATCCTTGCAATGGATAAGGACAAAGTCGACACATCTGATACCGCCCATTATTGTGATCACACTCACTCCTTGTGCACTGACTTCAGAAAATGGCTCCCTATCTTGGTGCTTCGCCTGATATTATAGTCCTACCTAGAGTACTAAACCTATATCATGTTCTCTCCAATAATCCATGGGCTGGATTCTAACTCCTAAACCCTGATATTTTGGTTGGATTCTCGTTACTTCTGCCAGATTTCTCTGCTGCCAGCTGGCTTGCAGGATTGTACCTATCACCTGCTGCCAAGTTTTCTGAATTCTTGTTCCACCCACCTGAAAGCAGACCTTCCAGATGGTGACGGGTAGGATAACCTGTAGGCAGATCTCCATGAGATGGCGCAGACTTCCTGTTACCTATTCGCTACTTTCCCACATCGCTTGCCGCATCCTGCTGTGCTTCGTTTCTGATCTGCCCTGGGTTTGACCTCGTGATGATCAGCGTACCCCCTATCCTATCTCTCTATAATGCTGCCTATTATATAGCTCATTAGAGGTGAATCCCCTTTCACCTTAAGCCAATAATTGCAATTACTGCTTAACTGACATGATATCTTGGGTTGCTCATCCTTTCAATATAACTTATCAGGTACTTTTATTAGTGTTTAAATGAGGCTTTAGGGACTTGCCCATATTTAAAAACCATTAAGTAAATTATTTAAGTGGAACTTCTTATCCAGGTGGTCAAGGTCCCCTCCTGTCTATCTCTCCCTCTGCTTATGTGAACTCTCTGGCCCAACTAGAAAAGTCATGCTCACTACTTTCTAAAAGTAATCTAGCTGTTCCTTTTTCCTTGTCCTTATATTATGTTCCACTGTATTACAATATTCCCTGTTGGAATATTACAATGCCTAGCAATTGAAACCCTACTCAAGAACCATGTAATTTATTAATTCAAGCCAGAGATAGTTTTGAGTGACCACCATTTACCAAACACAATGACAGTAAGTAGTTATTCAAAGAGATATGTGCCTGCTTGCTCTCAAAGAGTTTACAGCCTGAGCAGGAATGTAAAACATGAAGTAAAGAAATAATTGAAGAGCATACAATAGGGAGATGACTGATGGCCTGACAATCCGTATTTATGAAGCCTCATATCTGGTATTTAGCACTATTTTTAATACAGTTTTCTGACTAATAAGACTGTCTAGTGATGATAATCAATTATAATCCTACATTGAAGCCACAGATCTGTTTTTAAAAAGGATTACTGAGCAATGGCCACCAGCACTTTTATCAAAAGAGATGATAGTGAGTTTTCTGCTAACAAACCACAAACCTGCTGTATCATCCTGAGTTACTTTTAAATGGATGTGGGTTTGCAACTGCAAAGGATAAAATTAAAACATGTGCATTCTCTCACATTGGCATTAGTTATCAAAATAATCCTATCTAGCAGCAGAAAGGGAATAAACAGGAAAAGCTTCAAGAATGATGACCCTCCAGCTAAATCTGTATTTCATGATATATGGTTGTTAGTTTATTAGGGATGAAGATATTGTAAATTAAATAAGTTATAAGAGCAAAAATGTAAGTATCAAGATGTTATATTTCATATATAAAGAACAGCAATTGTCAAAAAGGGAGTCATGGTATAATATGGAGATGAAAAGAAGAAAGACAAAAATCATATTATTGTGTCTTGCAAATAGAAAATGACATGGTCAGTATTAGCATTAGAAAGGTTAGCCACATCTTTCTTATCTGTCTCTTTTTCACTACAATTTTTGTGTCTTCCTCTACTGCAAGCATGTCAAACTCAAAGGCCAACACGGGGCAAATAAACAAGGCATGTGGCCCACAGGCTGCAAGTTTGACATGCTTGCTCTACTGTCAATTATATAGAGATCATAAAACCCAAACTCTTCCTCAGTATCACTATAAAGCTGCTTCCTCATCCTTATCTCCAATTTCCAACTACAGTTTTTTAGTATTTATAAGGTCTTGACCCCTCATGTCCTCAATAAATTTGCTTGGGGTATTTCCTGGTATCAGGACTACTTATTTATTGTGGGTAGGCCATATATATCAAGTCTACATCTTGAGACTATTAAAAAAAAATTGTAACAGTAATTATTCAACAAATGTTTGTTTGCAGTGGATACTGTAGAGTGCCACCAGATCTCCCTTTAGGACCCAGGCACTCATTCCTCTAGCTTCCGGAAATGTTGGAAACTGATTACTCACATCAGTGACTTGTCCATTAATCTAATTCTGTAGAAGGAAGATGCCTTTCTGAACATTTGCTCTCTTTCTAGGAGCAATTAGCATTCAATAATTGCTACATGTGTAGGTGCCAATGCTGATCCCTTTTGTCTGCAATCGGGACAATGCTGAAGGTCCATACCAGCTCCAGAAAAGCCGGTGGACTCAGTTAAAATGAGTTTGCAACTACATCTCAATTGACCTCTTTCTGCCCAAGGATGCTTCTAACTCTGATAAACGAATTTCCAAATAAACTTCCTGAATGCAAATCTCAGAATCTATTTCCCTGAGAATACAACCTACAACACTGTTCAATGCCAATCATGGTGATGGTGTCAAAAGGGAAAGCTCTGAAGAAATTTCATTTACGATTAAGATCATAATAACCCATCCAATATGCTACAAGTAGTGTCATGTCTGGAGATGTAGCAAAGAACAGGTCATGACCTGGGTAATGGCAGTTCAGCCTCCCCGTTCCGGAGGCAGAAGAGCTTGCCAAGGAGGAGGCCTGCGGCTCTCCATCTTGCCAAATACTCCAGGATTAAGTGTGAATTGGAGCGATCTTGTTTTACCCAGCCCAGTAATTTATAGGTCCAAAAAGTTGTAAAATCATTTTTTCTCAGATGCTTTCAAAACAAAATTAATTCCTGGAACCATGGTCCTCTTCAGAAGAACAGCAGGCTAGATGAAGTCTTAAAAGTTCTTTTCAGGCAAAAATTAATGTCGGCATTAAAATTGATGCAGTCTGAGCTAGAAGCTATTTTAGTCCTTATCAAGAATGCATTAAGGTACTCAATAAATTTGCTTGGGGTATTTCCTGGTATCAGGACTACTTATTTATTGTGGGTAGGCATCATCCCATATATATTAAGCCTACATCTTGTTACTATTTTTTAATACAGTTTTCTGACTAATAAGACTGTCTAGCGGTTATAATCAATTAAAATCCTGTGTGGAAGCCAGATATCTGTTATTTAAGATGAAAGGTTACTGAGCAATGGCCACCAGCACTTTGATCAAAAGAGACGATAATGGATTTTCCCCTGACAAACCACAAACCTGCTGTATCATCCTGGGCTACTTTTAAATGGATATGGGTTTGCAACTCCAAAGGATAAAATTAAAACATGCACATTCTCTCACACTGGTATTATTTATCAGAATGACAGTGTGGCCATTTTTCTTACAGCTTAAAATGGCATGTAGATGATAATTACTTTAATCTATTTTTTAGTTCACCATAAGATGCTTGAATTGCTGATGTAATTTTGATGTCAATCTTTATTTATAGTCAGAAGTCTCCCATGGTGATAGACTGGTCATTCATAAGAAAAAAGCTAAGTAGAATATCTATTCATAGACTGTGTCAATGAGGAGTACATACCCAATTTAGAAAGCCAAAGTAGAATAGAAAATAAAACTTTTTAATTCCCTCTCAAACCTTTCATGCTCTCTTAGATTAACCTTCATGTAAATATAATTCTCCAGACTTGCTAATTTTATCTGGATATTTAAAAAATATTTTTTGCCATTCATTCAATAAATATTTACCTTGTATGTTCTATGAACCAGCATTGCTGGCAAGGGACATATGGGTAAAGAACCCTATGTTATAGATTTCATTTGAACAGTGTGACCTTGACTGGTTTCTTCATTGCTCTATGTCAGTGATTTTTTAAAAATTAGGTATTCCCTAATGGTTTATTAAGTAAATAAGCAAGGCATGGTCTCTGACTTCAGCTAATTTGTGACCTGATAGCAAAGTTATCACTTTAATGTGTGAAGAAACCTGCTTTTCCAGCTAATCACTCAGAATATGACATAACTCCTGTCTGATCTTATATTAAAAACTTATCTTAGAGCTCTCCAATTCTCTCCAACTGCACCCACAGTGGGGTGAGAGCCAGAGCCTCTTCTTTGGGACACAGAACACTGTACCACCTCAATGACTACCTCTCTGGCTTGCTTTTGTTTCTCCCAGGCCAGAAAATGAGTAACTATGCAGGAACAAGAGTAAAAACTATGGGCCCAGAGGATTTTTTCTTTAAAATCTTATGGATTCAAGGATCACAGTGTGAATTAACTGCTCTCTAGCTTTCTTTGCATCTTACTATTACAACTCTACTTTGAGACACTGGGAACCTAATATCTAGAAGGAAGAATAGTGAGCTAAACAAAAAAAATGGATTTGCATTTGCACAAAAAGAAAAAAGAAATCCCTGATTATTTTAAACTAGAGGCCAAGTGCATGAAATTCATGCATGGGGAGGTGGTCCCTCACCCCAGCCTGCACCCTCTCCAATCTGGGACCCCTTCAGGGATGTTTGACTACCCAATTAGGTGAGGTCGGGCCTAAACAGGCAGTCGGAAATCCCTCTCACAATCCAGAACTGCTGGCTCCCAATTGCTCACCAGCCTGCCTGCCTAATTGCCCCTAACTGCTTCTGCCTGCCAGCCTGATCACCCCCTAAACACTCCCTGCCAGCCTGATCGATGCCAAACTGCTCCCTTGCTGGCATGATTGCCCCTGATTGCCCTCCTCTGTAGGCCTGTTTGCCCCCAACTGCCCTCCCCTGCTGGCCTAATCACCCACAACTGCCCTCCCCTGCCAGCCATCTTGTGGTGGCCATCTTGTGTCCACATGAGGGCAGCCATCTTCAACCACATGGGAGCAGCCATCTTGTGTGTTAGAATGATGGTCAATTTGCATATTACTCTTTTATTATATAGGATAATAATCCAGATACAGTATTACTTCCATTTTATAGATGAGAACATTGAGTCTTACAGAAGCTAGCAACTTATTTATATTTACAGTTAATTGGTAGCAGATTCAGTCCCCAAATCTAACTTCCCCAAATTCTTGCTCTTATCACATGACTAACATTAGCTTCAGTTTCAGTGATGAAAATTCAAACCTTAGAGAAATTAACTGATTTAGTCAAGATCACATTATTAATGCGCTGCAGAGCCAGAATTAGAAGCCAGATTTTCTACCACAGTGGTATTTCCACACTGCCTATCCCCTTTCACCTGTTCTAGACTTCTCATTCACCCAAGAAAAGGGTAGTAGTCTTGGAAGTGTTTCATGAAATCAGTGTAGTTAAATTTCTACTTAAAGAAAGTATTTCATTATTTAACCTTACCATAAAATAGAAATTGTATTTCCACAGAAATCATCCACATTTACTTCTAATTTTATTGTTTGGTTTCAGAACTGATTTCAAGGCTACACATTGGTAATTATCTAATGTATCTCAAACAATGCCACATATAAATGTAAAGGTTACTGAATATTTCTATGACTGCCACAATAGAAAAACAATGTCTTCAGTGTAGAAAATGCCTGAACTCTTACCCTGGTATTATGAAAGAACTAGCATACCTTCCAACGTGCCTACTAGTTTTCTGGGAATGTTTTTCTCCACAGCTGCGTCCAGCCCTCAGAGCTGCCAGAGAAGATCTATTACAGATTCTCTGTATGAAAATAATTAACCTAAGGAGAATAACTGAGGACAAGAGAGTGTTCCCTTGGTAGACACAAACATTCACACTTGACTCATGGTAACAAGGTAGTACTGACAGCTGAATTCTATTGAAAGAAAATCCGCTTATATATTTGCAGTCCATAAGCACCTGCTGCTTCTTTTTCCCCACCCCATTCAAAATTCATGGCTTTGGTTTTTTATTGTTTTTTAAACAACTTGGAAATCTCCACAGCAACAACAAAAGTATAAAAACTACATTATAACTTTGAGTTTTGGAATTTTCAGAGTGAAAATTAAAAGCTATATGTTATATCTTTTTTCTTTGATGAACCATAAATAAATATGTATCCAAAAAATTTTAACCCACCATGGCCAATATGACTCAGTTTGATGGAGCATGGTTCCATACATGGAAAGGTCCTGGGTTTGATTCCTGGTCAGGGCACATACATAGGTTTCTGGCTCCATCCCTGGTCAGGAGGCATATTGGAGATCGGAGGCAACAGATCAATGTTTTTCTTTCACATCAATGCCCCCCCCCCTCTCTCTCTCTCTTTCTCTCTCTAAATGAAACATCCTTGAGTGAGGATTTTTAAAAAGTACTTTAAAAAAGAATATTTTAACTCAAATAATTTTTCTTATAAAAAAAGGAAAACTAAAAGCAGCAAAGAATGTGGTTCCACAAACTAGACTGAGCAACTTGTATGAGGCTATGATCTTATTTTTAATGTTTGCATCTCACTCTAGCAATCTTACAATGTACTAATTGAGGGTATTTTTACTCTAAGTAAATAAAAATTCATAACATTTCTGAATTAATTTTCAAAAACATCAGCTAATATGTTAGTTTGGTCTTCACCCTCTCAAGGTACATTAGGGTGATACCTAAGGCACTTGGTCACAGAATGTTTCTCCTAGAGACTTCCAAAAAAGGAATTTTAATTATAATCTGGAAAAAAAATAACTTAAAATGATTCATGATGTATTTAAAACATATTTTTAAATAATTTCCTAAGGAAGCAAGAAAATAAACAATGTTCATAAGCTGAAAACAGAAAAAGAAGATACTTGGCTTGAGTTGGTGAACACACAATAGACAGATGATGTATTATAGAATTGCACAGCTGAAATCTATATAATTTTATTAGCCCAATTAATTCAATGGAAAGTAATACTTTTGCTTAGCATCGACCTATGAATCAAGAAATCACAGTTCAATTCCTGGTCTGGGCACAGGTCCAAGTTTCATGCTTGATCTCCAGTGGGAGGTACAGGAGGCAGCCAATCAATGATTCTCTCTGATCATTGATGTTTCTATCTCTCTCTCTCCCTTCCACTATGAAATCAAGAAAAATATTTTTTAAAGAAACAACTGTTTATGTTAAATTTGGCATGCATATATCTGGGGAAAATAAGAAAAGAAAAAGAAAATGCCTGGGAAATGTAAAGAAGCCTAAAGCAAACTTTGTTTATGAAACTTTAGGGCACTAAGCTAATTAAACTAAAGAAGTATAAACTAAAAGAGTGATTTTTAATTGACAACCACAATAAAAAACAAAAGCAGTGGAAGATTCCTTAATGTGCATAGAAATATATAAATATCAATCTAGATTTCTATTACAAGCAAAGCTATCTTTCAAGAATAATAATGAAATTTTGTTTGTTTTAGCCAAAAAAACCTAAAAGATACCACAAACTCTCACTAAGTAAAATTCTAAAAGTTCTACTTCACACAAAAATGAAATTATTATAGAAGTGCTAAGATGTAAATATGTTATTATGGGCAATGATTTTGGTAAATCCATAAAGCTATTGTTTTGAAATAATAATAATAATAATAATAATGTCTAATATATAGCATTAAAATGAAGATTAAGCCCTGGCTGGTTTGGCTTAGTGGATGGAGCATCAATCTGCGGACTGAAGGGTCCTAGGTTCAACTCCAGTCAAGGGCACATGCCTGGGTTGCAGGCTCGAATCCCAGAGAGGGGCTCTGCAAGAGTCAGCCAATCAGTGATTCTCTCTCATCACTGATGTTTCTCTCTCTCTCTCCCTTCCTCTCTGAAATCAATAAAATTTAAAAAATTTAAAAAATTAAATATATATATATATATATATATATATATATATATATATATATATATAATGAAGATTAAGAAAAAACACTAGATACAAATAGAATATAATTCACCTGGGAAGTTTTGATCACAGGTAAAGCATTTTAGGGTGCCATTATATTTAAAGTAGTAGATAATGATATTGATCAGCTTTGGGCATTATTATTTAAATATGCATATGAAACTATCTAGGATAATCATTAAAAATAAATATAAAAGGTGTAATTTCTAAAACAGTAAAGTATAATAACGAAGAGCCAATGAGAAAAATAAACCAACAAAATAAAAGAAACAAACAAATAAAAAATGCAAATCAATAACCCAAAAGAATACATAAAAGAAATATAAGAAATAGAAAAGTTAAAAAAAAGGAAAGATAATTTAAAATTTAGAAATAAAGCCAAGTATATCAATAATTATAAAATAGATAAACTAATCTTTTTTAAAAAAACAAAAATGCATCACCAACATTTTAAAAAATCCGGCTATAAGTTATTTATAAGAGACTCTATTAAACACATCGAGGCACAGAAAAAGAAAATAAATATGTACCAGTCAAGTGTAAACCAAAGAAAACTTGTGTTGTATTATAAATGTCATATAAAATAGATTTAGAGACAAACCACTGTTCTAAGAAAAATATCTAAGAAAAATAATTGCTGAAAGTTCAATTCATCAGAAAGATAAAGCAATTCTAAATCTTTATGCATAGCAAAACTTTAAATTATGTCATCCAAAATTGACAGCTCTGCAAGGAAGAGTCAAATTCTAATTCTAATAGCATAATGGAAAATGCTGAGACATGTCTCTGGAATTGATAAGTTAAGCCGACAAAAAAAAATAAAGCAGTAAAATCCACATTTTAACACTGCACTTAACAAACTGTAAAGAACAGATAAAACATTACATAAATGTATAACAATGAGAGCCTATAATTTTCTTTTATACTCACAACAAATATTTTTTTTTAAGTTACCAAATGCCAGGCCAGAAAGCAATCCTCAACAAATTAATAATAGATACCATCACAATGCAATTAAATTAAAAATCAATAAAAAAAACTTAAATTTTTAATATGAAATTTATAAACATATGTTTATATATCTATGGACCAAAAACATATATCTATCAGCAAATTGAATCTAGCATTGAATAAATAATATCAAGTAGAGCATAAATAACAGGCTTATCTAGAAATGCAAAGTTGGTTTAACATAAGAAAATCTATTAATAAATATCTCCAAAATAATCAATTATGAATTAAAAAGTCTATCATAATCTTAACAGATTCAAGAAGCGCATCCCATAAATTTCAATATCATGATATTAAAACAAACCTTAGTAAATTAAGAATAGAAGGAAAATTTCTTAGCACAGCAAAATCTTCAACAAACCTCTTAAACATATGGCACTGAAAATTTTTCTTCATAATCCAGAACCAGCTAAGGATGCATACCATTACCATTTATGCTCAGTAGTGAACTGAACATTTTATACTGTGTAGTAGAACAAAAAAATAAATAAAAAAGGTAAGGCTTAGAAAGGAAGAAACAAAACTATGACTGTAGGAGAGATAAAAGTGTCTACTCTCCAAAAGACTATCTAGTAGATCCTCATGTTATTATAACAATGATAATGCACACATTTTTATATGTGGCAGAGCGCTGTTAGGCAGTACCATAGTTCTGTGCTTTTCCTAGCCTGTGGAAATTGGACACTTCATATATAACTATCAATAATCATTTTAAATGTAAATGGCTTAAATGCTCCAATCAAAAGATATAGGGTAGCTGCATAGATAAGAAAACAGACCCATATATATGCTGTCCATAAGAAACACTCCTCAGAGTGAAAGATACACACAGACAAGAAAGTAAAGGAATAGAAAAACAAATTTCATGCAAATGGAAATGAAAGGAAAGCTGGGGTAACAATACTTATAGCTGAGAAAATAGACTTCAAAGTAAGACTATACTAAGGAATAAGAGGACCCAAATGAATGAAATAAAAAATGAAAGAAGAGAACATCTCACACCAAAGAAATACAAAAGATTCTAGTAAAATATTATTAACAACTATATGCCAATAAATTGGACAAACCAGTGGAAACAGAACATTTACATCACCACAGAACTTTCCTTTGACTAGCATTGCAGATGATAAACTGAAGTATCTGGTGCCACTTGCAGCTAATCTTATTTGATTAGTAAAGACTGTTATAAATCACTGATGAAATCAATCCTCAATTTAGAGTCTCTTGTAATAATTAAGAAACCTTATTTTACAATTATTTGTGTTAATTATTCCCAGGCAAATTTTATAGGCTATCACATCTGTATGTTTCAGTTCTAATGTCAGAAAATCACAAAGCACCATATGTTCTTAGGACAGTGAGTAATTTGAAACACGCATGAGAGATTTCCCAAGCCATCATTTCTTAGCATAATCAAATATTATTTATGCAAATTACACTGTCCAGGCTCCCAAAGTTAAGTCTACACAGCAAAAATGACATTAGGCCAAACTGGCGTTCAAGAAATTTGTGCTGTGAAAAGGCAGCTAACCCAAACTAGTCAAACCAGTTCTTTAGTCTAGATTTTTCTGAATACATTTTTTATATTTAAATGTATTACTTTTAACGTATAACTCTTTCCTTGTCTTCAGCTCACTGTAACTGCTTTTTCAATATCTTCATTTAATTACGGATGCCATCATGATTCCCTGTCCCAGCTTATCCTGGCTGCAGGTGAGATACTTGCAGGTGGCATGCTTCCTCCTTGTCTGACCTCCTAGGCCCTGGCTCTGGGGACCAGGCATTGTGTTAACACATTAGCTTTCATAACCTCGGAGGAATCCCACTTGCTCCTAGGATCTGGTCTAACATATTTAAATATCATTGCAATCTCCTTGGAGGTGGGGAGGTGGTAACATGAATTACAATTAGTCCTATGTAATTGGGCACTAAAAAGAAAAAGAAAAAATGCCTTTTATAAAAGAAGTAGGGGCCCAGTGCACGAATCCATGCACCTTGAAAGGAACTGTGGGATGCAAGGCTAATGTGGGCCCAGGTTGGTCTCAGCCCATCACCTGCACCCCTTCCCACCTCTCTGTCTACAGCCCTGCTCCCACTGTGCCATCACTCCCATGTACTGACTGCGCTGGCCCCATTTGCACTCACTGATGGTGCGGAGCAATTGGGGCTAGTACCAGCAGTGGGTGTGAGTGGGGTGGCGCCATCAGCAGGTGCAAGCAGCAGCTGCTGCCCTGATCGTCCCTCAGGAGCAAGGGGAGGTGGAGAGGCCCTTAGGGGCGATCAGGGCCAGCAGCCACCACTCACACCTGCTGACAGCACCAAGAGATCAGGACTGGTGGCAGCAGCAGATTCCAGTGGGGCCAGCACCAGCAGCAGCTGAGAGTGCTGGATGGGACCACAGCTCTTAGAGCAAAGAATTTTCAGTAACCACCAGAGGCTCGGCCCAATGACAGTGACTGGCACCCCACCTTGGTCTGGTGCCCCCACTCACCTGCTCCACTATCCTGCCATGGCCGATGCCCTCATGTTCATGCTCTACCACCTGCTTCTGATACCCACCATGTTCCACATGTGCCCCCTGGTGGTCAGCACATGTCATAGTGACTGGTGGTTCAGTTGTTCCACCGTTCAGTCTATTTGCATATTAGGGTTTTATATTGATATATATAGATGGGGAGAGGGCGGAAGTATAGTGGTCATTTCGAAGGTTTGAGATTTCCTGAGGGCTACTGTGAGGCAGCTGGAAACATTTGAAAGTCAGAATTAGGGGTTGAAAGAAGCTGTTTAAAGATCGTCTATTTAACAGTTTCGAGTGTTTATTTAACAGATAAATAAACTGAAGTTCAGAGAAGGCCAGAATATGAAGGTACATTATAGTTAACCATGGACTTTTGAAGTCAGAAAATCAAATGCTGGCTCTGCTACTTAGTGGCTAAGTGAAGTATGGCAAGTTATTTACTCTCTCAGAGTCTCAATTTTCACATATATATATCCCAGTAACTACCACATAACTCATTTGCAAAACTTAAATGAAATAATATTATTTCAAATGTTAGAGCAGAGACTGAGGACTCTACGTTTTCAATTCATGGGGGTGATAATGATGATGCATAACCTCAAGCCTACCTGCAAGGTAATGAAAGAAATAAGACTTGTTTCAGGCTCCTAGTCTGATGCTCTAATTTGTGCATCAGCTGCCTGCATTAGTTCAACAACAAATACAATTCGTTACTAGTTTACTTTTTATATAAATAGGCATGAATCTTACCAGGCTCTAAAAATGAATGTCTCTAAGATTGTCAGAGGGTACACAGGATAAAGTCATCAAGCTTAACAGTGTCTCTTTACTATGGATTATGCATTAATTTACCAACAACTCATTTCAGGACAAGGTTATGGTTTTTATTCTGGATGAAGCTGACGTCCCCAAAGCCACTTGGCTTGAGTCAGGGGCACACACCTTGTTTTCTGTAAGAATCTACTATTTTCCTGTTTTACTTTGTTTTGAGTTATGTTGCACTGTGCCCATATGCTGTTTCCTCTGCCCTCTCGGGGTCATCTCATCCCAGCTCACCGGACAGCAGCTGCTTTGGTCTCCTGCAGACATCTATTCTTGGCCTGTGCCCAAACTAATGCCACAGCAACCCAATTCCAGGTAGGAAATTGGCTATTTCCCAGAACTTTGTTGTTTTGGTGCCCTTAAGTGTCTGGACTTTGTACCTCTGTAGATCACTGTTTCAGTAAAAAATACAATGGAGAATTTACATTGTGTATCCTGAAGTACCAAGGACACCTGGGGAAAGGTATCTTTCCCCCACTTTTACATTCATTCCAGATTTAACACTACTAACCTAAAACATCCACTAAAATGAAATGTGTGCGTGCATTCAACTATATGTAGAAATTTACAGTTTTCTTAAATTTTGAGATATTCTCTTGGAAAACTGTCTTCTTATAAAATTCTATCCATTTATCAATTCTTAATTTTGTTTAAAAATCTGGATTTACAGTGTTGCATTCAAAATAGGAAAAGTTTTTTTTTTTTAATCTTTCATCTCAGGAAAACATAGAACTATTGAGTGTCTATTACATCCTATGAATAACTTCCATCTTAGGACACAGTGTTAAGAGTCCTGGTTTGGGGCCTCTAAGCTCTCTTTGAAATGACCTATGGAAAAGTACTCTTATGTGATCATATTCCAGATGTTCTGCTACCCTAAGAACATCTGTCTCAGTTTACTGCCAGCCTATTTAGAGCCATAGCAGCATTATTACCTAGATCTTGGTCATCTCTTTCACCATTAACATATTTTTTAATCTACTATTTAAAATACATAGATAAGGCTCTGAGCATTTCTGGAGTGACAGCCCAGAAGAAAAATTAAAATACCAATGCTAATTTTAAATTATTTTATTGGTCAGCCTATGGTACTAAATGTCACATTGCTTGATTATCACATTGTCCTGTAAGAGCAACTGGATTTGAAAAAGCTCCAAGCATACAATAAGAGTTTCTCATCATTATCTTGGAGGAAAAACAAAATACTTTTATTCCAGAGAAGTAGAGAAAGTGGAGATTTTTTTTTTTTTTTTTTTTGCCAGTTTATCTTTCTACCTTTGATTTCCAAGAAGAAATGTCCATTTACCCTAGAACTCAAGGAGCATATCTTCTCAGTATAAAACTTATTAATGGAAGCATAGTATTTTGGAACAATGAAGACAATTCATCCTGGTGATATTAAACAAATCTTCTCTTGTGCTTTTTAGAGTATAAAGACCTCAACAAACAAGGGATACTCATAGACCCTGAGTAGGAATGGTAAAAGTTATGTAGAATTCAAGAAATTTTATTTCACTGATTGGAAACTGAATAGAAATTGTCACTTGCCAAAAACAAGTTTTTCTTTGAGAAAGACAGCAGTGCATCAATTCATGCTTATACTTTGTACATCTGTGGGCAAGAACAAGTTGGTTGTTCGTCCCAATAAAATGTTTCAACAACAAGCTTTCTTCGCCTTTGTAATGTCTATACATAGAAGGCCATTACTCAACCACAGTTAATTATTCAGAATGTTCTGTTTTTAGCTATGTCTGTATTACCACCTAAAACTTTATTTTTTAATCATTCAAGGAACTTTTATACTGTATAACATTATTTACTTTTATTTACAATTCCTGTGAAAATTTAGTCAACTGTCATTAAAATTAGTTTCCTTTCCTTAAGATCCATGGAAGCCTTGGAGTGAATAATGCTTTGAAAGAAAAGAAAAATTCATTTGTTAAGCCTTTCACTTATTATGTTATTCTTAAGGAAGACCTTGGTATTATTTTATCACTAGTAGTATAGATTGTTCTCCACCATATATCATGACTAAAATAATGTCCTTTAAAGTATTCATTGCACAATAATTTCACATACAAATCTATACACACACAGAAAACACATAATGAAAGATACATATTAGTAGCAAGAGAACATCTTAAAGGTATATGTCTATCCCTTGCTAGCAGCTTCAACATCAATACTTATTCCACTTTTTTTGTCTTGCACCTTTCACTCTTTTTACATCATATAATTTGTTGTGGATATATGAGAGTAAAAAAAATTAATTATGAACTTTTCCAATATTTTATTTAAAAGAGAAATAAAATATCATTGGAATAGTATTTACTGACATAGAGCCCAAACTTTCCTAAACTATTGCATTCAACAGTTATATTGTCTGCGAGGATGTGAAGTTTATCACCTAAAACTCCTTTTTATCAAGCAACTGGGTAAAATAAAGTCTTTGCCAACAACTCAGTTATTTGTTCTTAAAAAGCTTTCAATACAATCTGTGACAAAAATGGCCAATAGGTCAATTTCTGTGTTTATAAAGTAAGTTAACTACTTTGATTTTTAATTAGTTCCTCAAAATACCAACTATGTTAAAAAATAGGAAAATCAGGCAAATAGAAGTTGAGCCCAACATATGAACTGTCAATGAATCAAGGTCTTTAAATCTTAAGACTAGAAAGTATCATGTAATGTGATATTCCATGTGGGTCTGTGGGCCCATGAGGTGTCTTTATGGATGTCTGTCATGTGCAGTGTGAGTGGAGCATTTCAACCAGATTCAGTAGCTCAGCTCTAATCTATTCTACATATTAGGTTTCAGACCATTATTTTTTTTTAAAGGAATTTTGCAGATATTTCAGTTTTGGGTCTAAATGCTGCATCAATTTAGATTGGTCAGTGCCTAAGGCAAAAGGCAGAAGCCAAAGGTTTTGTTTTTGCCCTTCAACCCACAGGTCTTAAAATGTATGGTTCAGAGGTCTTTTTAAGAAAGTACCGTTCTTTAGAAAACTATTGATTAGCATATCTGAGATGGACTAACTTCTCCGTATGCTCAGAAGCATATTCAAGCCTAATTTGATTTTCAAGCTCTATGTATTATAACATGGATTTCCATAAAGCATGTGTTTTTAATATCTCCCCTCTGGGGCAAAATTTTGTTTTGGGGGGCAAAAAGTATTAGCTTTAAAGAGGTTTGTAGCCCTGCAAAGACTCACAGTACATGAACAGACACACAGTATATCTGTGGTTTTTAAAATGTCATGGTAATAGAAACAAAATAGAAAAAAGAAAAAGAGTAAAAAGGCTCCTTGGTTTAGGGTGAGGAGGAAAATAGAAAAAGGTTGAATACATTTACATAAAGAAACTACATTTAATAATTCCCTTTTAGCCCATTTGGATTTTATTGTTGTATATCACTCTTCCCTTTTATTAATATTTATTGAATTGTTAAGGATACAGAGGTGACCTAAAGGAATATAATCTCTGCTTTCCTAGCACTTACATTCTAATGCTTGTTGACTAGCTTTTGTCTAAGTTTGTTTTTTTAAAATTATTTTATCCCCTAATATTGTCATTCATGTATTTTAATTGGATTTATTGAGCAATGTTAGTTAATAAAATTATATAGGTTTCAGATGCACAATTCTATAATACATCCGCTGTATGCTGTATTGTGTGTTCTCTATCCCATTTAATGTTTAATATCAGTAATTATAACTTTTTTTATCCTCTTTATCTTTTCCACTTAGTTTATTTTTTGTTATTTTATATGCCTTTTTCCTATCATGAGAACAAGTGAAAGTAATAGATTATTATCACTGTTCTTCAGCAAGGTAAATCAAGGTCACTGTTTAAATTTGAAAAAAATAAGTATCATATGCATATCACCTACTTAAATTACCTTTCATTTTAATAATTCTACTGGCTCAGTTTTTTTTAGAGAAAGTCCATATAAACATATTTCAAAAAAACTTTTTATTTAAAATAACCAAATGGAAGATATCCTTATGAATTGCTGTAAAGCACCATAAAATTTCACTGCTCTACTTTATAGAAATCTCAGTATTTAATCATTACAATCTTAGGACATAAGCTGGCGGATATAATATTTCAACATTACACTGCTGACTCTATATAAATGTAAGGTCAAGTGTCAATTGGTGGCAATCTGATGATTTAAGATTGCAAATTACTTTATTTAGACTTATATGAAAACACTTGATTCTTAATTTAATGGAGCTGCTATTGAAGTTAGAGTATGGACAAAGACATATTAATTGTAGATTAGATAAATGTTGGTGATGTCAGTCCTAAAGGCAGTTTTACAATTTATCATATGTCTTTTTCTCTCTTTGAGAAAACTCTAAATTAATGCTGATAAAAGCCATAAAGCATCCTTCCCAATCTCAGTGATTATCTCAGCAACCCTATATCCTAGGTCCTATAGATTCTAACCTTCACTTCAGCTCATTAGCCTCTAACTGAGTCTCTGTAACTTTAATTGTATTTAAGAAGGTTATTTTAAGAAGTCAGAAAAAAAACAACACTGCATGTTCTACAAGCACAGAATTGTCATTTGAATAGGAAAACTCTTCTCTCATAAAAAATTTAGGTATATATGGAGCAATTTACTCTTTCTGTTACTGGCTAAATAATGACTAGCTGTGACCCCCCTCCCCCATCTCTTTATCACTGATAGAAAACGGACCTAAACTATATCACTGCTATCAATTTTCTGTTGGTCAAGGTTAATAGTGTGTTTATTATGTTGTGCTTTCAGTTTCTACATGGTGTTTATTTTTATGCTTTTCATCAGTGCTATTTTTGTTCATGAAAATCATTTAATAAATAAGATTATCATTATTTACATCAATGACCAGGTTTTTCTAGTAATGAGGCTATACAGGAATATAGCAGAGTTCTTTTTTCCTCAGGAAATATATATCTTACGCTTTTTAAATTTGATTTGAAACATTAATCTCTTCTCAATTGTTTAAAGATAATTTCAAATTAATTATCAAGCTGCACCAACTAAAAATAATGCCAATCCTCAAAAGGGATAAAATGGGTAAACTCATATATCATGAACTCATCCCCTGAAGCCATATATATATATATATATATATATATATATATATATATATATATATATATATATATTAGCCTTCTAAAGGTCAGAGTTGGTATAATTCATAAGAATTAATATACCATTTTTTTTTCTCGGTAAGTCTGAAATATTGAAATACAGCCAGTTTCTGCGAGAAGCTATTACCACCTAACAAAATGACTTATGGGTTGATGATAAGGAAAACATTAATTAAAGTTCCCAGATGTATGCTCTCTAGTCATCTTTGCTGAACTTTCATGATCGCAAATAGAATAGATAGTACTGACTGATAATGGATGAGTCATCCTTAGAACCTAAGATCTTCCAGTGTGGGGGGCCACCTTTGGCATCCCACATTGAAAGTGTTCTTTGATAAATAGTTTACTTTGTATTTATGAAGAAACATTTCTATCATTATTTAGAGCCCAAATACAATAACACACATAGTCCAAACTTTTAGCTTATTGAAAATTTAATCAAACTACAGTTTTAAAATGATGCCTACTGCAAACCAGATCACCATATGAAAATGGAAGCATGTACCAGTAGCATGAGGTACAGCATCATATCTAGAGCACAGTACATGGAAATACACGTACATAAAATAAAGCCTTGGTTCATTGTGGTGACAGATGCTGCCCTGTGCAACAGAATGGTTGCCTTATTTCTTACAATGCCTATGGGTTATAAAAGTTGTTCTTTCCTGAACAAAAGCACTACCCAGGCAGTCTGTCAACCGGTTAGCAGACATTTATCTTCATCCCATTAGCAGGCATTTATCTTCACCCCATCATTCTTGTCCAGACTTGTCGCTGTAGCAATTGGTTGTTGCTGCAGCTGCTGCACACTAAGTTTGGCCCAGCCTAGTTTGAGTGAGAAGAGATGTAACTATTCTAAGCTCATTGAAGGACAATGTTGTCAGAATAAACAAGTCATCTTTTCTGCCAAAGAACAGTTTAGACAGCCGCCATGTTGACCGTATGACTTGCAGCTCCGCTGGGGGCCACCATCTGAAAAAAAGCAAAAGCCCACCCCTCCCTTTGAATTAGCCAATCAGGAAAGACTGTGCACCTAAGCTCCAATCAAGAGTGAGGGACAGGTCATGTGCATCAGAGATTATAAAACCAAGCAGATCTCCTGCTCAGTGTGCAGTGCTTCCAGACCATGTGCTCTGCACCCTTCTATGTAGAAGTAAGAATATTTGCCTTGCTGCCTGGCTCCCGAGTATGTTTTGTGTTCTACCAGGACCCCTGAATTTGGGGGAGCACCTTATTTCTTACAATGTGAACAATGCACCCCCACCACACTCCCAGTGCACAAAAGTGAGGATCTGGAGAACTTTATTTCAGGGAATGTATCCACTCCTAGAGTTAGTTCTCCTGACCACTGCTGAGAGTCTAACTTTCCTTATAGGCAAGCTCATCTAAGAAACAATCACCAGTGGTACTAATTTTTCCGTCATTGACTTTGTAAGTCACAGTAAGATAATACACGCAAGAGAAAAGTGATAGAAAATAAAAAGACCCAGTGTTATCTTTGGACCAATAAAGCACTGAAGACATTTTTCTAAAATTTCCCTAATTGCCTTCCTTTTTTCCTTATTCAGTGTTAATTTATATATCCAGTTTCTCAAGAACATTACCAAGTTTCTTTAAACTCTTTTTCTTAGGTCCTCTCTCCTCCTACTCAGCTTGAACTAATGGCTCAGGGGGCCTACTGCCCAGCTGCCATCATGGGAATGTGCCTGTTACTCTCCAGAGTGAGATCAACACTTTCCTAGCTGCCATATGGTGTTCCTTCTTGATTTGCTCCTTGTTTTTCTCCAATCCTTCTTTAAGTAAATTCCTAGGTAAGACATGGAAAGTACAGTAAGTAAACTTTCTGGGCCTTGACTATCTGAAAATGTTTTCTCATTAAACAATTGATTAAAAAAATTGACTAAGTATAGAATTCTAGGTTAAAATAAATTTCCTTCAGATTTCTGAAACTGTGACACTCTCGTCCTTCAGCAAAATGCCCATCAGTCGAGAAGTCAGATACAATTTCAAATCTTGGATTCTCTTTCTCTGAAATTGTGTAAGGTACTTTCTTTGCTCTTAGTATGCTAAAATTCCAAGTTTCAATCTCACCCCTCTTGACTTAAGAACCACAACTGAAATGAAAAATCCACTTCAAACCATCTTAAAGACCTCTAAATCCCTCCAAAATTGTGTTAGAATAAGTTAGTTTCTGTCTAACACAATCGTACCATCACAGAAACTTATCACAGCACCTTGGCACTAAAAAAACTGAAGAAATTGCTGGATTGCATTTTCAAAAGTATATGTCATGAGTAAAGCTATTGTTTACCCAGCTGCCCTGCTTTATACATTGTTTCCTAAAACAAATATTGAGCACTCACTGTCTACTACAAAGTATTGCAATGTTTCATGAATATTAATATTAGTATGTATAATCCTATGATAAAGATACTGGTATTACCTTCAGTTTAAAGACAAGAAAACTGAGGCTCAGAAGGGTTAAACTATTCATGAAGATCCCAGAACTGGTAAATAGCTGATTAAGGTATCAGGACTTGCACTTAGGAAATCTTGCTCAAGAAACCATAAGCATTAAGCTGTATTGCCTCAAAAGCTAAGCAAATGAGACTCCTTAAACATTACCTTACTATGTATATAATAAGCATTTGAATATTACAAATTATAAAAACCTTTCATGGAAATGTGATATTATTTATATCCCCATTTCACTCAAAGTATTTATTCCTAAATTGTCTTAGTTCTCATTTATTTAGCATTCAATGCATTTGGATTCTTCAATAAGTGTCAAGTTGATGCTATGCTGCTGACACTGCTATAAACCTTGAATTATAATGAGGCCTTCAGAAGAAAACTAAACACTTATTTCATTAGTTAACTCAAAACATGTTTTCCTCTATTTTACAGATAGATCAAATCATAATAAATACTCAAGACTCTAAAGTTTCCAAAAATTTGAGACGGTAGGTGTACTTTTCAACCATAATAGTGTATGTATTGATTAATATTTGGTAATGAGACTTAGCCTTCTCACTGAACATTTGTTTAAAAAAACTAAAAAACAAACTTAGAAGTAATAGCAATACTTTGAAGTAATTTTTTTTTCTATTTGCATGTCTTCTTTTCACAGAGTCATTGAATACATTTGCACCTTTTATTTTTTTTTTCTCTTCTCCATCCAAGACCCAATGCCTTCCTTACAAAACTATCCTGGTGCCTTTCGCCCATGTGACCTCAGAGCCAGCTCTTCCTGTGGCACCTAGCAGATGAGACCTGACACACATCCCCATCCTCGCTGAAGCGTGCTTTCCTTATTTATAAAGGAGTGGTAATAATTCTTCCCTTGCAAATTTATTGCGATAATTATAAACAACACATATGAAGGTTTTGACTCAGAACAAGAATTCAATAAACAGTCCTACTTCTTAGTAGTGTTTAAAAAATAGAGCATTTTGTCTTTATATGCAAATGGCCTAATGGGAAATTTTGCTATCAAATAATGTTTCCCAAATTTGAAAAAAAAAAAAGAAATTTTTTAGATGATTCCTAGAGTAAATGCTCTCTATTCCAAGCCATGAAAATGAGTTTAATTTCTCAAGAATATTTATTAAAGTTAAGGGAATGCTAAGAAAATTTTATTTTAAACATTTCTTCCCAAATGCAGATCTCTAATTATTATTGCAAATTATTTTCTCTCCTTGTCCATATTAACAACCACACCTTTAAAAATTATTTCAACAACTCAAATACAACTTGTTCAGCATTCTCATTTTAGAGGGACCTTCAGGGCTTGAGTTCTTCTATGAATAATTAAACTATTCAGAGGATTCCTAGGTGATTAGCTTTCTCCAAATTGTTAATTAAAAAGATGTATAAGTATACCAAAAACAATCATAAGCAACCTACTCAAAAATATTCAACTTTTCTAATTTTTTTTTAATTTAATTCCTAACCCCTCAGCCCCAACCCCCTCCCCGCAACCACCACACTGTGGTCCGTGTCCATGAGTTCTCTCTTTCTTTTTTGCTCAATCTCCCCATCCCGCTCAATACAGCACCCTCCCACCAGCGCTGTCTGCCTGCTCTCTATCTATGACTCCGTCTCTATTTTGCTCAGTAGTTCAGTTTGTTCATTAAATTCCACATCTGAGTGAAATCATATGGTTCTTGTCTTTCTCTGACTGGCTCATTTCATTTAGCATAATGTTCTCCAGGTTCATGCTGTCGCAAAAGGTAAAGTTTTCTACAGCAGAGTAGTGTTCCATTGTGTAAACGCTTTTTAAGTGTCTTAAAAGATAGTATAACAAGTTTACCCATGCAAATTTTTGTAGTTTCACAAGATACTGCCTAATTTAGATTTAGTTTTACTGAATACTCTTAATTATTTTTAAAAAATCTAAATATGTATGAACATATATATGACACATCATATTGAACTGTCAAAATATAAAACTTATTAACAATATATTATTAATAAAAAATAATTTATATTAAGGAATTAATCCAAAATGGGCCCAAAGAAAAACACAATTTCATCATCACATATTGAAAACTCACATGTAATATATTTATAGAATATTTGGATATCATTTAAATTAGGATAACTCTTTGATATGATAGAATACTATAGAGTAATAAAAAACTTTAAGCCCTTTTTCCCCAAAATATTATTGATGTAATAAAGTATTAACAAGTTAAAAATTATATAAAACAATATTGCAATATGGCCCAATTATTTATGTATTTTATATGAATGAATATTTGTACATATATACATATAATCAATAATGATATATAAGGGCATAAATATATGTCAAATGCTGAAAAGATACACACCAAAATGTCAGTAGTGTTACATCTGGATAGTGAGAAAAAAATCAATATGTGCTATATAATGAATATGCATTTTTGTGATTAAAAAATCTTTTGATTTAGAAAATAATAGGACATTGAAATTGAAAATTCTCTAACATTGTGCCAGTGTCTTTGTTAGCTATAACAAAGAGAGCTGATTGCCTTCTGATAGGATTGCCTGTGTTTGTGTATTGGCAGAGAAGGTGAGAATCCAACTTGCTGCCTAGAATTAGATCTGCACTTTCTAGCTTTCCTTGCAGCGAGGCATGGTGATGTGGCTAAATCAACCCAATGAAATGTAAGTGGAAATGCTGTATGGAGCTTCCTGGAAATCCATGTACGTATGAGGTGATGGGGTGGGAGAAGGATTTTTTTCCCTTCTACATTTCCTTCTACTCATGGCCTGCAACAGAGAAGATAACCTTGAAAACGTAGGGAGACTAAAACGATGAAGCTTAGCCCCAGAGGAAACCATTAGCCAGGAAGCCATTATCTATTAGCCATTATCTATTAGCCAGGAAGCCATTCTGCCCTCCTAGGCTGTTTTAATGAGGGAAAGAAATACACTTGCACCTTGTTTAAGCTATGTGATTTGGAGACTCTTCATTCCTGTGAACCCACTACAAGTAGTCGCCCCAGTCACCACATTGGTCCCTGGCAACCTCAGCAATTATACCAATGGGCAGCAGCAGCAGCAGCAAAACTTTCTTTAGCAAACCTCAGAAGAAGAGATGTCGTGTTTGTCCACAGAGAACCATTAATGAGGGGTGGGGGATTAGCAGACTCCACCTGGGAGTAAGACCTGGAGCTACATATAAGAAATTTGAAAGATGTTGGCATTCCCACGTAACAGGTAGCCATTCCTTACTGATAATATCCTTGCCACAGCTGAGTAACCCTTCAAATGGCATAGTTCACTTCATCAGTCTATTCTTCCTAATAAATAAGTAAAAGTCTCTAAGGACTCTTTTCTTCAAACTTTCTGCATAACTTTAATATAAATTAATTTTTGTGACATGGTTGTTTATTGGCAGGGTTTAGTTTCCCTATTTCAAGCTACGTTTAATTACTGCATCACATCATTTTTAAATTGCTACACTTTTATCAAGCCCTAATAAAATTTCAGAAGTGAAATCTATACTAGATTTAATTTATGACAGTTTAATTGTATGATTACTTCTTCGAGCACTTTGGTTGTCATTTGTCTAGTACTTCAAATCTAAAGTTTTAAAAACACCATGGAATATTTTAGTGCCCCATTGCAAATAATAGCACAATCCAACATTTCTCTCTTTTCCATTCTGTACAATTCTGCCCGTCTGCCCCTAACCAGCCATATTTACCCAGTTCATTAGCTGGGTTTTTGCCTCATTTATCTCCCCATGGTCTCTCTTTTCAGGATGTCTGGTTATGTAGTATTCTCTCGCCTGGTTTGTGGATGCCACTTCCTGGCTGTATCTTCATAGGGTGCAGGCCTTTTTGCCTCATTTAACTTATATGTATCCTGGTTCACCTTCTGGAGCTGGACTTCTTCATCTGATCCCTTTCCATAGGTGGTTAAATCTCACAGGTGTGTCCTTCCCGGGAGTTGGATCTCTTCTTCTAGCTCCAGTGGCTGGGTAGTGCTCTTTCTCAAACTGAGGAGGTGGCTGTGCCTGACCTCCCTCTGTATCTGCCACTCTCTGCTGTCAGAACCAGCTCAGCTGAAGCGCGTGCTCATCACAGTCCTTAAGATATTCTTAAACCACACGCTACCCACTCTTAGAGCTACCCATTGCTTACAAGCAAGCTCATCTAAGAGACAATCACCCATGATAGCAATTTTCTCTTCATTGTCTGTGTGAATCAGTCACAGTAAGATAATGAAGCCAAAACCTAAATGGCTTAGGACTGCAGCCCTTCAGGTGTTGGCCTAGCCTTATCAAAAAATGATTTTTGCAATAACCAAGGCAGGAAGAGAACAAGATGGGAAAATAATGCAGAGTCACATATCATGTCTAAAATATTACATTAACCAAAGTAAGTTCCATGGTCATGCTTAAACTCTGAGGGACTGGAAATTTTAATCCTCAGGGACACCAGAATGAGAAGAGAACGAAATATTAGTGGATAGTGATAATGTCCATCACACCTTGCTAGTTGCAATGTTTCCGACATTAATTTCCAATATTATCCTATCATCATAGCCTTGTTTATTAAAAAGAACCATAACAAAAATATTAATAATTACTAATATTTGTTGAGCACTTACTGTGCATCTCATGTACCAGACACTACTGAGAACTCTACATAATATCTTACTTATTCCTCAAAACAACCCTATGCACAAATAAAACAGTTATAGAAGATGGAATTGAGGCTGAGAATGTTAACAACTTGCCCAAAGTCAGACAGCAAGTCTAACAACTTGCCCAAAGTGACAGATCCCAAATTTAATCCAGATCTGTATGAATCTAAAGACTTTGAAATTAATAAGACTAAAGATTTATGGATACAAATTTGAGAGAAAGTGTGTATCCATATTCAAAATCCTAGTAGACATGCCTCTGAGTATGAAACTTCTAGGAGAGGTTGTTGGTGGTATACTACCTAACTGAAGGTCAAGCTGGGCCAATACAGATGAGGAGATTCAAGTTTAGGTTCAAAAACTTAGTGAATCAGGTGAGTTGTAACAGGTGTGTATGCACAGTGATCAAAGACAAGTCCATAGGAACATAGCAGAGCCAGTCAGAGCACAGAGAACCAGTCAGGTTTAGAGAAATTGGTCAACAAAAATGTATAGAACATAAGATCTGAGGGGCAGAGAACAAAGTTTTGGTCCACTTCAGCAGAAACAATAATTCCATGGTCTTTAGTCACTTTTTATCCCAGAGAAGGGCATAATTCTGATCATTAATTACCAATAGAAATGGAAATCAATTTTATTATATAATGTGATCTTTCATTCAATATGGGTACTAGGTAGGGGTCTCAAATAAAAGTAAAGTTAGAGAGAAAAATGTCGTGCATGAATGATATATGCATATCATATTCTAGAATAGCAAGGAGTTCAAGAAGAAAAGGTTTCAGAGCTCACTATCTTGGTTCAAGTTGCTGTAACAGAACCACATAGACTGGATGTGGACAATAACTATTTCTTACAGTTTGCAGTCTGGAAGTGCAAGAGTGCTAGCATGGTTGAGATCTTGGTGAGGGTTTACAGACAACCATTTCCTTCATCATATACCCAGATGTCAGAAAAAAAGCTAGCTCTTTTCCTCTTCAAATAATGACACTAATCCCATTATGAGAGCTCCCCCATCATGACAATGAAGGAGGGATCCCAAATGCTTCAGCTCAAAATACCATCACATGAGGGCTTCAACTCAGTTATAATGCAAAGATCACTACACTGTAATTCAAATGTTTGCTGAACTTTTCAAATTATTGACTCTTTGTACAAATTGTTTTTTCAAAAGTGTTTGCATGTTAAGAGAACTGAACTGTTAACCTTTGTATAGTTGTTCTATGTTTTTCCAAACTTGGTATTGTCCATTCTGTTTTCTATAAAAGACCTGATCTTAATTCTTTTTAAAGCCAATAATAGATAGAATTGTTCACTTGAAGTCTTGGAGAAGGATTAAAGAAGGGTGTACCCCACAAATATATACATAACCCACAGCTCAAAATTTTAGGGAGCACAAAGTGAGTATTTCAGGAGTATTCTGATCTTTTTGTTATTTTTTCTGGACCCACATTTTGGACTCATAGTGAAATATAATTATAATATTAATTTGTCTAAGATACAAAGGAACAAATATCTCTCATCCTACCAATCTATATACCTAGACATGTTGATTTCATACAAAAATGATAAAAATAAAACAAGGAGAATTTCTAAACACAAGGCGCCTGAGCACACTCTATGCAGATGTTACTCCTTCCCCAATGCAGATATGCATGGCCATCTATTAGAAAAGGGCATATTTATCTTGCCACACTCTGCTTGAGAAAATTGGTCATAATCTTTGGAGAAAGGGTAAGCCCTGTCCCTGCCTGCTGCTCCCCTAGTTACAAGTCTCAGTCTCATGGGGACCCTTAGAGTTTAGGAGAAAGAGAGCAGCGATGCAATACTTAAGGGAAAAGGTCGTGGGCATGTTCTAGCAGGAGCACACTGTGGTGGATCCTTTGTCTTTCTTTAGTGGGGGTGGGCGGGAGAGCATGGGGCCAGGAGGACCTTACTGGATGTCTCAGGAGAGGGTCTTAACAGAATACTCTTTAGCTTTCTAGGAGTGCATACTAATGCATCCTTCAGCATGTAGATTCATCAAAATGTGTGTATGAAGGGATCAGGATTATTTTTTGGTTAGTTTCATTTTTAAAGAACATCACTGAAGAGGAACCAGCCCTAAGGTTGGTGGGCCCAGGAAGGTCTGGAATTCGAAAACTAGTTCCTCCTAAGTGTCCTTGGTTAAGGAAGATACAACCTTGTGATTCATTAAGTTGGCTCTAAATTGCTCAAATTATTTGGCCTTGTTTAATTATTTTGTCTCAGTTTCCCTTATTCCACTTGTTAATGAATTTCCCTAGCTTCTTATTATTCTGTTCCACCTATAAGAAGAAGAAAAAAGTTACAATGTGGTTCCAGAAGTATCACAATCCATTTGGAGAATTGGCTAAGGATTTCCCATAGCAGCAGTTAAGTGTATTATTTGAAAGTGCCAAGAAGAGGTTTAAGCTTAAGCCAATAGCCATAATCATTTCCTGTTTCCTCATTCAATGGAAAATTTGTGCCAGTAGTGCCAGTGCTGGAGAAAATTGTCATACTAGTGCAATACTTACATAATATAAAAGTAGGCATAATCATAAACACCCCTGTAGTTTTTTCCTTCTGATACCAAATAAGTAGATAATTTGCTTTATTATAACATTCCAATTACTTGTGTTAGTATTTCATAGTACAAAAATAAAGTGACTATTTCAATGAAATATATTTTTGCATCAGGATGATAGATGTAAAGTCACAGAAAGTAAGAAAAAGTTTTATTATTGCTGTTTCTGCTTATTTTTTTTTTCTTTTGGTTGTAGAAAATCTATTCTCAAATCATAGTCCATTCATATTTGTAATATCTTACTCATTCACTCCTTTGTAACTAGTCTCAAGTCTTAAACACATCTTCCCCCATTCTCACTCTCACATAATACCTAACATCCTTAAGCACTGAGAGTTTAGGAGAAGCAAAACTGAGAGTAAATGAGAGAAAGAATTTGAAGACCATGAATTTAGATAACTCTTGCTAATTTTGTCCCTAACCTCTCAATATTGAAGTGTCCTGAAACTCAGTATTAGACTTTTCTACTGATAAGCATTTACTTAGGATTAAATCTGTGTTTTAAATATCACCTACATACTTCTGACCTCTCCCCTGACCTATTCAAATTTCCAGTTGGTTGTCCAAATAAGTATCTCAAAATTAATAGCTTCTTACAAAATAACTACTGATCTTTCCCCCAAAACCTGTATCCTGGAGCTTTTTCATTTCAGTTCATGGAAACTACTTCCTTCCAATTTCCTACATCAATAAATTTAGAGTAATGGCTATTCCTCATTTGCTCTCATGGGGCACATCCAAAGTATCAGCCTGTTCTACTGGTTTTATAAAAAATATAATATCCACAATCCAATTCCTTCTTACAGTCTCTATTGCTACCACCTATCAAAGTCACTATCATGTACTGACTTCCCTTTTATTCTCTTTCTCTTGTGTCAACCCTGCCAATGTGATCCCCACAGAGCTAGAATGATCCTATTAAAACATAATTCAGGGCATTTCTTTCTTCTGCTCATAACCCTCCAATGACTTTTCATTTCACTCAGAGCAAACAAGGTTCTAAAAATGTCCTTTCATTTTGTACCCAAGTTATGCCACTATTTATCTCCTTAAACGCATTGAGTAATACTCTTTAATACTCTTGTGCTTGCTCTCACACTGTTCCAGTCACTCTGGCCTTCTGCTGTTCTGGGAACTCCCCCCAGGCCCTTGTACTATAGTTCTCTATGCACAGCATGCTCTGCTCAGAGACATGGCTCACTCCCTCAGCTTCTAAAGTCTGCTTAAATCGTATCTTTTAGGCTAGGTCTTCCCAGACTGCCATAACATTTTCCACCCCTATTCTGTCTTAGTCCATTCGGGCTGCTACAACAAAATACTATAGGCTGGGTGGCCTAAAAGACAGAATTTATTTGTCACAGTTCTGAAGACTGGGAAGTCTAAGACCAATGTGCCATCAGATTTAGTTCCTGCTAAGATCCATCTTCATGGTTTGCAGATGGCCACCTTCTTGCTGCATCCTAGCATGGCAGGGAGAAAGAGGAAAAAGGAAAAAAAAAAAAAGGAGAGACAGAGACAGAGAGACAGAAAGAGAGAGGAAGGAAGAGAATTCTAACCCCATCCCATCATGGGGACTCCATTCTCATCTAAATCTAACTGTCTCCCAAAAGCCCCACCTCAAATACCCTCATACTGGGGATTAGGGCTTTATCATACAAATTTAGGCAGGGAAACGAACATTACCTTTTTATGCTTATAATACTTAATAAACTATATGTTTTATTTATAAATATGTATACAAATATACACATATTACAATATATACACATATAAATATTTAATTGTTGGTCTCACCTCAGTATTGTGTACACTCTATGAAGGCAGGAATATTTTATCTACTGTATTTATGTATATCTCCAGAAATTAGAAAAGTGATTGATTGTGAATAAAAATTTCTAAATGGAATTAATGACTAAATGAGTCCAACCTTTTTCTCTATGAGATCTGAAAACATTCATGGAGATATAACAATAAGCTAGAAAATATAGTCTTCTATTTAGTGAGTATATAAAGAACAATTATTATTTAAAAATTGTTTCCACAATATAAATGTGTGATTAATTTTTCCCTCATAAAAGTTTCTATTACATTGAAAAAGTTCTTAATTGTTACTTTTCCTCCCATATAATACACAGATTTTACAAAATAAGGTTTTCTAACACAATATTTGCCTTCATTAAATTCATAATAGCTCTAGAAAAAAAGTACACCTTTCAAAAAATGAAGAAAGCTTCATAGTTTCATTGTCATCTATTTTAGTGAGTTTAAGTTAAAATAGAAAACAATTTACGAGAAAAACATATAATACAGTATAGGGAAACTATTCATATGATAACATACTACAGATTTATTAACAACTTACATATTTATTTTCTTCATCTCATCTCTTATTTGAAATGTAACCCTCCAATCTCTACTTTTATAGAAGTTATATTTAATGTTAAGGGGCTAAAATTGACATTTAAAACATACAGTTTAAAAAATCACATAGTGAAACCCATGAGGTTTTATGTTTACAAGAGAATTTTACAAGTTTTACTATTCCCAAAAGAGTCAGTTGGATCTTTTATAAGATTTTTGATATATACCAAAAATCTTATAAATTCTGTCAAATGTTTTTGCAAAACAAGAATAATGTGAAATGATTTTTAAGTGATTGAGTTAATAAACAAAACATTAAAATGTACTTCATGTGTGATAATGAGCCATCACTAGCAGATCAGACTAAAATAATACATCCAGGTATTTCATCCTGAATTCCAGACCTGTAGCATAATAATTAATTACAACATTCTAAATGTGTGCTCATACAAATGATCTTAAAATTCAAAAGAGCAACTTAAAGTACAAATGGTGGAAGATACCTATCAGAATGGCTATCATCAATAAATCAAGAACAAGTGTTAGTGAGAATGCAGAAAAGGAACCCTGGTACATTGTTGCTGGGAATGCAGATTGGTGCATCCATGTGGAAAGCAGTAAGGAGTTACTTTAAAAAAGTTAAAAATAGAACTCCCTATGACACTGTGATTCCACTTCTAGGAATATATTTGAAGAAACCCAAAATGTTAATTCAAAAAAAATATATGTACCCTATGTTCATTGAAGCATTATTTACAACTAGAGGCCCGGTGCACAAAGATTTGTGCAAGAATGGGCCTTCCTTTCCCTGGCTGCCTACACTGCCTTTGCTCTGGCCCAGAACTGCCTTTTCACCATCCCATGCTGCCCAGAGGCCCAGAATGGCTGGGGCTGTGCAGAACACCTACGTCCTGTTCTGGTCTCAGCCTTTTGTGCCTGTGTATGCAAATTAACCCACCATACTTGTTAGGTTAATTTGCATACTCATTCCTGGTTGGCTGGAAGGCGTCACGAAGGTACACTCAATTTGCATCTTACTATTTTATTAGTGGGGATAGCCAAGATTTGAAAGTAGCCCAAGTGATACCAGAACTGCTGAGCAGGAATTTTTCCCTAGGTCTTGTCTCATGGAATGGAAAAATGAAGCCACAGAGAGGTCAGTTGAGGGAAAAAAAAAGACAAATGTAAAACTTTAGACAGTAAATAAATAAATAAATAAATAGGCAGGGGTTTATTGCAAACAAACACAGGCTCTCTGTTCACTCCCTCACTCAGGAGATCCAAATGATTCCTCCTCTCCCACTCTCTCACACCCGCCACCCCAAGCATACTGCTCTTCCCTTATAGATGCTAAGGCTTGCTCTGTGTCTATCTGTGCTGCTCTCTGATTGGTTCCTGGCTTTTTTTTTTTTTTTTTTTTTTTTTTGCACTTGTAAGAAAAGCATCCTTGTTTCAAAACACCCTGCTTTTCTGCTATCCTGTTTTTCTGCAAAAACATTTTTTGTTTTGTTTCAGCTAGCTCCATGGTTTCTCTTTCTTCCATCACTTTCCCAATCTATCTAATTCTGCTTTAACTCCTTTCACAAGCACTCAAATGAGTGGCAAAAAAAAAAAAATAATAAATAAAAATAAAAAATAAAAAATAAAAATCTGTGGTACATATATTGTACAATGAACTACAATACAGCCATAAAAAATAAGGATATCTCACCTTTTGGGACATCATGGATGGACCTGGAGAGCACTATACTAAGTGAAATAAGCCAGTCAGAGAAATACAAGTACCATATGGCTTCATTCATATGTGATATATAATAAACAATATAAACTAACAAACAAAAATAGAAACAGAAACAGACTCATAGATAGAAAACAGACTGATACCTGTCATAGGTGAGAGGGATTGCAGAGCTGGGTGAAGAGATTAAGAAAAAAAAATTCATTAAAAAAACATCTCATACACACAGTCAATAGTATGATGATTACCAGAGGGAAAAGGGCAGGGGGAGGTAGAAAAGGATATAGGGGAAATAAATGGTGATGGGAGGAGACTTGATTGGAGCAATGCACATATAATACAATCATTATACAGTCAATAAATTACAGAACATTAACCTGAAACCTAAGTAATTTTATTAACCACTATCACCCCAATAAATTCAATGAAAAAAAACACAGATAGTGGTGGGGAAAATAAGACATTTTGGGGAGGCTAGCAATATGAATCTATGCCAGTAACCTAATGTATGTTCTTGATAGCCTATAATTAAGTCACTGACCCTTTCTCCACAATCTGGTCTAGCAAGACCTGTTTTCCTAATTACTCCCAATTTACAAAGGGGCTATAAACAAGGAATGTAACAGCTTAGTTTACAAGAGTGGGGGGGTGGGAGGACTAGAGAGGGGGCTGGCACCACCCAGACCAGGCATTTAGATACAATCTAACTTCCCCATGCTAACTAACTCAGGAGGGGCTGTGGAAGCCCACCACAGAAGGCTGATAGGCCAAAGAGTATAAAGAGAAAGCTTCCTCCATATTGGCTTACTCGGGATTTGGAGAACTGACCCCCTGAGTCACTGTACTAGTACACATGAAACATCTGAAAATAAATGGGTTTATCCTGGACCTCCAAGTACTCCTGTGTATTTTTCGGTCACCTGGTAAATTCTGTAACAGTACGAGGGAACAAACTGGAATTTTGAACAAATATATATGTATTTTTTACAATCCAGAGCAATTTTCTTCTTTTAACTTACTTTTCAAGAAGAAAAATTTAAAAAATTTGTCTTTTAAATAATGTAGCTTTAAACTCAGTTTATAACAATGAAGAATAATACTAGAAATAGCACTATTTTGAAAATTCATTTTAGTATCCTCCTTTATGAATACTATTTGGCAAAGAGATTTGGAAAATTCACTAGATAACTTTTAAATTTATATTAATAGGAACAACACAAATTTTTTACCATTATTTAAAGTTATTAATAGTGGCATTCAATAAATAGCAACATTATAACAAAGTTTAAACATAAATATTTATGTTCTGTCTGCCCTTAAAATTTTATGATTTGCATGAATATAATTCAAAAATATTAAGATTATTGGTCAATTATTTCTGACTTTCTGGAGGAAAATAAATTCATAAACACACATTGCTTAAAACATAATTAAATGTCAGGAGTTCCCAAAGGACCCAAGATAGAAACTGGACTCATTCCCTGCTGGGTGTATATCAAACATCAATAAGCCTAATTAAGAGTGTGAAATATTGGAGGTTCTGGGGGAAAAAAAAAAAACTAAATAAGGACAGCAAGAAATAGCAATGAGAGGTGCCTGGGAAAGGCTCTGAACTAAAATGTAAATGACTAAATGACCTCAAAGTTCAACTAAGATAGTATTAAAGATGGCACTCTGACCTAAAATGTCTTTCTAATATTTGTTATTCCTACAATTTAGCTCATTTCTCTTACTTATGGACTTGTTAAATATTTAAAAAGTCATCTTTTAAAATCCGAAGCTACTCTGTTGGGTTACATATTAAATTTTGATCAGGAAACTTCAAAATGGAATTTGTGTATAGTCCTCTGAGAGATACAGAAGGACCCAGTGAGAAGAAGGTGCTGTTTCCATTGCCAGGAACTTGCCTCTCACACTTTCAGACTTTTGATCAATGCTGCATTCTGGGAAATTAAGTTTCCTCCTATCTCTAAAGTTAAAAGTTCCACTAAACCAAAATATCCTTCATAAAGGTGCCTTTGCCTTCTTTTTATTCAAGTATTATTTTATGCATTGTTTCATGCCTAATATTTTATGCCTAATCAACAGTTTAAAATTCTGTCACTTCCTACAGAGCCTAAGTTGACACTCCCAGTACTCTAGCTTTCTCACTCAAATATTTTTGAGTCTTAACTAAAAGTCAAAGAGATATCAAGAAAATGAAATATCAAAGAACACAAAAACCCTGTGTTTGGAGTGTAGATACGCGTGACTGCCATTTGCTTATTGACCCCTGATAAGAATCCAACACACCCTTTCAAAAGCTCATTTCCTGTTGCTTACCGTTCTAATAAGAGCTGTATTGTTATAAAAGAATAAATATTTAACATACAGTTAAATAATTTTTATCCCTCATCCCACCAAAATAAAAATAAAAATAGATCATGCTGCTAGCACCATAGCAATAGATACTAATTATCCAACCATCTTATTTATTGGAAATTTCTTTTTCTAAATCAGTTAAAGAAGGAGGGTGTGTTGAACAAATTTGCAATAGACCAATGAACTTGACTCTGGTTAAAATGACAAACATAGACATTCTCTAAAACATGTTATGTGAAAATGTGGCAAGCTATAGTTTTATTTGGTTTCTTACCATTTCTATGCTTCATTTGGCCCCAGAAAAGCTTTATTATAAAAGGCCAGTTTGTCCCATAAACTTCAACAGACTTCAATCATGACATTTAATCCATCATACCCCTTTGCCCAACGGAGAAAGGTTTGCAAAGGTTTTCCCGGTGAGTTGGCTAAATCAAGAACCCTGAACTGATTTGCTTAAATTGGAACAATTACATCCATAAAACCTGGCCAGAAGAAGCTAAAAGGAAATGCAACCCTTCTATATAAACTAACAGCTTCCTGACCTTGGTTAAAATCCAAATAAAGTAATGAGAAGTGAATCCCCTATATCTCAGTTGCAAGGGGGGCCAGAAACACCCTATATTTGGGAGACAAAGGTAAAAACATATAAATAGGGAAAGTTTTTTTTTTTTTTGGGGGGGGGGAGGAAGAGGGGATGGATTGAGTTATAACATAGACATGGATCGCTGCTCTGGACTCTTCAGATCCTCACCAGAAAAGAAAAAAAAAGTTGTTTTTACCACGAGGACCCTGATGTCAGCCACTTTTCACCCCAATCCTCCAAAATGACCGGATACTTCCTGCATCCAAGTGTTAACTCTCTAACTGACACTTATTTTAAATTTCCCCCATGTTGGTTCTTTCATCTTTCTACTGTTCCTTTTTTTTTTTTTTTTTTCCTTATCATGAAAAAATAAATGCATTGCAATCCTCTCCTGCCCACTCGCCGGCTGGTTGCTTTTTTCTTATTTTGATCTCAGATGCTAAAATGTACTGAACACTTGTGCAAACACATACACACACACACACACACACAGCTCTCAAAATGATTTGATCCAAATGCAGGTGGTAGCTTTCAAGTCAAAGATATTTGGCCCTAAATACCAGATTACGTTTCTATTGTGGTAAGTAATAAAAAAATTTTCTATTTTTGTGCTAAAATAATGAAAGTCTGTTCTATAAATTGATACAGGTTTCTCTGTTTACCCGACGAAATCCATGAAAGACTTGAGGAATTAACCTAATTACACTAGGGCACTTTCACATTGTTGAAGTTCCAACTACTATACCTTGTTATTAAACATAGCACTATGGCCGAAACCGGTTTGGCTCAGCGGTAGAGCATAGGTCTGGGGACTGAAAGGTCCCAGGTTCGATTCTGGTCAAGGGCATGTACGTTGGTTTCGGGCACATCCCCAGTAGGGGGTATGCAATCATCGACATTTCTAGCTCTCTATCTCTCTCCCTTCCTCTCTGTAAATAAATCAGTAAAATGTATTTTTTTAAAAACAAAAGAACATAGCACTGTGATATGAACAATAATAATAATCTATGTCATGAAGTTTTTAACCTGGATAAATATGTATTATAGTATCTAGCTTTTACATATACTCTTTATATATTTTAATACACATTCAAATATGCAGAATAAATTAACATTTTAACCAAACACTGGTATATAGTATGACAAATCCTATATAATAAAGAGGTAACACGCAAATTGACAGTCACTCCAACACACAAGATGACCGCCCCCATTTGGTCAAAGATGGCCACCCCTATGTGGATACAAGATGGCCACCACAAGATGGCCAGCATGGGAGGGCAGTTAGGGGGACCAGGTCTGCAGGAGAGGGCAGCTGAGGGTGACCAGGCCAGTAGGGGAGGACAGTTAAGGGAGACCAGGCTGGCAGGGGAGTGGTTAGGGGCAATCTTGCAGACAAGCAGTTGGGAGCCAGCAGTCCTGGATTGTGAGAAGGATGTCTGTCTGCCCTCGAGGAGTCCCAAATTGGACTGGGTGCAGGCTAGGCTGGAGGACAGACTTCCACTCCACGCATCAAATTTTCTGTACCAGGCCTCTAGTTAAAACATAAAAGCATAAAGGAGAGGGAAGAGTGAACAGGTAAAGCATAGAGGAATTTTAGGGCAGTGAACTACTCTTCATGATACTATAAAGTTTCACATTTCTTAAAGCCCATGCAAGATACAATAACAAGAGTGAACCTGAATGTAAGCTATAGACTAGGTCAGTGGTCGGCAAACTGAAGCTCATGAGCCACATGTGGCTCTTTGGCTCCTTGAGTGTGGCTATTCCACAAACATGGGTGAGTATATTTTGAAGAAGTGGCATTAGAAGAAGTTTAAGTTTAAAAATTTTGGCTCTCAAAAGAAATTTCAATCATTGTATTGTTGATATTTGGCTCTGTTGACTAATGAGTTTGCCGACCACTGGTCACTAGGTGATAATGACATGTCAATCTAGGTCCAAGGACTATAACAAATGTATCACTTTGGTGGAGGATGTTAATAGTGAAGGAGGCAGAGAGTGTATGGGAACTCTCTCTACTTTCTGCTCAGTTTTTCTGTGAACCCGAACTGTACTAAAAAAATAAAGTCTGTCTAAAATGGTTTAGAAAAATAAGGCAAATTGATCAAGAAAAGAAATGTGATTTTTAAAAAGCATTACAACAAAGATAAGGAAGGTGTTTGTTTAAGCATTTCCCTATTTTGACAAGTATGCACATTTAAGTCCAGTTTTAAACAGAGGAAGATTGTTTGAGTTAATCAAATGTATAGATGAATGCTTATTTCTAAGTGAGTTTCTATCCCTTTATTTCCTTCCATACTCACGATTATTCCTGGTGCCCTGTAAGTGACTTTTCCTTCTAATACCTACCATCAGTGATTATAAAACCTCTGAGAAAACAATAGAAAAAAAATCCTTCTTTTAGTCAATTACTAAGCCCTTAGTTTTAGCTCATTTGGAAATGGCCAACCACAGGGAGGAATAAACAGCACCGCCCCAGGAACTTCCACAGAAAGGGGCTTTTCCACCACAGAGGATAGGAGCTGAGACCCACAGAGGCCCATGGGCATTGTTCCCACCACACTGGCAAAGCTCCTGTCTGCTCTCCAGCGCTTTCCAAGAAAGGTGCACTTTAGAGGCTCCGAGAGGAGGAGTCTCTCAAATCTGATAGTCAGGGGAAGACTGGGTAGCCGGGAAATGTGAGTAATTCAGGAAGACTTGGCTAGTCTGTGATTACTCCTGACATGGAAGCCAGCGAAGTAAAAACAGCTCTTAAGTCCCTAGATTTGACAATTCAAGTTAAATGTCCCTTCCTTGTCCCCTCTCACCCGGGTCTCCTGACCCCCTCCTGACATCTCCTGGAGCCCTTGTAAGAGATCTTTGGGACAGAAAATGCTTTAATCAGTGCCTGAGAAATAGCAACACTTATTGAGTGTTTGCTTTGTGAATGAAAATATTTTAAGAAATACTGCTTCTAGGCTTGGCAGTTCCTCTGTTTTGAAATCAATAGCTAAATATGTTTTCATTTGTGCCCAACATTGAAGCTACTGTGATAAATGTCAGCTAAGCTTACGTTTAATGTATTTAGGTAATAATTCCCTCTCCTAATCAATTTTTTTTTCTCTTCCTCTGAGTTACAATTCTTCCCCAAGTTTTTAAAACATTATCTTCTGGTTTTGTTTCTAAAGTTGGTTTAAAATCTAAAGACCTGTTTAATGAAATAACTTCATATAAATCAAGGAGTCTTTGTGTTCGTTTCTCAGAGCCTAGAACCACCACACAATACTCAATTCAGACTTTCAACTTCAATGAAACAAGTATATTTCAATTTTTTGAATGCCACCTCATATCGTCTTTTGTAATGTTATAACAAGTTCAGCAAAATAATTGCAATTTCTCCCTCCTAATTTTATTAAATGTGTGTAAACCTACAAGTTTACCAAAAATAGTTGTTAGAAATACTAATACTCCTCAGAATTTGCATTATTTCTCTAATACTTAGGCATTGAAGACAAAGAAATGTGAGTAAAACATAACACTATATTTATATATCACCTATCAGTTTCTGCAATTTAGCTTCAAATCGGCAAGGGATATGATTGTAGTGGGTGGTATGAAATTAATCCCAATTTATTCACATTTTCAGAAATACCACATATGATCAGATTGTTGAGTGCATTTGCAGTACAAAAATTCAAATCAGATAATTTGAATTTTAAAGATAACCTAAGTACTCTTTAAAGATAATCTAAGTACTCAATTCTAGACAAGCCAAAGCAGAGAACAGCAAGACATGATCGAAGGAACCAGATGTTATGCTTCACTGTATTTCAGTTCAATGCTTGTAGGCAGAGATCTAGATAAGTAGATATCTAGATAAAGAGAAAACTAGGTAGAAATAGGTCTGTTGAATACAATAAGAAAAGGTTAAGTAAAAACTGACTATCATGGCAATAAAAGGCCCTATTTACTCTGATTTTTAATTAAAACTAATACCAGAATAACAATATTCTGTGAATTCCTGGGTGTAGCACACACATAAATGACTATTATAAGGCTTTGGGCCTGTGCTCCATAGTATCTTCCTCTTATACTAGTCTGGAAGTATTGCAATACGTTTCACCAATTTAGTGAAAGCTCCTCATCTTGTTCCTTTTCATATCATTGCAGTGATTATAATAAAGGTGAAGAACGAAATGATTATTTTTGAGCAAATGTTAAGCACATTAATTTGCAAGTCTTATTAGTATCTCTTCCAGAAAACCACAAGTAGCATAAATCGCATGTGATGTGAAATTGTCATAGTAAAACTGCAGATAGTCTATATCTAACTCACTCAGGAATAAAGTTCCTAATATTACATTTTTATGGCAATCACTAAAAATAATACTTCTGAGTGATTTGATGCAATATAATTTAAAAATATCTTATTTCTCCCAATGTAACTATATTAGAGTAAACCAATTAGGTCATTTCATATCTCACTGGCTAAGACAATTATTAAAGAAAAATTAGGTATATAACCAGGGCTTTTAAGGGAATAAAAATATGATCTAAATGTAGGAATCTACTGCGTTGATGCAAAATATCACTTGCTATCATATATCTGATAAAGGGTTAATATTCAAAATATAAACAAGTCATCAATTCAATAGCAAAAAATAAATTAATTAATAAATAAAACAATCTGATTAAAAATGGATAAAGGAACTGAATAGACATTTTTCCAAAGAAGAGATGCAAATGGCCAACAGGTACATGAAAAGGTGCTCAACATCATTAATTATTAGTGAAGAACAAGTCAAAACCACAATGAAATATCACCTCACAGCTGTTAGAATGGCTATCATCAAAATAACGAGAGAAAACAAGTGTTAAAAAGGGTAGGGAAGATAGGAAACATTTGTGCCCTGTGGTGAGAATATAAGTTGGTTCAGCCACTATGGAAAACATTATGGAGGTTCCTTTATAAATTAAAAATAAAACTGCCCAGTTCTTTACTTCCTGAAGAGCAGAAACTGGGCCAAAACGCTGCACCTTTTCACTATTTTGGAGCATGGGCCTTGATTGTTAACATCCTAGATTAGCTGAATTACCTAATAGCATCACATGTAGATTTTTTTAAAAAATTCCAAAAAATAAAATTAAAAATGTCTTATTTTCTCTAACTTTAGTGGGTGGTGGGGGATCTCTGAAACAAAGGAAGGCAAATATTTTTTTCAAGGTTTTTCATAATCTAGACCAGCCTCGCCTTCTCCTACTATATCCTAGATTCCAGCTCTAGTGAGTCCTTAACAAAGGTCTGAGTCCTCTGCAGAGGGAGGTCTAGCTCTTCCACTGGGGTTTCCCTTCCCTCTGCAAGTAACATCCTACTCGTCATTCATGGCAAAGCTCATGCCTTGCCTCTGGGAAGGCTCCCCTACTGCTTTACCCCCACTCATTTGAATCAACCAATTTAGTACTCCTTTGCTTTGCTCCCACAGAATCCATTCATCTCATTTTATTGTAAGCCTCCCATTGTTTCAGGGTCAGCTATGTTCATCCACCTCCGCTGGTAAGCAAACAGACTACTACTGTAAGACCTAACTACCACTCTGTCTCTTAATGGAACACACTAGGCATTCATTGAGTGTGAGTTTTATTATACAAGAGTCCCATTCCGAGAGCATGGCATCTCTGATTTTTATCACTTTGAATGCATTTTATAAAATATAAAAATAAAAAATAAAAAGTCACTCCTGTTCGGTATAAGTATGAGTGAAACAGCAGCACCAAGACTTCCTTTTCTATTAGAATCCTGTCCCACTAACTGATCACAGCACCTAGTGCAAGGCTAGCACTGGGTAACCCAGAGCCAAAAGCACATCCAGCAAACGCCCATCCTATCAGGCTTCTGTTACAGAAGGGAAGCAGATCAGGGTGTTTCCAAGAGGTTCCCTGGAACATGCTGCTTACTCTCTGGAGCTGTCAGTCACCGGAGCCTTGCTAGGTTTTCTATATTCCCAAAGGATTTCCTTCTCCTTCTCCTGTAATGTTAGTTTCCCTGCATCCAGAGCTACTAGAGATTTCAAATTTATACTGTCAGTTAAACCACATAGACATACTGGCTCAAATGTAACCCAGTAAGACTGATATGTAGGCAAACTTGATAGAAAGAAAAGGAAATCTCCAGGTGCCAGAAATAAAATGGGAACTCAAAAACAGAGCAATCACTTTGTGTCCTGATCTCAGAGGCCATGCAAATACTAATTCTAAAATTAGTCCTCAGCTCCTGAGGGGAAACCCATGGCCTGGAGAGGCAGCTGGCTCACACTTATATCCCCACATATACTGGGGCCCTGAAATGGCGAACCCCTCTATGAACACAGGCCTGGGAACCTTTTTACTGATCATCCTCCTGGGAAGCATGTAAACCTGTTTCTATTCCAGGCTCTGGGTTTTAATTGCACTATCAAAAACAAAACTCCAAATCTGTAATTTATGTAAGTATTTAGCTCTCTAGGGGACATTTAGCTCTCTGGGAGGTGTATGATTCTAAAGTTCAGATATCAACATAAATACTGCTACCGATTTAATGAGAATGCGTGGAAACCTTAGCAGAAACAAAGGCAATACTGTTCTTGAGAACCAGGTCCATAATTCAGGACACATTAATTCCCACAATTAAGCAAACACCATCACAAAAGAAGTGATTTCAATTACAATAAAAAAGGAAAAAAAGGTATAAGACAGGAAGAAAATGAACAACCAAGAGTAGTGTATCATAGACAACAAAAAGTAAAAAGTCAGAAAGGATTAGCACGCCAACAATTTGATTTACTAGAGCAATCTGAAAGTTTAAAACTTTTAGAAAATTAACAACACAATAAAAATTGATTAAATAATAACATAAAAATTTAAACAATAATAAAAGGCAGCTCCAAAATCCCATGTTTAAAATGAAAAGCACTTCTCAAAGTAATTTGCAGATCAAAGAAAAAATCATAATGTAAATTAGAATCTACTGATAATCAAATGACAATGAAAACATTATATATCAAAATTATTAATATAGCCAAACCAGTCCTTTGAATAAAATATGCTGCTTCAGTGCATATATTAGGAGAAAAAAATGAACTAAGGGTTCAACTTAAAAAGCCATATAGTAACAACAAAATAAACCCTAAATATGTGGAAGAAATACAATTATCAGGATTTTATGAAATAGTAAACAAAAGGATGTAAAATAAGAACAAGTTTAAAAATAAAAAATCTAAGAAAAATAGAGAAACCCCTGAGATGTCTCCCAACAAAAAGGGAGAAAAGGCAAACTCTAGTGGGAAGTGGGTAAAATGTCTTTCCAAGTGCTTTCCTCTTGCTGCTTTGCAGGAGCGATCATTGTTATTCTGTCCAAGAACTGACTTAGCAAAACCAGGAGAATCAAAGGAAAAAGGTTTTGGGGAGCAGGGGCTTAGAACTCCTCAGGAAATCCTCAATTATCCCACAGCCCACAAGTTGATTGTTGTGACAACTCAACAGTCAACCCCTCCAAGCCAAACCCCAGCAGAAACCTTTCATAGCTGTCACAGCAGCCACCCACACCCTCCTATGGCCCAGCAACCATTAGCTTTTCATCTCAAAAGCACTTTACAAACATTAACCAATTAACAGAAATTAGCAAGACATAAATACCAATAAGCAAGCAGAGCAGAAGTGCTGTTATATCAAGTCCCTAGCTAAGATATGTTTACACGTTGGCAATTTACAATCTAATTGCAGTAAATTCCATACTCTGGAACAAATTTAAAGGTCAGAGCTATTAATGACATTAAGTTCTTTTATTATTAAAGAGTAGGGGAATAATAAATTCTGAATGAAACTCATAGAAAATTCATGCTCTGCCTCCTCCAAAAGGAAAGAAAGAAAATAAAAAAACATTTATGTGAACCCTGTTTCTTTTAGCCAATAACGGGCTAAATAATAATAATTATATATATATATATATATATATATATATATATATATATATATATATAATCTTTCAAAATCCTTGAAAGATTATTCTTCTAAAAACTCAGTCTCCCCAACTGAGATCCATGGAAACAATGGGTTATGGAAATATAATGCCTATTGTGACTGAGTTCATTCATCTTTGCATTATTAATTTTGGGCAAGGTAACTTATCCACTTATAGATGCCATAAGTAACAACAATACTACCTGCCTTATAGGCAAAATTCATTTAATCATCAGCTTGAGCAGAAAATAAACCTCAAAGGAAAAAAAATCTGACTTAAAATATTTAATTCCTTTGCATCTATTGATCAAGATGAAATTTTGATAATTTATATTGCCACAATAACCAAACACTCTGAGTAGCACATCAGGTGAATATATGAGACAAAATGGTGAGATGCCTTACTTAACTCATTCATTCCTTTTACATAACAAAGTTGGGTGCTGATTTAATAGGATGCTACTGAAATGGAGCTTTAATTGTAGAGTAAGCATATTATCATTGAAATTTGTTTAATTTACTAATTATATATATATATATATATATATATATATATATATATATATATATATATATAAACAGCATAGGCATTGCTATACCAGTCTTATCTGCAATGATTCTCTCAAAAATCTCAAAGAATAAGTAAGAGTAAGAGAAAAGACATACAATCCAAGCAAAAGTAAAATTTATCTTTGGCATCCCCTGCAAGTTTTGTAACATTACTTGCTTTTACTAAGTAGAATTTCTTCTTACTGCATTACATTTCCCATAACCAGTATTGAGAAAGACAAAGGTTAACTTGCAAATTCACTGTAACAATAATTACGGGGATGATCGGAAAACACTGAAAGCAGCAATAATCTAGTTTAATAAGCAGAATAACCTAAAATTAAATGACTTAGCATAAGAACTATATGGGCAAGGGGAAGGGTTCATATTATGAAATCAGATAAATTTGACTACAAACCTTAGCTTCAGGTTTCAGAACTTGGATCTAACTTGTATATCTGTTTCTTCATCTGTAAAACAATGGCATTACAAGCCTTTAAGAATTAAATCATCTGATTATGTGAAAGGGTTAAGTAAAGTATATGACACATAAAAGCCATAAGAAAGAATGGATGGTTGAATGGATTGCTAGAAGATAGATGATGAATAGAGAGAAGATTAGATAGATAAATAGATGGTAGATAGATGGTAGATAGATGATGATAGATAGATAGATAGATAGATAGATAGATAGATAGATAGATAGATAGATAGATAATGTCCTTATGTTAACCATTCCCTTCTTGTGATAACTTTAGACCATGGATCTTCAAGTTGTTTATCATCATCAAAAATTATGGGGAACTTTACCTGACATCAGTACCTAATATTGGCAGGCTTAGAAGATTTGAGTCAGGGAACAAGAAAGAATAAAGGCAACCATAGAAATTCATCCCTTCACTCCTGCTCAGGATGACAAGTAAAACACTATAAAACTCCAAAGGCTCTGACCTAGAAATACCATTCTCTCTGACTATTAGATAAATATCATGGGAACTTCTCTAGCACAAGACATTCACCCTATCTATTATAGAATGCTTCAAATGTTCAGAGGTGACATAGTCTGGTAGTTAAAACCCTGGGGTGTTTTTTGTTTGTTTGTTTGTTTGTTTGTTTTGAGAGTGTGCGTTCTGTTTTGTTTTTAACACAGCTTGAGTTTAAATCCTGGCTCTGCTACCTATGAACTCACCTTATGAACATTGCTACTTGTGTGACCTTATATAATTTATATAACCTCTCTGTGTTTAGATTTTTTCATCTGTATAAAGAGCTTTGTTATCCAACTTATTTCCTGAGATTCTTGTGACAACTGAAGACCAAGTGACTCAGTATATTTACAATCCTTTAAAAAAGAAAAGTTTTTATTTTTTGTTTATAAGCCCAGTAAAAGGTATATAAATAAGCACTTTTCTAGGGATTTTTACAGAAAGATTTTGTTTATAACCCACTATTGTGATGTATAAAATTTCAGCAAAATTAGAAATATCTTATCCCATCTTCAAGAAAGAATTGGACTCTAGACCTCACAAATTCTGTGAAGGGCCAGTACTCTTTTAAACCAATAGGAATATCTATGGTATTTATTATTCATGTTACAGAAAAGCAAAAAATGAGTTGCTGGAAAATTACAAAAAGCATCAAGATATTATATTCAGTAACTTGTACAAGTGGAGGTGATGTTCTAGAAAGATATTAAGGAAGAAAGACTTGGGATCTAACTGAGTCTCTGGTCCTTAGAAAAGTTGTGGGGCCATCCTTGGCATCTTACCCAGTTTCTCTCTTACTTCCTTCCAGCTCATTCTCTACACAATAGCCAGAGTGATCATTTGCTACATCTACCTCCCCTGCTCCAAAGGTTTAAAGATTCCTTCCATGTTAGTTACATTTAGAATCTTATATAATAAAAGGCTAATAATATGCAAATCAACAGAACAGCAGAATGACTGCTCACTGACCACCAGGGGGCAAATGCTCAATGCAAGAGCTGCTCCATCGTGGTCAGAAGCCCTGAGCCAGGCTTATTGGTGGCGAGTGCAGCAGCAGTGGCAGGAGCCTTCCCACCTCCGCAGCAGCACTAAGGATGTCTGACTGAAGGCTTAGGCCCTCAGACTGTGAGGGGGCACAGGCAGGGCTGAGGGACACCCTCCCCCCTGAGTGCACAAATCGAATTGTTTTCGTGCACTAGGCCTCTAGTACAATATAAAATCCTGGCATGGGCTTCTATGGCCCTAGATATATTGGCACCTGCCTCTACTTGGAGTCTCAGCTGTCCTCATGCTTGCTTACATTTCACCACACTGACCTTCCTGGTGCTTCTGAAACAAACCAAGCCTGTTCTCTCCTGTGCTTTTTATGTGTTCTTCCCTCTGCCTGCATGGAGCATGGTTCTCCCAAGCTTTGTTTAAATGATCCGACCTGTCCATCAGTCTTTGTTCAGATACAAAAATCATATAGAAGCCTTGCCTTCCTCTTCACCTAAATCTTGTCTGTTATTATTTCATGCCTCTCCTGACCTTTTTTTTTGGGGGGGGAGGAGTAATTATCAACATGTTTAATTATATATTTTATTGATATGATAATTAGCTTAATATTTTAGAACTCTATGAGAGAGAGATTATGTATATTATGTTCATCACATATCTTTAGTGCCTAGAACAAAGCACCTCTTGATTGTGTCCTTGCATGCCTTTTCTCTCAAGTATGCCATGAATGAAGGAAATAATGATGTTCATGTACCTATTTGGTGATAGAGGGAGCATCCAAACTGCTTCCACAGTTTAGGGGACATGAAAACAGTTTGCTTTATCTTTATATTGCCTTCAAACGAGTCCTGCTATTTCCTCCTCTAAATGCAACAGTGGGGGGGCGGGGGGGGGGGGACTCAGAAATATTGATAGGTTATAAATAGCAGTGTATTAAATATGGACTTCGGAGTCAAGCACATCCACTGTGTATTCTAGTGTTACCCAGAAAACGAGATGCCTTGCAGATAATAGCCCACAGCCAAGCATTTAATAAGCACCCTACTGAGGCTAGTTTCTGCCTGATCTAAATTTCTGCATAATTTATGTTAATATTGCCATTTTGGATGTGCCAGGAGATTGTTTCATTAAGTTAATGAAATAAACCCACATTCACTATTACAGGACTTTATAATCACTTCAAAGTTTCTTCCTCTTCCAGACATTTTAGGGAGTTCCCAGAGATGTCCCCTGTGTTTGGAACAGGAATTGATTCTTAATTACTTATATCTCCTCTTTCTCTCTCTTGGGTTTGGATTCCTGTCTCTGAGGAGGACAACCAAGGCCTCCTTGGCTGCAGCCATCCCACTGATGTTGGCCGATCTCCCACTGGTACCTCAGAAGATGAGCTGGGCTAAGCTCAAATGCATGGAGGAGATTCCCATTGGCCAAGACAGGATGCTATGCTTTCCTTGGTGCTGTCTCTGGACCTGTCTTTATTAGTGCCATTGGGGTCATGTTTTATTCTGAAGCTGTTCTGACTACAAAGTGGGCAATTCTTCAAATCCCTGTTTTTTGTGCTACTCTCTGTTAGCATCTGTTAGCAATTTTTTGTAAAATATAACTGTTTTCCTTTACAACAAGCCCTTTTCCTCTAGGTTTTAATCACAGATCAGGAAGAGCCTTTGCCATAGGCTGAATGCTTTATGCCCCCTCTCCTCCAATTCATGTGCTGAAATCCTCATCTCCAATGTGAGGACATCAGGAAGTGAGGCTCCGGGGAGGTGATTAGATATTGAGGGTGAAGCACTCATGAATGGGATCAGTGCCCTTAGAAAGAGACCCCAAGCAGCGCTCCCATCCCTTCTGCCACCTGAGGACACAGCAGGAAGACGGTCATCTACAGGAAGCAGGCCCCTAGGAGACAGAAGATCTGTGGGTGCCTTGATTTTGGACTCCACAATCTCCAGAACTATGAGACATAAATGTCTGATGTTTGAGCCACCCAGTCTATGGTATTTTTATTATAGCAGACTGCATGGACTAGGATAGACTTGGAATAGTCTGCAGGGGATGTCATAGAATAGGTCGCTTAAGCAGCAGAAATTCATTTTTTTCATAGTTCTGGAGTCTAGATGCCCAAGATCAAGATAGCAGGAGAGTTGGCTTCTGATGAGACCTCTCTCCTATGTTGGAGAAAACAACTCTTCCTTGTGTCCTTAAACAGCCTTTCCTCTAGATGCACCAGTCCGATAAAAGTTTCAGATCTATGGGATTAGAATTCTACCCTTATGACTTCATTTAACTTTAATTACTTCCTTAAAGGACCCACTCCAAATATAGTCACTTTGGGGCTTATGGCTTTAAAGTATAAATTTGAGATGGGGGGACACAATTCAATCTATAATGAACCTGGATAGAAAACCAGATCATGGGTCATACATGAAATTCCCCATTCCCTCAAATAATAAACTATTCTTAGACCCAATTTACACTCCTTCAATTTCTTTTCCTGAATGATGACTTATCTCATCTTAGGATTCCTTGTTCTTAATTTTAAGATAAATAAGACTTTGATTTTTTAAATTTAATTTAATTGTTTAAAGTATTACAAAGAGTACATATGTCTCCTTTTCCCCCCATTGACTTCCCCCCAGCCTTCCCTACCCCCTGGCATGTGCCCTCACCGCCCCACACCCCCCTGCAGATTCTGTGTTCACTGGTTACGCTGGTTAGTCCTTCGATTGATCTCTTACCTTCCCCCAACAACCCTCCCCTGCCTTGCCCTGGTAGTTTGACAGTCTGCTTGATGCCTCTTTGTATCTATTTTTGTTCATCAGTTTATGATGTTCTTTATATTCCACAAATGAGTGAGATCATGTGACATTGATTTTTTTAATTGGCTTCTGTGACCTATCCCCATAAGTCAGCTTGATTGCCTGTGTGTACCTGCTCATGGACAGGCACACGCACGCGTGTGCACACACACACACACACACACACACACACACACACACACACTTTTGCTTTTACTCAAGGCGATAATAACCCAAGGTCTGTCTAATTCATGAATATCTTCCAGGTGCTATAGAAAGTGGAAAGTATACACACACACACACACACACACACACACAAATCAATCACTCTGAATTGTTAGACTTTCGTTTTGTGAATTTTCTCAGTCCTGCTTTAGTACTTCACTATCTAATGACCTAATTTATTACAGAAGAGAACCTTGGGCCATGGGAAGAATGAAACATGTCAAATGGCAATCCCTTTGATCGCATGACACAGTTCTTTTTCTCTAGTGACCATTTGTCTCTTAAATTAGGAGTGTTCACAGCATAGAAGAGAAAAATGTACCTTGCAGATGTATAAATTTTTGTCTGAGGAAGTTAGATTCTATGCTAATGAGAGAAAGTTGAGAACTTTAATCCTTAGAGATCAGTTATATTCTTACATAGAAAAGCTTTCTTCCCCTAGTTTGCTACCTTATCTATATATATATATATAAAAGGCTAAGCAACCGTCTGACCTGTAGCTATGACATGCACTGATCACCAGGGGGCAGACACTCAATGTAGGAGCTGCTGAGCTGTAGTGACTTGGCAGCCGCAGTTCTTGGGTGACACACCTGGAACCAGAGAGGAGGGGGCCCAATTCTGTGGTGCTTCATCTGAGCACTGACCTCTCACAATCTGGGACCCCTGGGGGATGTTGGAGAACTGGTTTCAGCCTGATCCCCACAGGCCAACCCAAGCAACCCCACCAGCTGGAGGGACCCCGCTCACTCCACAGATGCCCTTCGAGCTGCAGTGCCACCCCAGGTGCAGCTGGAAGGGACCGTGGAGGTTGGCTCCAGGGCATGTCAGCCCATCTTGCCCAGTCCTGCTCCACCGGCCACCTTCTAATGAATTTCCTTTCAATGTACACAAATCCATGCACTGGGGCACTGGTTTTCATATAATTATCTCTCTTTATCCTCCAGATAATGCCCATTAGATGTCATTAACCCTAATTTGGATATTTTAAAATCTCATCATTAAAAAATTTAAATAAATTATCTAAGGTTACAAAGCAAGTGCATAAACTCAGCCCTTCTCTTAAACTTGAGTCCTGACTAATTTATAGTATGTTCAGAATAGCCTTTAAGGCTTCTATTGTTATCATTTTTGTTTATAATTTTATAAATTATAATTATCTGTCAATATCAAAGTCTGTTTTTTTATGACAAAAATTCTTATCTCTTCAACAATGGCAACAAAATATCAATACAAACCTAATGCTGATATTTAAATGAAATCAAGTTATATGATCAGTTTGCCAATACTGAATTCTACATAAAATAGTCTAAAAATTCATGAAAGTTGAGTTTTAGTTCCTGGGTCATATCATAATATTTCAGCATAACCCAAATAGACATTATAAAAATAAGAGTATTTTTTTCCTTTTTCCTTATAATGGTGTGCAAAATTCTGCTCCAATAATTAATTTTTAGGTTGATATTAAGTGACACTTGGAGAAATTTCTACTCTTTGTTAAACTCATATGCATCAAATGTCTGCTGAAAGTTTGTAGACAAGAGTTCTATATTTGCATGGTGCTTTATTTCTCATTTCACAAAGCAAAGCTTTGCTTCAAGGGAGAAGTTAATGGAGATCTGGAGGAAACTAGCCCAAACACACAGGCAGCTTCCTGACAATCATTATGTCAAGTGCATCCAGCTGCCATTTGGAAGACCTCAGGCAGAGGTTTTCACATTAGCCACATATTGGAATCAGCTGGGAAGATTAAAATCCTGATGCCAGGTCCTACCCCCAGAATTCTGATTTCGTTGGTCTGGGATGCAGTCAGTTATTTGGCATTTTGAAAGCTCTCCAAGTGACCAGAGGTATGCCCAAGCTTGAAAATCTTTGCCTTGTGAGAGTCAAAGCGTGGTTCCTGGACCCAAGAAAACTGTAAACTTGTTAGAGATGTAAATATGGGGCCCCAGCTCAAACCTATGGAATCGGAACTCTGGTGGTGGGCCCACAGTGAAGTTTAGGAACCACTGTCCTTAATGGAAAATAAGAGAATAGTAAAAGGATCCAAAATACTTCTTTAAACAAACAATAGGTTCTAGAAAGTCTCAAGGATTTGAGGAGAATCACTGTTTGGGTAAGTTTTATAATATTTGCCATCATCTTACAATAAACAACACTCAGAGAAAGGAGCTACCTTGCCTTGATCCATTTCCATTTCCAACCAATAGGGAAGCAGAAGTTGGGTACAAGCCCTGGAAACCATGAGTAAGAGAATCAGTGTTTACTGAATGAAGGTGGCCACTGCCTACTTCTCATGAATATGAGTCTCTCTCTACAGTGTCCACAGTTTTACTATGCTGACTTGTTTTGTCTAATAACCAAAACATGGAAATGGCTTTCTCTAGCAGAAGGGGAATGGTTACTGTGGGAGTGATAATCACCTTGCTACATCCACCTTCGGTTATTAGTATGGGTTTTCTTTAATTTCTGCAAGACTATAAAACAGTAATATAATTTTTCAAACACTACAAAAGATTTTAATTTTTTCCCCATATTGGATAATACTTTAGTGATGGTCTCTCGACCCAAACCACTTGGTAATCTCACACACTACTTACCCAAAGACTACATCCCAATAAATAAAAATAAATAAAAAAGTTAAAGACAACAATGGCAACAAAATACAAACCTAATGCTGATATCAATCAATCGCTCTGAATTGTTAGATGTTCATTTTGTGAAATTTTTTTCCCAAAAAGCCCTCATCACCATGGAATTGTTTGCAGATTCTCTCAAGCAAAAGAACTCTGTTATCTAATGAAATAAATCCTTTTTAAATACTCCACATTTTTTTCTTTTGTTGAAAGAAAGCACAAGAAAAATAGCATTGCTATTTCTGCATTGTGCCAATTGGTGAAATGTAAACCCCACCTGTGTATTTTTTCAGATACTTATTTCTTTGCCAGGAAGTGTCTGATGGATTAAAAACCCCTCTCATCACAGAGCCGCCTGCTGTTACTTCGATCCATTTGTGGTGAGTACATCCTTAACAGCTCTTCAAAGGGATCAAACAGTTGGAACTCTGAGAGACTTTCTTTAAAGAGCCTGAATTTGCCAAAACTTCTAAGAATGTACAACAAAACTTTTAAAGACACATTTAAACAGATGATGTTTTAAAACTCATATTCTAGTCCCAGAATATGCTTAGCTGATGTAACCAACACAGAGTTACCCTTCCCCTAAGATCAGAAAGAAACCCTAGATTTAAGAAAATAATCATAATTGAATGCTATATCCATAGCTGAGCCGGAAGGAAGGCAGAGAGTTATCTTTAACTCTTTTGTTTATTTTTTCCTTTACAGCCCAGAGCCATATAGAAAACAGTGCCGTCCATATCTTGTGACCCCTTCTCCAGCTACCATGATGGTTTCATCATGTTGTTCCTGGATTTTGCCAGTACCCGGCCAGCAGATCTCCCTATTTCTACGCTTGCTCCCTGCAATCTATTCTCAATGCAGACATCACTCACTGCTACTTGACACTTTCAGTTAAAAGCTTGATTGAGAGAAAAATGTATTTTACAGAAATGCCTGAGTTATATGTTATCTATTCACTTTTCTAAAACTTGAAAATTTTTCCTTAAGTGAAGACCAGAGGGCACCCTCATAACTGAGCTGCATTGCTTCAGCTGCTCATGTAATTCTCCTGTTACACTGTGCTGATTTGTTCTGCCAACAGCCTGCAGAGTTATGGTAAAGAAACAGTCTGATAAAGCTTATGGTACTTATTTGTTGAGGATATTGTTCATCATATAAACACACCCCTCTCTATGTGGCTCATGTTTCTCGGTATTGGCTGCTAGAGGTCTGAGAGCCAAATCCGTGGTCCTCTAACAGTGTTTTGGAACCTGTAACAATCATTTTGGACTCATTCCACCTGTCATTATCACCTAGCCATTCTAACCTTTATTTTCTCTTCACCATAATTCCCTGGCTCATAAAAGTCTTTCGGTACTGTATTTGTATTTGTGGGTTTGGGCGAGCAAGAGAAGGTATATATAGGCACACAAATAGACACATACATTTTTTAAAAACCTATAAAACCACTGAATCATTTTCTCATCTGTAAAATGAAATGGGTTAAGTACTGTAATCTCCTAACCTGTCAAGTTCTAATTTTATAGTTTAATTTTCTTTTATTTCTTAAACTGGCTCAGCTTCTGTTTTAACATCTAGAAGCAGGTTCTATTTCTCGATTTCCCCATCTGTACAAGGGCAGTACTATTTTATTTTATCCATATTCCTTATAACTACATAAAACAACACGAGTTCTAGAATTGGCCTACTTGTCTTTCTTTCCATTACCCTCATTACAAGCAGCAGGAACACCTGTGAGCTACCCTGTGACACTCCAAATACCACTTGGAGTCACTTCCTTTCTGGCAAGCTGTGATGGTTAAGCCATTTCCCCCCTCACACAGACACCCCCCCCACACACACACACAGTGCTGACTTCATATGAACCTAAAGAAATCTATTTCTTACAAGTCTCCTCCAAACCAGCCATAAAATGTGAATTCTGGTGTTTTTCTGCATCAAGAGCATAACAGAAGGAAAACATCATTACTTTTAAATATATTAAGAACCATGAGGCAAAATGCAAATTACCACGGGCTGCGCAGTGTTAGAGAAGCAGTAGAGCCTCATGGTTGTGAGCACAGACAGGGAGGTCGGACTGCCTGTACAGTATTCTAATTCCAGCTTTGCCAGCTACTAGCTTCAGAGTTCAGCACTCACCAAAATCTCCGGGCCTTGATTTTCTCATCTATGAAATGGGGGTAAGTGGATATAAGGATCAAATGAGCTCATACAAGTAAAGCAACCAAATAGTGCCTAACACCTAGAAGCTCAGAGTCCATGTTGACTATCTTTACTCTGCCATAAAAGCTGTAGAATTCAGTGAATTAATAAGTAATTTCCACAATGATTTGAGCTAGAATTTTGCATATTACAAATACAAAAAAAAAATACTTTTTAAATAGGCTTTTTGTCTTCTATTTGGACAGTAGTACTACTACTCCTCAGGGAGACATATAGAGCATAGATTATAAAAAATATCATTTCAGTGACATGCCAATTTTCTCCTGGTAAAATAGAATAAAAAATAAAAAAGCACCACAAGTCACTAACATATTTTCAAGATTTATGGAAATTATGTTGGAATTTATTTTCATTTTATAATATTTGCTTTGGGCTTTGTTTTCTGAAGGTTAACTAAAACAAATGATATGAATGCAGGAGGATCAGAGTTTTTCAGACATTCAGATGGCAATAAATAAGCAAATATGACTAAAGTGGACATCTGCTACATTAATTCCCAGTTCTTGGCCCAATTCATTGGCATTTGCATTTCAAGAATGCTTATGCAGACTGCAGAATTAGTGCAACAGACATTTCCTGTGAACTGTGCTCCATGGCTGATGTTATCCTATGGGGCCAACTTATGAAATTAGAAAATATTCACTCTTTAAGTAAAACGAACCATAAACTTTTGTCTTTTAGTTCCCCAAATGAATAGCATCCAACTTCTCTTTTCTCTGAAATGTTAGTTATTTGTGTCTAGAGGAAAGTATTTTTCTCTGCATTTATTTAACTTGGTTTTTTTACTTATTTATTTAATCCCTTCACCTTTTCCATCCAGCCCCAAACGCCCCTCCCCTCTGACAGCTGTCAGTCTGTTCTCTATCTCTGAGTCTGTTTCTATTTTGCCTTCTCTTTATTTTAGACGAAAGCTACAGCTTTGGTTTTATGTGGCTGTAAAAACAATTCTGAAACTCACATCATGAAACATGATTTATGTGCCCACAGAGAATTGTTTAGATTTCCTGAGGGAGCTTGATACTCAACCCACACCATATGGAGAGCAGTGTCCCAGTGCCCACTGCAGCTCAGCTACCAGAATATATTTAGCTTTGGCCTAACTTCAGTCTCCTCAATTGATTTAGAAGCTGATAATTTCTTAGTGACATCATTTTTTATCATTCATTAGTGTTTAAATCTGTTACATCACCCAGGCTTGACTCTTTCTTCTGGAAGCCAGAATCACTAATAACACACAGAACAAATCATTGACGGAGAAAGGCTATATTTGTAGGCATTTCCCTACTTGTCACTGTCTCCCTATGGAACAGTTTTTTAAAAAAAAAAAAAATCTCTGTGGTGATATACTATAATAACAGGACCCCATTTTGTGTCGTACGTTCAACTTAATCACAATGTGCAGAAGTTAACAATCATATAGATTTATTTCCCATAATACCTCACCAGGATCCAAAGGGGGCAATTTTTGCTCTAGGGTTCCTAGAAAGGTCTAGTTATCTTTCTTCTATAACCAACAGAATAATTTTATTTTGGCCTATTTAATTACTTCAGCCAGTGTCGCTTCTTTTGGAGGCATCCAGTCATTGCTCAAATTCTCCCAAGTTGTATCATGTCACCTTTGAACCCCCCAGGGAGTGGTCCACTTCTGTGTGGTGATTCCTCTGCACCCCCTCACTACAGATTTCATTCTCAGGTTTGCAGCCAGCAAAAATTATTGTCTTTAATAACATGCAGCTCATCACAATTGCTTTTTTAGCATTTGCCATCCTGGCTTTTCCTAGTCTGGGTTAAACTCAGGTAATTGTTTTATGAGGTCAATAGATCATCCTGTGTGTGTGTGTGTGTGTGTGTGTGTGTGCGCGCAGTACCCTCTTTTTCTGACCTTTCTCTTTCCCCTCCCTGAAGAGTAAACCACAATAGCTACACAGAATGTCTCAAGTGACTGAAACAAAAGGAATGTACCACTTTACTTACTTTGAAATGAGCCATTTCTATAATTTATTCATTCACTTAATAGGTCTTTGAACTATGCCATTGGCATTAAGATAGGAACTGCATTGAATTTATAGATTGCTGGGTAGTACCGACATTTTAATAATGCTAATTCTTCTAATCCATGAAAACAGTATATGCTTCCACTTATTTGTATTCTCCTCGATTTCTTTATTCAATGCCCTATAGTTTTCCTAGCACAGGTCCTTTACCTCCTTGGTTAAATTTATTCCTAGTACTTTATTTTTTGTTGTTGTTGCAATAGTAAATGAGATTTTTTTTTCTTAGTTTCTCTTTCTGATAGTTCATTTTTGGTGTATAAAAATGACACTGATTTCTAAACTAGTATTATAGTATGTATTTCTAAATTAGTATTACATCCTGCTACTTTGTCAAATTCATTTATAGGGGACGTCATAATAGTGTTGAATAATAATAAATAAATAAATAAATAAATCTTTAGAGTCTACATGTTGGGCACTATTCCAGTTTCTGGGAATATAGCAGTGAGCAACAGCTCAGACCAACCTCTGCTTTTGTGTATGGTCCATTCAATTGGGAATGGAGGAAAATTGACAGTATATAAGCATGAATATAAGCACACAACATATAGTCAAGTAACTATAGATCTTTGGAGAAAAATAAAGTAGGCTATTGGAAAAGTCCATGGAGAGTGTGTTGCAGAGATGGGAGAACTGCTCTTTGAACTAAAATGGCACAACATTTTGGGTAACATATACATTGTAGAGAATACTCTTTAAGAGCATACACTCATGTGTAATACCTTAATCAATAAAGAAATTTAAAAAAAAAAGAAAAAGAACATACACTTGGGTTGTACACATAATATCTGTGTGACTATTCTGCTTATCTATTGCTGCATGACAAATTACCCAATACTCTGTAGCTAAGAACAATTATCACTTCTTGTATGCATGAACGTGTGAGTCAGGAATTCTGATGGCACAGCAGAAAATGCTTATGTGTGTAGCATAATTTCTGGGGCTTTGGCTGGGTGACTTGAACATCTTGGAAGCTATAGCTATGACATAGGGGGCTCACCAGGCCTCAATCCTACATGTGGCCCCTCCATTTGGCTCCTTTTAGCCTCAGATCATCAGACTTTTACATATGTTTCAGGGCTCTGAGAGAAAGTGTTCCAAGAGACAAGAACAGAAGTTGCCAAAGCCTTTTGTCCTGGACTCCCAAACCGTCAAAACATCACTTCTGCCACATTCCTTTAGTCAAGGCAGACACAGAGCTTACCAAGTTCAAAGACAGTGCACTCCTTTAATGGGAGCCTGTCAAATAATTTGTAGACATCTTTACTCTGCCAGTATCTTTGGACCAGCTCCATGATTTTCCTACACTTTCACTTTCTCAGTTGTTAATGTTGATAATTACAGGATCTATCTTATAGATTTATTAGATGAATAAATTAATAAATATAATAAATAAATAATAAGCACTTAAGAAGTATTAGTTATTTTATTGTTTTCAAGCTATGTTCATATTTCTTTAGTATGAACACAGCATTAAAAATAACACATTTTCCCTTAGACATAGATGAACTGGACTTTAAAAATACATGACAATAAAGATTCTGACATCTTTTTTTTTTTTTTTTGAAGATGTCCAAACTCTGACTAGTTTTATAATAAACATCAACTTCTACTGCCTCCTCTTCATGTTTTCCATCCCCTAAACTCATACACACAGTCCCATACATTTTTACTCACTGTGGAAGGTATGGGTTGGCAAGTAAAGTCAGGTTCTTGGTTAGTTGAAAATGGGTTGGAATAAAGAAAATTATGACCATGGCATTTTGTTATTGGTGATGGGGTTCTCACTTAGGTTGCGAGAGGTAAACTTATAAAAAGAATAGACATACCATAGGAAGTATAGTTTTTACATGGCCCTGAATGACTGTAAGAAAATCCAAATAATGCCAGGTTACTGCAAAATGAGGCTCATGCCCGAAGGAGGTTGGGAGGCTGGCACTCAAGCCTTCTCTTTTAGAGCAGACTGGAACTTGACCCAACACTCCTTTTCCTCCCACTTGCTTCTATCTCAGACCAGTCCTACACAACGTTAGCCCCTAGCCTCTCAGTTTGGACCCTACATCCCCTGCCCCCTGAACTCTGCTAGTGACCCCTTAGAGCAGTGGTTCTCAACCTTTCAAATGCCGCAACCCTTTAATACAGTTCATGTTGTGGTGACTCCCAACCATAAAATTATTTTTGTTGCCACTTTATAACTATAATTTTGCTACTGTTATGAATCATAATATAAATATGTGTTTTCCGATGGTCAAAGGGTTGCAGCATTAGAAAGCTGGCATTAGAAAGGTTGAGAATCCCTGCCTTAGAGTCTCTTAATGCCAATATGTACACAGGACAATGTCACCGTTCTTCTTCACTAACATGTGATGAAGGACCCAGCTTCCTCTCGTCATCTCTTCAATTTCCCCCTCACACTTCCTCCACAAGATGTTCTATTACATAACTCTTTGGTTTATCTCATGGAGTGCCCTCTAAATTTGAAACAGGGACTCAGTATTTAGGTATTTTTCCAGAAAGGAGCTATGAGTGTGCCCGAGATAATTCTTGTCCCTCATCTTATTTCCTTGAGTTCCACATGTGAGATTACGACTAGAGTTATGGGTCCAGCTAAGTGTCATGCTTGTTCATGGGACCTTGACTATATCAACAGTGAGTTAACTGAACACAGACACTACTAATAGCAGTATTTTTAATGCCAGTTTGTAGCAGAGCATTTAAGGAATCCAAAAAAGCTTGTACTGACAAAACTAGAGAAAATGCTAATCACCCAGCCTTGAGCAAATAATTAACAACAAAAAATAAATATATCTTCTTGCTGCTGCCCCTGATAAGCAAGTGAAGGCACATTATACAAGGAGGCCGCAATGTGTTGATCTTACCCTTATAATGATTTTATATATTGATATAATAAAAGATGTCCTAAAGGCTAAGCTAAATTGTAATTGTAAATTTGCCCACTTTCAAAACTAATCAAACCCATCAGGAGGGAAGATCCTGCCTGTTTGTAATTCTAATGGAAGGACAAAAACAAAGAACAAAACTTTGATTAGCAAGTATTTCTCAAAAGGGGAGAGCATTTTACATTAAAATTTTAAAATTTACTTTAAAATTTTAAGTAAAATGTAAAATCCTATCAAATGTATTTTTGAAGGACATATTGATTTATATTGTTTATATTTTCTTCTACTAGCTGGTAATGGAATCTCATTTAATAAATGAGAAATCAGTGTCTGGAGTCAATCAATGTTGATTAAATTACATTTAACAGTTGTTGAAGATTCAGAAATATGACAATTTGAGGGAAATTTTGGCATCTTCATTCTCATCTCATTTTGAAGGTAGAATACCATCCCCACATCCACACAATCTGCCAGACAATTAGGATTAGTCAGCACAAGAGGATAGATAAGATTTCCTTTTGTGGGAAGTATTTATGTACTTGTCTCATTGTCACAAAGTGGAGACAGTTTAAATATGCATTTCACCAAAGCATAGGAATGAACCACAGTATCTCAGAGGCCGGCTTACAACCTTATGCTTTTTTATCTATTCAAGTTCTTCCTCCCACTATTTACTATTGGTTGGGAAGCAAAAGAATTGTAGAGGATCCCAGAGGTTATGTAAATCAGTATTTCCATTATGTACTCTTGCAAAATAAACCACCCCAAAATTCAGTGGCTTACAACAAAGATGTACTATTTCTCATAATTCTGAACTTGCTTGGGTAGTATTTCTCCTCTCTGTGATGTGACTGAAATCACTCATGTAGCCACATTCTACTGGAGGCTTAGTCTCCCTCTAGTACTCTCTCATAGTTGAGTAGGCTACCCTAGCTTCTCTATAGCACACCTTACTTCCAAAAGGGAGTATTCCACAATGACAAGTTTCAGTGTACAGCCCTCATCAAGCCCATGCTTGCCAATGTACCATTGCCCATAGAAAGTCACATGGCCAAGCTCAGTGTCAATAAGCAAAATGATTTCATAGGACATAAATACTGGGAGGCGTGATCAATGGGGAGCACCACTGTAGCAATCTACCCCATTCAATTCTCCATCCAAGAGAAAATATCACTCAAGTACATACATTGATAATCCTTGAATGCTATGACCAGATGAAACTTAGTATCTAGCAAGACACACCATTTCAATTTGAGACAACTTTAATCCTCTTCCTGGTCTTCTCGAAATATAGAAAATAAACTGATTTACTTTCTTTTAAAGAAATATACCTTTTTAAAAAAGAAGTAAAGAGGAATCCATTTTCCTCCATATTACTCCAAGTCCCTATGTCTTCTGCTTTTTGGGATAGATAGTACCAGTTTCTTCTTTACCAGCCTGCTCAAACTAGCAATGGCAATGGATAATGAGATCTATTTAGAATAAGCTTGACTATTCTCTGAAATTTCTCACAACAGAAATGCTGAGCCATTCAGAATAGTTGTGTCAATTTAAAAAAAAAATTATTAAGAACCTTCTAAGATAATCATAAAAGACAAATTAAAGCAAAAAAAGAAAAAGAGTTCAAAATGGGAGCCTGGCTCTAATAGACATATTTTTACACAGTATGATGGTATTGAGAACAAAACTAGTCTTGAACCACTTACTTGTTCTATATCACATGGAAGTTATTCAAATAAAGGCACAGGACATAAAAAATCTTTCAGTGGTCCATTGTTTTATATTCTTGAAACAAAACACAAAAGCAAGCCCCGAGAATTAAAATCTTTCCATGATGGACCTAGAGGACTCCAAACTGCAATGAAATAGTCCAAGTATGATTCTGATCCAGTTCAGATATTCCCTCATGAATATCCTAGAATACCTAGTATTTCAGGTGTTTTTTGTTGTTGTTTTTTTGCAATGAACTGCAAAGGCCAGATTAAACTATAATTACACTTGTACAACTCAGGATATCTCAGGTTATCCTCAAACTCAAATTTGTACATTGTCTCTGGAGAATTCCCTGGATCTGAGTAATCACTCAGCTAAAGTGATTTGCTCCAGCAATTATAGATGAGATATATAGATAACCTCACACAGGAACCAGTTAAACAGAACACACAGACAGGCAGAACTTCTAATCCAACCTGCAGCCCAAACAATAAGGCCCCATGAAATTAAGTTCTTATTGTAGTTTTGGCAACTACAGGCAATAGATTGATGATGTCTGAGCCTCTTCATCAGTAGTATGGAAGGACTTGGCAATCTGCTAATTTTCTTTAGCCTTAAGACTTATTCAAATCCCTATCAGTTCAGAAAATCTCTCTTCTTTCCTAATTTAATATTGTCACAAATTCAGCTCCACAAAAATAGACTATAACACAGAGATAAACATACAAGAAATGTATTCATCAGTAGATTTCACTTATAAATGAGATCATGTAATATTTGTCTATCTCTGACTGGCTTATTTCCCTTAGCACAGGGGTCCTCAAACTTTTTAAAGTGGGGGCCAGATCACGGTCCCTCAGAGAGCTGGAGGGCCGGACTATATGAACTACTAATTCCTACTGTAACACCTCGGCTGCGCTCACTGCCCAAAAAACCTGGCGGGCCGGATCAGACTCCTCTGCGGGCCGCATGTGGCCAGCGGGCCGTAGTTTGAAGACCCCTGCGAATGGCCTCTAGGTCCATCCATGCTCTTCGTTCTCTACTCTTTCCTTATACAAGTATTGATCCCAAGACAACTCATAACAATCAGACTGACAGATCTCAGAGAGGAGGCGGTTAGGGGGTAGGGTGCACAGGAAGAGATTAACCAAAGAATTTACATGCCTACATGCATAGCCCAAGGACACAGACCATAGTGTGGGGAAGGCCTGGAATTGGGCAGGGGCTTGGGGGAAGGGGAAGTAGGGTGAAAATAGGGGAAATCTATACTAATGCCAACAATAAAAAATAAATTTAAAATAAAGGAATTTATTGGGAAATTTCTCAATACTTATATAAGGAAGGAGTAGAGAACAAAGCAAGAAAACTCTGAGAAGCCCCCAGAAAACTCTGACACTGGGACCACCAGAGGATGCAGGCTTCTAGAAAAAACATGGAAAATGCAGATTTCTGCCAAAATACTTTCCAAAAAGGGCAGAGATCTAAAGGGCATCTGCTGGTACCACCTCCAGCAGCTAGGGAATAAGTCCTTCACTGCTGAAGGAAAATTTGGGCAGCATAGCTAGAGCCCATACTTGATATTTAAAATAATACTCTTTCCATGGTCACATGAGGTGATGTATAGCAGCACAAGACAAAGTATGAACTTCTTAATCTTATATAATTTGACTTATAGTCTGGTTAGCACCAGTTTGAGACTAAGGTCTGATTGAGAACTCAGAGACCTTGTATTTCAAACTGACTAAGCTTTTTTTTCATATCAAAAATTCATGTCAGATACATTAAATCTATAAGATGCTCTCTCTCTGAATTCCTAATGCTTTTGTCTTTGGCCATATATCTAACAGAAATGTCATTGTCATAATCTAGTTGCATTTATTGAACAGGTCTACCCAAAAAAATTATCAAGTTCAAAGAATAGCTTATTGATTTTTCAACTGCCTGGCTTTTTTATTATGATTTCATTAAATCTCAATATTAAAACAAAATGTGAAGATAACATACAGTTTCTCTATTGTACCTTTATCACACATAAACAAACAAATTTTTATTGTCAATTTAGTCTGCCAAATTAATGAAACCAATTTTTTTTTTTGTAACAGGAAGACTTTGTCTTGCTCTCAATTTATTAAAAAGTTTACCCCAGATTTGACCTACTAAAAAAATAAAAATAGCACACGCACACTGACCCTACTCGGTAACTTCTCTGTTTATAACTAGCATTATCTAAAATCTGTAATTTGATTACTTCATATTCCCCTGGCACCCTCTGCTTAAATTAACATATCAGAGCACCAGGTTGAAATATCTCCATTTCTTTGAAATTCAAAACCTGCAATCTATGATTTATTTGATTCTATTTCCCCAACGTGCATTCCATTTTAATCTCATTTAGTTCTATTCAATAAAACCTTATAAAGTGCTACTATGACCAACAGTTAACCTCAGATTCTACCTCATAGCTATATATGAGTATGTGTATATTCAGAGTTATAAAAATTAATTATAGTAGGTTAAAGTATATGAAGTGAACATTTTTTATCTATGAAAAACCAGCAATATGATAGTACTCATGAGGATATAAAGTACAGCATAGGAAATATAGTCAATAATATTGTAATAACTCTATATGGTGTCATATGGGTACTAGACTTATCAGGGTGATCACTTCATAAGATATATAAAAACCTAATGACTATGTTGTATACCTGAAACTAACATAATGTTGTATATCAACTATAATTGGGGGAAAAACAGCAACCAAAACAGCAATTTGGTTCAACCTAATACATAGAAAACAATGTAATTATTTTTTATAAAGAATTAAAAAGTATTGTGGGAATCCGGGAGAGGAAAAAAAAAGTTACTTCTAAGTAAGGAAAAGAAAACATTTCATGAAAGACTACAAACTCTTATACTTGGTCAGTCAGTTTCAGCAGGTGACTATGGATGGTTGGAGGTAGCACAAAGAGCCAGCTTGTGTAAACACTTAGAGATATCAGAGTTCAGTGCTTAGTCTGTTAAGACTGAAACACAATGAGCTCTTATTTTATTTGAAAGTTCCAAATGTTGTATCTGTGGAACTTTTATTCAAAAATATCTGGGGTTCATTGGCTTTAGTTTGGCTTTGGTTTCTTGATGGGAAAGAATGAAGCCCTCTTGATCCACTATAGAAATAAAATCCTACAGCAGCTGTCCAGAGAAGCTGAGCTTTTTCCTTTGAGCTACCTGGAAAATGAAAAAAATAGATGGTAAATCTCATGAAAGCATACTTTCATTTAGTCAACAAAAATCTCCACCCACCTATTCCACCCACACTAAACAATCAATAGGCATAAAATGTTGGCCTACACAGATAGAAAATAGCAGGGTCAAAGCAAAGAAAGGTATTAGAGAAGGATCAGGTGCAAATTTAATTTCATTTAGAAAGTTTTCTTTATGGAGAAGCATTTATAAAGCATTTTCACACAAAATTGAGACTATTGGGTATGCCCTTTCCTTCCTTCCTAAGTTTTAAAATTGAACTTATTCTTTACTAACTGGCTACTTAAAGGGGATTGGTTGGAGCACCCTGTTCATTTGGGGGGGGGGCGGGGTATGCTTAGTCCCTCTATTAGAGAACATGAATCCAGATCTCACAGAAGACATCTATGGGTATAATCAAGTGATACAAAGATATATGATATTCTCAGAGAAAAGAAGGGAAAGTATGAATATGAAATTGTTTCGATTTATCATAACTCTTGAGAATTCAACCCCACTCCATTACCCAAATTAATGGTGGGTCAAAATAATATTCAGTAGAAAAGACAGCAATGCAGTTTTCATTTCAGTCTGTACTTTCCAGTACAGTAGCCTATTTATAGCTATTGCCATTTATGGCTATTAGTCGCCTGAAATGTGGCTAGTCTAAGTTAAAATATACTATAAGTATAAATTACACACTGGATTTTGAAGGCTTAATAGGAAAAATAGAATGTAAAGTATCTAAATAATTTTTAAATTAGTTACATGCAGAAATAATAATATTTGAACATACTGGCTTAAATAAAATATATTAAAATAATTTTACTTATTTCCTTTTACTTTGTTTAATGTGGCAACTAGAATAGTGAAACTTACTTATACAGTTCATATTACAGTCTATGGACAGCACCATTCTAGAAGACATAGCTAAACTTCTCTCAGCCTCAGTTACCACTTTTGTAAAAAGGAGACTATAACTGTTGTCTCCTCTCATTGATTTGTTGTCAAGGTAAGTAAACTAATGTATAGGAAAGCATTTTGTAAACCATCAAACACTGAACAAATGCAAGTGACTATTAAAAAGAACAATTCTTTATATTTTAAAAAAGCCTACAGAATAAGTCAAGGCGTAAATATACGTTTCAGCTGCTCTGGCGCAGTATTTTAATGTGCCCAACAATACTACAATATGGGCAGTTATCCTCCAAACCTTCTAATTCTTTCAGTTCAGGAAATTTTGAAAGGATGAGCAGGCCAAATCATCTGACAGGCTCCATGATGGATGAATCCCCTCCAAGAGCAAGATAATACTCTGTGAGCATGCTCCAGGGATAAAGCAAGCTATCACCCTGCTCTCAGAGATCAGCCTGGCTTTGAATCCAAAAGGCTGTGGTATTAGCATCCACCTACACAGTGGACTTAGCAAGGCAGCATTGGCAGTAAATAGCCAGCCATCTGAACCAGGCTTTGTGATCACTGCTGACTGTCAAACAAGGCAATTTCTTAACCTACCACACAAATATAAAATCGGAGCCTAAGTTAGAAAAAGCTAGTATTCCTAAAGTGGGAATTGCTTCCTATTTTCAACCTTTTTTTTTTTTTTTTTTTTTTTTTTAGAAGTATATATAAAGTTCAAGGAGAGGATACACGTACAGGAAATCTCAAGACTGTGAGGCTGAGACGAATAAAGAAATAAGAAAGTCCACCTACGCTTAAAACAGAGGTGTCTTGAGATTCTCACAGTGTTAGGCCAATCCACAGAGCTTCCGGGTTCAAATTTAAACTCTCTAAATGCAGCCACCCTCAGAAAGGGGACAGGGAGTCACCAACTTTGTCTACCAACCAGCCTCATATTCTGACGTAGTATCTCACTTTTGTCAGTTTACATTCTGGTGATATGGAAACCGTGGTATTTCTACAAACATGCCAGTCCTCAAAGGCCGCATATGTACTATTCCTCTGCGGGAACGTGCTCCCACTGCCCCCACTGCGGTTTCCCTGGCAACCTCCTACTCCTACGCCTCAAGAGTCGCCTGGCGTCACCTCCTCTGGGATTCTCTCTCTCACACATTCTATAACACACAGATATGTATTAGAAAACTAACCTCTCTAGAATGTAAACTGGGTATAGCCACTATGGAAAACAGTATGGAGGATCTTCAAGACATAAATTTTTAAAATGAACTAGCATATGACCCAGCAATCCCACTGCTGGGTCTATATCCAAAGGGAATAAAATCTCTATCGCAGAAAGGTATCTGCACTCCCATGTTCACTGCAGCATTATTCACAATTGCCAAATTATGGAAACAACATGCGTGTCCATCAACAGATGAATGGATAAAGAAAATACATGGGGGAATACTATTCATCCTTTAAAAAGAAGGAAATCCTGTTATGTGTGACAACATGGTTGACCTTGGAAGGCATTATGCTGAGTGAAATACAAATACCACATAATATCACTTATATGTGAAATGTCTCCCTCCCCCCCCCTCAAAAAAACAATCAAACTCATAGAAACAAAGTAGAAAAGTGGTTATCAGGGGGGTGGGGTGGGGTTAGGGACATGAGAGGTTGGTAAAAACGTACAAATGTTCAGTTATAAGATGAATAAGGTCTGAGAATGTATATCACGGTGACTATAATTGATAATGCTGCATTGTATATTTGAAATTTGCTAAAAGAGTAGAGCCCAAATGATCTCACCAAAAGCAAACAACAGGTAAATGTGTGAGTTGACGAATGTTTTAATTAACTGAATGGTGAGAATCCTTTCATAATGTATCCATGAATCCAATCATCACAGCATACGCTTTAAATCTCTTACATTTTCAGTTGTCAACACGGTTAAAAAGAGAGGGAGAGGAGGCAAGAGTAGCCTAACCTCCCTATAGTAGAACTGCTTGTTTCTGTACTTGGCTTTTCCTTGGACTGAGATCTCTTCACCACGTCATTTTATCCAGTCTAACGTGTTGGAGGAAACCTTGTTTCTTGCTTCTCGTGGGTCTATGCAGGGGGACCTCCACTACAGTGACATTCCTGGCTTTTCTGCAACATGTCTCACCCGACTCTTCCCAATTGGTAGGTGAGTTAGAATAAAATAGCTATGCTGAACTTTGCTCCTATCTCATTCCCTTTTCTTCAGGATATACATATGAGATGAGAGTATATATATATATATATATATATATATATATATATATATATATATATATATCTTCTCTCTGCTATTCTGTAGCAGGAATAGAGGTCCATGGCTGTGGTTTTCTAGGGCTTCCTCTTGCATTGCAGAGGGGGGAGCAGTGATTAGCATCTGACTAGGCTGATCTCAGCCACAATCTCCAAATGACTTTATAGTGATGATGAAACAGTATTGTATATCCAGCTTTCAGACCCAATATCTATATCTATGTTTCTAAATATAGACGGGAGGAAAGGAATATTATGTATTAGTCTCCTAAAAATCCTATATAGTCATTGTATATTTAATAAATAAATGAATCGCAATGCAATATTAGAGCCCTAAGTGGGGGAAAGAGTCAAGCTAGGAAGGCATAAGCAGCTTAAAGCAGAACATGTGCAAACTTCGGACAGCCTGGATGGCATTCTAACAGAGTCCTCTGAAAGAGAACACATTGAACAGTAACAATAACTTGTTATTAACTTATATGCCTGTCCCCTCAACTCTCTGTCTTTAAGGCAGGAGCTAGGTGTAGCCCATTTTTGTGTTTCCAAAATTAATACCCAATATTAAGAATGCAAATAATTAAATGCAGGCTATCCTATATAATAAAAAGCTAAGATGCAATCAACTGAACGGCAGAACAACCAGTCACTATGACGCCCACTGACCACCAGGGGACAGACACTCAATGCAGGAGCTGCCCCTTGGTGATCAGTGCACTCCCACAATGGAAGCACTGCTCAGCCAGAGGCCGGGCTCATGGCTGGCGAGTGCAGTGGCAATGGTGGGAGCTGCTACCCCCTCTGCAGCACCATGAAGGACCCCACAGGGAGTGGGCCTAAGCCGGCAGTTGCACACCCCCTAAGGGGTCCCAGACTGCAAGAGGGCACAGGCTGGGCTGAGGGACCCCCCCCCCCCCGCCCGAGTACACAAATGCCATGCACTTGGCCTCCAGTTAATTATTAATTGTTAATAATAATAATTTTTGAATAATTTTAATTAATAATTAATACACATTTATGGGTTCATCTTGGAAGGAAGAGACCATAGATAAAGTTACAGTCTATTCATGACAGCCAGGCTCAGAGATCAAGTATAAGATAATGTATATAATATGAAACAAGCCAGAAAATGGAAGGAGGTGCTGACTCAGACTTGGTGTGGAAGATGAGACAGGGGCTTTTAAACTTCTAAAATCCTAATGGCAAATGCATAATTAACATTAGAGACATATAGGACAGTAGTTAAGATGTGGTACATTTACACAATGGAATATTACATGGCTACACAAATGAAGGAAATCTTACCTTTTGCAACAGTGTGGATGGACCTGGAGATTATTATGTTAAGTGAAATAAGCCAGTCAGAGAAAGATAAATACTATATTTTCTTACTTATATGTGGAATCTAATGAACAAAATAAACTGAAGAACAAAATAGAAGCAGATACATGGAACAGACTGACAGCTGTCAGAGGGAAGGGAGGTTGGAGGGCTGGATTAGAGAAGATAAAGGGATTAGCAAAAAAAAAAAAAAAAAAAAAATGTTATATATGTAATAGACAACATTGTGGTAACAGCCAGAGATAAAGGTGGAAGGGTGGTAGGGTAGGTGGGGGTGTGCAAAGAGGGAGAGAAATGGGGATGGAAAGAGACATTAGGGGTGTTTTATTAAGTTGTACATTTGAAACCTGTATAGTTTTGTGAACCTATGCCACCCCAGTAAATTTAATTTTTATAAAAAGATGTGGGGTAAGTAGTTGAACTGCCTGCCTCAAATCCTTTGAAACCTCAGGTTCCTCATTTCTGAAAGGAAGTTAATGAAACTACTGACTTCATATGATTTTTGAGAGGTTCACATAACCTAATTCATGTAAAATTTTTCATTAGTTCATTCCTACAGCATAGAAACTACTAGATTCCTATAGAAGCCGGAGAGCAAAAGCAGCAGTGGCTTAATTTGGACATTCACACTTAGAAGAACACAGATGTAGGATGAAAAAATATATAATTGCCAGGGAAGGTAAAGGTAGAGATTTAACGTAATAGAGGTAGACAGAAATTTGGTGATTTCTACCCTACCACAGAGGGAATTGAGCTATGACTGATGTTCCACATCTACATAGCTTATCTTGTATATTTTTGGCATTTCTATCATAATTCTATTTAAATTCCCCCCCCCCCATGAGAAACACATGGGCATTTCATTAGGAGGTCCGCAGGGCCACCATCCTCCATAATGCACCCTTCCCTTCAGAGGCTAACCTCAGGTCAGGAATGTGCAAGTCTGTAAAGATGCTTGGAATTAGGGCTGACTGTGATTAAATATTAAGTTTTAATTGTCAATCATTCCCCTTATCAATTTATTTTTTAACTGATATTTTTCCTAACTCCCTCCTCTCTTTCCCATTCCACACATAATTTCTAACTGACTAGGGTTCCTCATGAAATAAATTTCATATGCTGAGTTCTGTTCTTCTAAAACTCAACATGGAGAATGCTGTCTTTTATCCTCTCCCGTATTAAATGTGTCTAAACATTTTTATATTTGCTGGATGAGGGAAATGACAACGTCCTTTCCCAAAACCAACGTTGGAATCGGTAGCCTGTACCTTCCAAAGCAGTCTCCCACACTTAACATTTCTGCCAGCTGCTCTCCGCAAGATGCCTGCTTAAACTGTAAACACCTGCATCCTTAGTACCCCTCCTCATATTCCCCGGGCAACCTGTAAAGAAAAAGTTTAACAGAGTTAGTAAAATAAAAACTTGCTTCCAAATCTACATTACATCTTCCCACACACTTCAGAAAACTGTAATAAAGGTTTAATATTGGATGGCCTACAGCTGGCATCTTAAAACGAATACTTGCCCATCTACATTCTAAAACAGAAAAGAAAATGCCAAAATTTCAAGTCATGCAGTAAGCAGCTTTAATTCCCTTGGAAAATCAACCAATGTATATAATATATCTACCTTCCCATAAACGTAGTAATGCTACTGAAAAAGAGATCGTAGAAACTAGTTTACCTAAGGATTGCTCTCCTATGTCTATCTGCCAGGTCTAGAATGACTTCAACTATCCTGATCAGTTTTCTATTGCCATCTGCCACTGTGCACTACAACTACAAATTTTAGGGACACCTCATAAATGAGCTATAACGGCTGTGCTTGGGATAGCAAACTACTGTTGCAGTTTCAGTACGGTTTCTTACTACATGTCTATAATTGCTGTTAAGACTCCTCTACAGCTGAGACCGGTTTGGCTCAATGGATAGAGCGTTGGCTTGGGGACTGAAGAGTCCCAGGTTCAATTCCGGTCAAGGGCATGTACATTGGTTGCGGGCATATCCCCAGTAGGGGGTGTGCAAGAGGCAGCTGATAGATGACTCTCTCTCATCAATGTTTCTAACTCTCTATCTCTCTCCCTTCCTCTCTGTACAAAATGAATAAAATATATTTTTTTTAAAAAAAGACTCCTCTACAAACAGCACTGTTATTAATTGAAATTTCTTTTTTTTTAAATATATTTTATTGATTTTTTACAGAGAGGAAGGGAGAGGGATAAGAGTTAGAAACATTGATGAGAGAGAAACATCGATCAGCTGCCTCCTGCACACCCCCCACTGGGTTTGTGTCCGCAACCAAGGTACATACATGCCCTTGCCAAGAATCTGGGACCCTTGATTCTGCAGGCTGACTCTTTATCCACTGAGCCAAACCGGTTAGGACCTGATTGAAATTTCTTACTGCTCCATGAAAATGTAAAGCCATAACCAACTTTATTAATAATTTCCTTAAACTTAAAATCGTAAAGGTCAGGTTATTTTTGTCCTCCAACTTGACCTCCTAAAAATAGATATTCCCCATTGGCAATTCACTTACCCCCTGGAGACCAGTGGATTATAGTTACAGGGTGTCATTTAGAAGCCTTTGGGGAAGTGGAACCCTTTCATTTGCATTGCTTCTCTGTAACAAGAATTCAGACTGCCTCCCCACTCCCAGGCCCAGAAATAGGTCACAGTCTATCATTAGAAGCTTAGATGAAAAATGGTAGTATGGATATTTTTTATGATAAAAGTTAGAGGTCTGGAAACAAATAACATTGACATTTAACGTATTCATTCTTAAAATAGAGGGCACTGTGGTGTGTCAGTCATTAGCACCTTCCTCATTATTGGGTTACATCTATTTACAGAATCTCTGGGTTGGCAGGGGCAATAAAGGTCATTCTGTCCAACTACCACCTGTTGCCTTGAAAATAGTCTTTCCTCTGTGATACAGTCTGATTTATATTCTAATAAGTTACTTTTATAGTCGGTTAACAACCAAGACTTTAAATTTATTTATTTATTTATTTTTTTAATATATTTTATTGATTTTTTACAGAGAGGAGGAGAGAGGGATAGAGAGCTAGAAACATCGATGAGAGAGAAACATCGACCAGCTGCCTCTTGCACACCCCCTACCGGGGATGTGCCCGCAACCAATGTACATG